>NC_059199.1:17707588-18020088 GCF_020615455.1 Coregonus clupeaformis | reverse complement strand
ACAGAGCTAATCAAAAGCGTACTTTACTTGAAGGTAAAAGAATGAACAGCAAACCTCCACGCAGGGAGGGAACAATCCCGCACACTAATGACAACCAAGACTAATACAAACACGCACAACACACAGTGTGAGACAGTGTGAGACAGAGGGTGAAATAGGGAAGACATAACTACATGATGGGAAACAGGTGTGACCACTTACGACAAAACAAGTCGAACATAGACACATGGATCGGTAGCAGCTAGTATTCCGGTGATGACGAACGCCGAAGCCTGCCCGAGCAAGGAGGAGGGGCAGCCTCGGCTGAATCCGTGACACTAGGAGACAGAACGAGTCTCCTTCCTGAGCAGTATGATGGCTGTGTGGTCCCATGGTGTTTATACTTGCGTACTATTGTTTGTACAGATGAACAAACAATAGTACGCAATTGTACAGATTGTTTGTTCAGAAAATTCTAAAGCCATGACATCATTTTATGGAATTGTCCAAGCTGTTTAAAGGCACAGTCAGCTTAGTGTATGTAAACTTCTGACCCACTGGAATTGTGATACAGTGAATTTTAAGTGAAATAATCTGTCTGTAAACAATTACTTGTGTCATGCACAACGTAGATTTCCTAACCGACTAACAAGAAATTTGTGGAGTGGTTGAAAAACTAGTTTTAATGTCTCCAACCTAAGTGTATGTAAACTTCCGACTTCAACTGTATAGTAAGACAGAGGGGCGCTGTTTCGGTCACTTGGATGCTTGCTCCGGTGATGCAGTAGTTTCAGCCACTTCTTACGAATTGAAGGAAAGTTGGCGGGTGCACAATGCATTGTTCGGATGCTGGAATTATTTAAGTGTATGTAAACTTTCGATTTCAACTGTATATACACTACCGTTCAAAAGTTTGGGGTCACTTAGAAATGTCCTTGTTTTTGAAAGAAAAGCAATTTTTTTGTCCATTAAAATAACATCAAATTGATCAGAAATACATTAATATCGTAAATGGCTATTGTAGCAGGAAACGGCTGATTTTTTATGGAATATCTACATAGGCGTACAGAGGCCCATTTTTAGCAACCATCAGTCATGTGTTCCAATGGCACGTTGTGTTTGCTAATCCAAGTTTATCATTTTAAAGGCTAATTGATTAGAAAACCATTTTGCAATTATGTTAGCACAGCTGAAACCTGTTGTGCTGATTAAAGAAGCAATAAAACTGGCCTTCTTGAGACTAGCTGAGTATCTGGAGCATCAGCACTTGTGGGTTTGATTACAGGCTCAAAATGGCCAGAAAAAAATAACTTTCCTCTGAAACTCATCAGTCTATTCTTGTTCTGAGAAATGAAGGCTATTCCATGCGAGAAATTGCCAAGAAACTGAAGATCTCGTACAATGCTGTGTACTACTCCCTTCACAGAACAGCGCAACCTGGCTCTAACCAGAATAGAAAGAGGAGTGGGAGGCCGTGGTGCACAACTGAGCAAGAGGACAAATACATTAGAGTGTCTAGTTTGAGAAACAGATGCCTCACAGGTCCTCAACTGGCAGCTTCATTAAATAGTACCCGCAAAACACCAGTCTCAACGTCAACAGTGAAGAGGCAACTCTGGGATGCTGACCTAGGCAGAGTTGCAAAGAAAAAGCCATATCTCAGACTGGCCAATAAAAATAAAAGATTAAGATGGGCAAAAGAACACAGACACTGGACTTTTTCTTTGCAACTCTGCAGTGACCCCAAACTTTTGAACGGTAGTGTATATATATTGTAGAAAATAACTAATTGGTTAAGTGTGTTTTGAGAGAGCAGTACTGACATCTAATGTTAGCATCCAGAATCTTTGTGAACTAGTTAAGACTTTAAAGCAAAAAGCCCTGTGTGGGCCACAGCCCTGTATTGACTGAGAAGAGCGCTATAGAAATGTAGAGAACGCATTACAGTGATATGGTATAAAATAGTAAGGTGCACCTGTGATTGTTTTAAACAAAATCCCATTTTAGAAATAAGAAAATATTTTTGTAGAATTGAGGTCCACAGCCAACAGATAGCCCTAATAGATCAGTTAGAGTTAAATAGAAATGAGGTAATGCCATGGTTGACTATAGTGAGGTGTAGGTGTATTATACCAGGGACAAACCCTGAGGTTGAAATTACAGACTATAAAGTTAGGCTAGCATTACATTAAAGAAGGTTCCAAATTTATCAGTGGGCGCTCAGAATGTGGGAATCAGGTAGACATACATTCCGACCATGATTGTTAGAAATAGAATCAGGGCACAAAAACCCGCCAATGCAGAAATTAAAAGAGCAATATTTTGAGGGAGAAACAGTTGCTCCCCAGTGGTTAAGACAACACCCACTTAGAAACCCCCCTAAGGATTTCCTGTTATAACTGGGGGGGGTTTCTTTCTGAGTGTGTGTGAGTGAGATAGGAACTCAAGATGGGATTGGTGTCAGTAGTGGGATGCTCTACCGCATAGTGTGATGCAGGTGAACCGAGTTTAATGGCGTCACGAAAAAGGATGTGTGATTCTGTCTGGGGAGAAATCAGTGAAGGTCTGCGAAGGAGACACCGGTTGCACTCTCCTTGGGAGAGTGAGGGAAATTCCTATCCGACCAAAGACGGCGTGGACACGCCCTGACCAGACCTCCACTGATGACTGCCTGGGGGAACACACCACATTCACGGATCTAAACAGGATAACCCACTGAATTTCAGTGAGTCAGTTTACAACCCACTGAATTTCAGTAAGTCAATTTAAAAATGAATTTATAGTGAAAATAAAAGTAGTGACAATGATCCTAAATCCCATAGAGGGGATTTGGTGTTGGCAGTACTGTTTGTAGGAATAGGATAAATGTCTATGTAGCCTGAGAGCTATGAGTAGTGAACATAGAGAAGTGAGAGTTGAATACTGTATTTGGATAATACGTTTCTATATATAACGGTTATCTTGAGGTTCCGTACACCACTACCCATCATAGTCTGGGACTACTAGTAATATCATGGGGTGTTATTTTATATGTATAGAAAGTAGCAGCAAGCCTATAGGCATTTCTGGGAGGTTACACTGTACCGGTGTTCCTGTTGAGTGGATACGTGTGGCGCATTATTCCGATTAACGGGCACGGTACGGGAAACCAAAGTATTTGGGTTCCGGGGGAGAGCAATGTTGCAATGTGGCTTTGTAGCAGCAGAGAGTTGTTGGCATGCACATGGAGTGGTGTTGACGTGAGTAGCTAAGATTTAAAACGTTATATATGGAATCTGTGAAGATACAGGGAAGAAATTAGCAACTGTATGTGTGTATAATCGATTACTGGAGATTTGATGAATAATATACAAACTTGCACACCCAAACGTAGACGTACGTAAGGGGTGAGAAAAGTATTCTGACTTGGTCCCTTTATGGATCATTCGATAAAAATAAGGTTTTGCATTGTATATTACTGTCTAGAGGATCTGGGAAATAGAGTCTCAGAGAAAGAAATGCTTGTGGGATTTCCTCCGTCTTGGTAATACATTTTGAAACAAAACCTATGCCCTGTTAAATAGAACCATTGAAATGTTGAACATGTAGAGATTTGTTTTTAAACTTAAGGCAATAATTTATTGTACTCCCAATGGAGTTTTTGTTGATATTGCAAACGTTGATGTTCTAAACCAATTTGTGAGTAGGCAAAAGGGAAGTGTCTGTTTTCCTGTCTACGCCGTCAGGCGCCAGACTTATTATGGACGGAGAGCGCTATCTACTGGGGATGGATGGACAATGAAATACCATAATCAGAAAGAAACCTGGTCTTGAGAGCTGCCTTGGAGAGTGGGCTCCCTCCAAAGTTCATATTTTCCCTTCTGAATTTTCCCTATGTATTTTATAAATTCGGCACATTACATGTTAATCTTAAAATAATAGACATTTTAAAAAGTGTGAAGGAGAAAGTGAATGTTCAATAGGGGATGGTAATAAAAAATATTGAGTAACATTGTTAGGGTAGACTACAATGAAAACAATGCCTTCTAATAAGGAGAGAATTCTCATATTTGTTTTGTTTTGTTTTCTAAACCTTACGATAAGTGACAGTTACAAAGACATTGATAAAGAGGGTTGATGTAGAATCTAATGCGTGTTGACAGTATGTGAATGGTAATATGTTGTTAGTGGGTTTTGGATAGCACTCTAATTAATGTAATATTTTAGTAATTTGTATAAGCTGAGGTTTCAATACAAGGTTAAATAGAACATGCATGTATGAGAGAATAAGTGTGAATGACTAACCTTTTTGACAGAATTGATTTTGTTCACATGCCTGCCTGTAAAAGGAAGAAGGGTATCAAATGATATGTATGAAATGATATATGCAGAAGTGTATGGCTGCTTGTTTCGTTTGTTCTGTTTCTGTCTTACTTTAATATAAATCTCACAAGATTTGGTCTGCTGGATGGTCGAGATTTCTCCCGAAGGATTAGCCCTCTGACTCCCTGACCCTGTAACTCTGCGGTGAGGTCGACGATATGATGGAGTATAAGCCAATTTGAGAAAAAAAATGGTTTCAACAAAATTGTATTATTTTTAAACATGTCTTAGAAATGTGTATTAAGAATATTGGGAGAGGACCTCCCGAGTGGCGCAATGGTCTACGGCACTGGATCACAGTGCTAGCTGTGCCACAAGAGATCCTAGTTCGAGTCCAGGCTCTGTCGCAGCCGGCTGCGACCGGTAGACCCATTGGGCAGCACACAATTGGCCCAGTGTCGTCCAGGTTAGGGGAGGGTTTGGCCGGCAGGGGTATTCTTGTCCCATCGCGCACTAGCGACTCCTGTGGCGGGCCAGGCGCAGTGCACGCTGACACGGTCGCCAGGTGTACGGTATTTCCTCCAACACATTGGTGCAGCTGGCTTCCGGGTTAAGCGGGCATTGTGTCAAGAAGCAGTGCGGCCTGGCAGGGTTGTGTTTCGGAGGATGCACGGCTCTTGACATTCGCCTCTCCCGAGCCCGTACGGGAGTTGCAGTGATAGGTCAAGACTGTAACTACTACCAATTGGATACCACGAAAAAGGGGCAAAAAAAAGTAAATTGTCATACAGTAAATAATTTGTCTGGATTTCTTGAATCAGAAATAAACTGTTGTTCTGATTTGTCCTCTCTTGAGGTTATGGTGACAGTGACCACAGATGGAATCTAGATGCATGAAAGGGACAATTTGACCAAACAGTGTGGACCTCAACCCCCTCTGAAGAGGTGAAAATGGCGTTCAGTATGGTCTTTCACCACTTCTACCGTGAGGCCTGAGTCCGAGCCAGCAACCTGTACACAGTATCCAGTTGAAGCTATCAACAACCTGTTCTCTCATGCCTTTTCTCTCAGGAGAGCGACATGAGTCCACGTGGAGTGAGCATGGAGAGAGATCGGTTCCAAACTTTTCTCATGTTGCTGGTATACTGGTTGGCAAATGGACAAGACATAATGGACTGAAAAGGACAGTGGTGGCTCAGGTGAGAGACATTATCATGGGCCATCCACTTTGAACATTTGTGCCATTGGGAAGACGAACTGTGAAGCTATCTGAAGAAGAAAATGAAGAAACGCCAGAAGATTGAGTGCCGGGGAGGGAGGGGGTTGGTCAACCGTGCCCATATTGGGGTATCAAGTTGATTGTAGAGGTCTACACGCTGTAAAATGTATAGCAATTAAGACTAAGAATGCATTGAGATACTGATCTGTAATTATCACCGTGATGAGAAAGTTAATGTAGATTTATGGATAATTATACTGTATGTTAATGTTAATGTAAAATTCTGCTAGTGCCGATGTGTGCTAAATTGAGGGTTTTAATTATGATTTGGAAACTGAATGATTTCCCTGACCTATTCCCTATTCCTGACTAGATCTCTGATGACGAGGACCCCAATCCTGAGGATAAGGACACAGATGTAGAGCTCATGTTCCACACTGTGTGTACCAAGTGCCCAGAGAGGGGTCCCTGTCACTGGTGTCGGAAGGATTCTAAACGTGATGATTGTCCTTTTTGCTGTAATGAAGCTTGTATGTGATGTTAATTTTATGGTTTCTATTATTTTCCAGATTGACTGGGTTTTGATAAATAAGGTATTAACTCAGCAACTCAAAGGAAGGTTGTTTACCATGGATAAAATGTCAGGCACCAGAAGGATGTATTGTCTATTTTAATCTATGCTTAACAATAATTATGTAATGCTTGAACCCTTTAATTTTTATAGAAGAAACTGAGTTTCTTGAGAGGGGAATGTGAGAGTAAAAATTACCTTCTGAGAAGGGATGGTTCCACTCTCTGCTCCCTGCAGCTGGTCTGTGTGTATCGTCAAGGACATGGGGCGACTCAGAGATAACTTGCGACTCGGGATAGAGATAAAACTTGAGGGACAGAACAACCTGTTGTTGTTTTGTATCATCTTTGCTTCAGAGTAACTTGGTCACACGGCACAAGACAAAGAGCCTCTGAGAAGTGACCACAGTGTCTCAGCCCATCCTGTTTCTTCTCATATCTTTCAAGGGCACAGCTGTGTGGAGATATGAGGTGCACAGAGGCTGGCTTGAACAGAGAGGAGTAACAGATCTGGTTTGTTCACTATGAACCAATACACACAGCCACGAGAAGAAAACAAGGTAGCTTGTTTTCTTCCGAGCTGACGTGGAGGGGTGGAACCAGCCAGGACTAAGCATTTTTAGGTCCACTATATAAGACGTCTATTTATCTCTGTATGTCAGCCTCATTATTGCAGAGCACTCACTCTATTCACTTGGTGTGACCTGCTCCCTTATTAATACGTTTTGAATAAAGTAATATCCTGATTGGTGATTGACCTTGTCGCTCCTCATTGTTAAAGTAGAATTTCCACTGAATAAAAATATAAACACAACATGTAAAGTGTTGGTCCCATGTTTCATGAGCTGAAATAAAAATGTGCAGATATTTTCAAACACACAAAAAGCTTATTTCTCTCAAATATTATGCACATTTGTTTACATCCCTGTTAGTGAGCATTTCTCCTTTGCCAAGATAATCCATCCACCTGACAGGTGTGACATATCAAGAAGCTGATTAAACAGCATGATCATTACACAGGTACACCTTGTGCTGGGGACACAGATGTCTCAAGTTTTGAGGGAGCATGCAATTGGCATGCTCACTGCAGAAATATCCACCAGAGCTGTTGCCAGAGAATTGAATGTTCATTTCTCTACCATAAGCTGCCTCCAACGTCATTTTAGAGAATTTAGCAGTATGTCCAACCGGCCTCACAACCGCAGATCACGTGTAACCATGCCAGCCCAGGACCTCCACATCCGGCTTCTTCACCTGTGGGATCATCTGAGGGGGGGTGGGGGGGTGCTGAGGAGTATTTCTGTCTGTAGTAAAGCCCTTTTGTGGGGAAAAACTCAATCTGATTGGCTGGGCCTGGCTCCCCAGTGGGTGGGCATGGCTACCAAGTGGGTGGGCCTATGCCATCCTAGGCCCACCTATGGCTGCACCCCTGCCAAGTCATGTGAAATCCATAGATTAGGACCTAGAAAGAAGGAGAATAATCATTCTCGGCATGCCTGCCTTCTTCCCCAGTGTCAGGACTTAAGACATTAAAATCGCTTTCAGCCCTTGTACCTACTGTCTTCTGCCGGGGACTTGGGTGTTCCCTCCATGGCTGTGGATAACCCTCCAGCTACCTGTCCTAGTCAATCAACTGCCTGGGCACAGCCTGGACCCCCGCTGAGAGGTTTTCTATGTAAGTCATACTGATGACAATAGGCTACGCCCGTACCGCTTGTCATACGAATCCAGTACTGTAAATATTCAATAAACTATGAATCAACTCTCCATCTAAGTGTTTAATTATTCTCTTACATCCTGAAGTACTCAATTAGTGTATTAATCAATGATTAGGTTAAATTCTGCTTATCTGCGGTAAAGCTGAGCTGTAACGAACGTTTAAAATTCAATATTTTTTGAGGGGAACAGATGAGTGGTATTCAATTACGTAAATAGATGTAAGGAGAAATATCAAATTAGACAATGACATGGTTCTATGATTCTAAACAGGGTTTGTTCAGAGTAATGAGTAGAAAACAACAGAGGAGAAGGAGAGTGGGTTTAACAAGATTGGGCGTAGGGTCTTTTAATGGGTACGACATTACAATAGATAGGGTTGAGTCCTATAATGTGAGAAAAAATGTTTTATAAACTTGTTCAGTGGTTTGAGTCCTCAATATGACGAGATTGTAAAGTGTGATAAAATAGGTTTGAGTCCTTTGGTGTGAAAAATTGTTCAGAGGTTCTATCCTCAATGTGATAGAATAGGTTTGAGTCCTATGGTGTCAAATAATCATCATAAAGTGTTAGATGTGAAGAGGTTCAATGCCTCAACAGTGTTATAAAAGCCCTATGAGAAAATTAGTCCTTTGTGAGATTACACAAAATGGTCAGGAAAGAGCGAGAGAACAATAACTTATACTGCATAAAGAATCAGAGCAGATACAATTGAGCATGTTGAATCATGGCACCAATGACAAAATAGGCAAACCAAATTTTAATAAAGATCAAATTGGGGATTTGATTCAAGTATTTGATTACTAATATTGCATGAACTAATAAAAGTAATGGATAGCCAACTTAGTAGACTGGTATCGGGAAAGACAGTCACCATTGAGATTAAATCAGAGCTTCATCTACCTCAAAGAGAGAAAAAGGAAATGACACAATTATTACAGACAAATCCGCATTTTAAAAAACTATATTTTAAAAGTAGTGAAAATCAGACAATGTGCGAATGGATGTTAAGTAAATTTGGATTTTCTATGGGGAACCATATATAAGTGATTTATCAGCATGGACAGATAATGAGGATCCTCAAGAAGGTATTTTTAAATGGGATAGGTTAAAGATAGAGCGAAAAGTCAGCTAACGACGTTAAGTAATTGAATGGAACAACATAGGCTATTTTAGGATCAAAGAGCAGAAAGTACTTTTAATCTGAAGGGTGCATAATAAACTATAGAAGTTTTGATAATTTGATATAAATTTGGATAATAAGCTTTGATATAACATTATATTGTGGTTCCGTACATCAACGGCCATCATATCATATCATGGAGTGGTAGGAGAGCGTGAGGTTATTTTAGAGTTTAGTGGAAAAGTCTATGTTTTAAGGAGAGGCTTGACTTTGACAGGGTTTCCTGAAGGTTAGAGAACCGGTGAGGATCCAATGACAGGAAGGTTAGTGTCCTTGAAACTACAGTCTGTTTTTTTTGGTTCCGCTGGGAGTATGTTTGAAGTTGATTTGTGTTGAGTAAGAATCGTTAAAAAAAACACGAAAGGATTGTTTGATATGAGTACCTACAGTGGGGAGCGGAACCAAAAAAAACAGACTGTAGTTTCAAGGACACTAACCTTCCTGTCATTGGATCCTCACCGGTGTATCAAATACTTGTTCTCCCCACTGTATAAGTGTCATAAGGGGTTAAGTTTGGTGTACCCGGATCACTGGCTGCTGCGGAAAAGGAGGAAGTACAAAGGGGGGTGAGTGTTACCGGTGTGAAATGGGTAGCCAGTTAGCGGTGTGAACTAGTAGCGTTTCGATTAGTGACGTAACTTGCTCTGAGACCTTGAAGGAGTTGTTTGCCTTGCTCTGCAAGGTCGCGCCTTTTGTTGAATGATGGGTAATGGTGCTTCGAGGGTGACTGTTGTTGATTGTGCAGAGGGTACCTGGTTCAAGCCCATGTAGGGAAGGAAGCGAAATTGTTACATTGATGCTGTTGAACTAGATCACTGGGTGAATTGATAAGATTGGCCTACCAATGATAGCATAGGATAACATAGTAATTAAAGTGGCATCCCTGTGAATAGATGTTTTGTTTGTTTTGACTATAACTTCACAATAATTTATCACCTGCTAAAGTATCGTTAGATAGAAAGACAGCGGTAGAGGATAATAGAGATTGTAGAGGATTTTCTTTGTTAAAAGGAAAGTAGGTTAATTGGGAGATGAGAAATGTTGAATTGGATTGTTTGAGTAGACTGGTATTAAAATAATGCTTTCTAGTTATTCTAGTTAGTTTACCGTTTTTCAATTTTTTTTCTCAATTATACATTATTAAAGAACCGTATGGATATAGATTTGTTTTATTATATGTTGGTTTGTCCATTAGGCCTATGGAATGTCCATATCAGGCATGTTACACTGCCAGATGGACAAGTTGTTCATTTGTCACACATTATATTGCAAATGGACAAAGTGTACTTTTGTCACATCGGATCACAGGAAGTTGGGTTCTGGACCCAAAAGTCAGAACCATGTCCAAATGGCACATGAAACGTCCAAATGGCATATGAAACATAGAAATTATATATATAATGTCCAAATGGCATATTAAATGTCCAAATGGCATATGTAAGTCTTGAAAGTACCAAATCAGTATGTCATGTCCATTTACCAGATATGATCATAGGAAGTCAGTTCCAAAGCCAAAGTAAGTGAACCATGTCCAAATGGCCTGTATAATGACAAAATGGATATATATATATATATATATATATATATATATATATATATATATATATATATACAGTGGGGGAAAAAAGTATTTAGTCAACCACCAATTGTGCAAGTTCTCCCACTTAAAAAGATGAGAGAGGCCTGTAATTTTCATCAAAGGTACACGTCAACTATGACAGACAAAATGAGGGAAAAAAATTCCAGAAAATCACATTGTAGGATTTTTGATGAATTTATTTGCAAATTATGGTGGAAAATAAGTATTTGGTCAATAACAAAAGTTTCTCAATACTTTGTTATATACCCTTTGTTGGCAATGACACAGGTCAAACGTTTTCTGTAAGTCTTCACAAGGTTTTCACACACTGTTGCGGGTATTTTGGCCCATTCCTCCATGCAGATCTCCTCTAGAGCAGTGATGTTTTGGGGCTGTCGCTGGGCAACACGGACTTTCAACTCCCTCCAAAGATTTTCTATGGGGTTGAGATCTGGAGACTGGCTAGGCCACTCCAGGACCTTGAAATGCTTCTTACGAAGCCACTCCTTCGTTGCCCGGGCGGTGTGTTTGGGATCATTGTCATGCTGAAAGACCTAGCCACGTTTCATCTTCAATGCCCTTGCTGATGGAAGGAGGTTTTCACTCAAAATCTCATGATACATGGCCCCATTCATTCTTTCCTTTACACAGATCAGTCGTCCTGGTCCCTTTGCATAAAAACAGCCCCAAAGCATGATGTTTCCACCCCCATGCTTCACAGTAGGTATGGTGTTCTTTGGATGCAACTCAGCATTCTTTGTCCTCCAAACACGACGAGTTTACTTTTTACCAAAAAGTTCTATTTTGGTTTCATCTGACCATATGACATTCTCCCAATCCTCTTCTAGATCATCCAAATGCACTCTAGCAAGCTTCAGACGGGCCTGGACATGTGCTGGCTTAAGCAGGGGGACACGACTGGCACTGCAGTATTTGAGTCCCTGGCGGCGTAGTGTGTTACTGATGGTAGGCTTTGTTACTTTGGTCCCAGCTCTCTGCAGGTCATTCACTAGGTCCCCCAGTGTGGTTCTGGGATTTTTGCTCACCGTTCTTGTGATCATTTTGACCCCACGGGGTGAGATCTTGCGTGGAGCCCCAGATCGAGGGAGATTATCAGTGGTCTTGTATGTCTTCCATTTCCTAATAATTGCTCCCACAGTTGATTTCTTCAAACCAAGCTGCTTACCTATTGCAGATTCAGTCTTCCCAGCCTGGTGCAGGTCTACAATTTTGTTTCTGGTGTCCTTTGACAGCTCTTTGGTCTTGGCCATAGTGGAGTTTGGAGTGTGACTGTTTGAGGTTGTGGACAGGTGTCTTTTATACTGATAACAAGTTCAAACAGGTGCCATTAATACAGGTAACGAGTGGAGGACAGAGGAGCCTCTTAAAGAAGAAGTTACATGTCTGTGAGAGCCAGAAATCTTGCTTGTTTGTAGGTGACCAAATACTTATTTTCCACCATAATTTGCAAATAAATTCATTAAAAAATCCTACAATGGAATTTTCTGGAATTTTTTTTCTCAATTTGTCTGTCATAGTTGACGTGTACCTATGATGAAAATGACAGGCCTCTCTCATCTTTTTAAGTGGGAGAACTTGCACAATTGGTGGCTGACTAAATACTTTTTTACCCCACTGATATATATATATATATATATATATATATATATATATATATATATATATATATTGTGATGTCACGAGAGGCTGTGTCCTGGAGGGACGTTACATCCCCTGAGGTGGCTGCAAACCCAGACAGCTATGGCTCCATCTGCTGGTATGGTCGGGAACTCCACCCCTCTATGGCCAATCTTCCCACGCAGCTGAAACAAATGAGGAGCTGATGAGCTGAAGGTTTGGGAAGGGAAGAGACACACTGAGGGAGTGTGTGGGGGGGTGAAGAAACACAGTCTCCAACCTGGGCTCTCTGGAGGACAAGAGTGCTGCACGTCCACTTCCATGAGGAATATAAGGATTTGGAGAGACTTACCTTTGGGAAATACTCACCTTTGGATATATGCACCTGTGGAAATACGTGAGAGACATTTGGAAGGACTTTTTGCTGGGTTGGCCACTAGCTGCAACGTGGACTACAGTAAGGCTGGGGAAAAGTTATCTGAGCGAGTGAGAATTATGATTTTGGATGTGGAAGAGACCTCCCTGAACTGTTAACCCTTAAAGAGCCACAAGAGAACAGAATTTTGTTATATTTTCGTTAATTTCCCAAGACCTATAATAAAATCCTTGTTTTGTTTGAACCTTGTCTCCTTGCACTACTTGAGCAATCCCGCTGAAAGCTGTGTAGCCTCTCGTGACGTCACAATATATATATATCAGTATGTTAGGTTCCACTCCCTCAATCCCCTCATATCCCTGTTATACTGGACATGTTGGCACTGGCAATACATCACATGACAAATGGACACTGTCCAATTGCAGTATAACATGTTAAGACTGGCAATGAATTATGGGTAATAGCAGTATCTTACAATGGATCATGAATTTGACATGCTGTAATTTGCTATTATAAAGCTGAATTGCCCAAATGTAAAGCTCACTGAACTCGTGATGGCCTAGAAGTGATAGTGGGTCCTCTCCCTTACTCATTGGTGTTGATTTCAGCATGTCCATTTGGCTCATTATAAAGGCCCATTCAAACATATTCCAAATGTACTTGTACGTTTGCCATATGAAATACAGCCAATGCCAGTATAACATATTGGCATTGGCAATGTTTCATATGGCAAACGTACAATGTCCATTTGCCATATGAAACATTGCCAATGCCAGTATAACATATTGGCATTGGCAATGTTACATATGGCAAACGTACAAGTACATTTGGAATATATTTGAATGGGCCTTTATCATCAGCCAAATGGACATGCTGAAATCAACACCAATGAGTAAGGGAGAGGATCCACTATCATTTGTTGGCCAGCCCGAGTTCAATAATCTAGAAAATTTGGCTTTTAAGCTTTGTAACAGCATGTTACAGCAAGTCCAATTGGTGATAATAAATGCCCATTGAAATGTATTGCAAATGGACTTGTACGTTTGCCATATGAAACATTACCAATGCCAGTATGTTACAGTGGCATAGGCTGTATTTCATATGGCAAACATACAAGTCCATTATAACGACACTCTGCTGTTGGATTCTGTTAAAGCTGTTGCACCCTTGTGGCCCAGCTGACTTCCATGCAGGCCCACATTGACCTTGTGACCTCTGGAGCTCCATGTCTCTAATTGTGCACTCCCTGCCTGTTCAAAAGACATCTCCCATTGGCCTGAGAGAACAGCTTACTGTCTGGACCTCAGAGAGTGACCAGCCTCCACAGGGGCACACACAGACAGACCTATTAACTTGGGCCTTCTCCCTTATGGCCCTGCTGACTTCCATGTAAAGTAGTGTTAATGTGTTATTGCATTCTTATTTTTACATTAACTTAGTTAAGTAACACAAAATAATAGAGTGGATATAGGTGCTAAATGAAGCTACCAAGTTGAAAAAACACCATTATTTCAGGACATAAACCTCTGAAAACACTAAGTCAAACCAACAATAAACCTAGTTGACAGCTGCATTGTGTTCACACTCTGAGAAGGTTTTGAAATGAACTATTTCATAAGTAATTTCTCTCTGATAAATAACTGAATTTTTTACAGAGGGTTGAATGTAGTGTTTTCACAATCTGCAGGTTGGGTCAATCTAAACCATGTTTAGGGTCAATCTTACCACTTCCGGTTGCTCCAGGAAGCTTAAACTCAACACAGGTAATCCTTATAGTGGCCTGATGGGTTGACAAAGAAGACAGTTTGATATGGCAATCAAAACCAACATAGGCATCAAGTTGAAGTTAGGGCAGCAGGCAATGTATTTCTATGGGGGGAAATGAGTGTGAATAAATGCACGCTGTTGTCACTGTTAAGGGTTAATTCCACATGGTCATGGGTAGGCTTGCGCGGATCGGGAGGACCTTAGGAGCGTTCCTGTGGTTGAATTGTGTTTCTAGCCTCAACGGTTCTCTCGCTGTGGCCCAAAAGCATATAAATTGAGTTCAAGGCTTCATTTTGGGCCTTTTTTGTTTGCACAGTCACTGCGGTCAGCCCGAGCGAGCTACAGTCAAGTGTAGCACCTCGTTGAACTCGGAGCGGCCTAGAGATTACAGTGATCCATTTGCCTCTCAGTGTTGATTTCAGAAAGCCCGTTAATTTTTTTCACCCCTGTTCATTTGTTGATAGTAAAGGTCATCCTTCTGTTTTAGTATATGAAGTGGACCATGTACTGTATTCATATTCATATCAGTGGAGCTACAGGTGACCCTGATCACGTGGCAAAAGGAATTTTGCAAATTGCATAAATAGGAGCAGAGTTAGAGCATTACATGTATACCCATGTTATCCTGTGGGGAACAACTCGGATGGGTCAGACTGAATGAACCGCTGCATGCAGCTAGAATAACTCTGTGGCTTGTCCACCCCAACCTACCCCTGATGAGATAGTCGAAAACGGCGCGTCTCTGTGAGACCCAGAGGCCGCAAAATGTCCAATCATGTTGAAATCACTACTAGTCAGGCTTCATTCCGGGCCCACTTATTTGCACAGACGCTGCGGTCAGCCCGAGCGAGCTACAGTCAAGTGGGGCACCTCATTGAACTCGGAACGGCCTAGAGACTACAGTGATGCCATCCATTTGCCTTTCAGTGATGGTTTCAGCATGACAACTTGGTGATGGTAACTCCCTGTTTGGGTGATATAGAGTGTGCATTTGCCATATGACATATTGCCACTGCCAATACTTTCTACTGCAATTGGACAGTCAGCCATCAACTCAGCCATCACTCCAAAAAAATGTCATACTGACACCAAAAGGATACATATTGACACCAAACTCACTTTGTCCAACTCGTTTAGAAGCCACCTATCACATATGTCAGAGCCGGACCAAAACACATAGCGCCTTCTGGTCGAAACCATAAAAAACCATTAAACACGTAGTTACGTTCAAGCTGCAGGTCCGATTCTGACATTATGTGTAGGCCCAGCTGAGGCGAACCGGAATCCAGAGTTTCGGCTTGATAGGTCACCTTAATTAGTGCTGAAAAATCACTTATTTCAGGGGTCGCTACGGGGTCCCTGAACGAGCTATCGGCCAGAGACTTTTATGTTCCGTTTCTATGGGCCGGGCCAGTTTCAATGCACCCAGCCTTGTGATTCTGGGACTTTTCTAAATGTCGAAATTTTCGTGATGATAACTATGAATGGAACGTATTGCAAATGTACGAGGCTGTTTCTCGGCCGGAGAACCTCCTAGAGCCACGAAACTCACTGTGCAGGACCGGCTTAAGCTCTAGAACTGTTATTTTAAAGTTTCAGAGTTCTAGGTCTGACGGTTCTTTGATGGTTCCAATTCAAGTAACTATTGCAGGCTCTGTGCGTCTGTAAGCCCTACACTGTATCACTCCAGCTTGGCTGTGCATGTGAGTTTTTTTCGGAGGTCTGATGGCTAGTGTGAGCACTTGTCAGGCTACAGCATGTCTCTATGGGTGCTTTCTCTGTGTCCTGGGCTTCTGGGGTGGTTATTTGGGTCTCAAAAGAGTACTTGTGTTAGTTTGTCCAATTGCATTACAACATATTGGCACTGGCAATATACGTAATGGCAAATGGACACATGTACATATCAGTGTTGCAAATGTACATAACTAGTTAAAGATGGACACATTTTACCCAGAAAATCACATAAAATCACAGAGATCACGTAGAGCTCCAAAACCTGCCTTAAAAAAAAAATATTTTTTTTTCATCGTCAATGTGACGTTCTACGATTTCTCGTAAACTACGACAGTTAAATTGCTGGTTCCATTTTTCCTTACACCGTAGGGTCGTGTAGTTTGACGCGGAGCGGTCAAATTAGCGCTGTATGACCATTTTCGAAATCTAATCCCAGAAAATGTGCATTAACTCGAAGGGCGTCGCGTCCTCGACGCCATCTTGTCTTCAGGCTAAAAGCACATCTGGCCGCCCCCCCGCTCACCAAGTTTCGTTTTCAAAGTCAGTACAGTTTACGAGAAACGGCCACGTCCATTTGGCTGATGAAACGTCCATTTACAATATGACGCTCATCGTCACACTGTGGAACTGTCCGGTACTGCAGGAATTTGCCCAAAAAAAGAAAAATTCATATCCCGGGGCCATCGCCCCATTTTTAGCTCACCCGCGGACGTCTAGTAAGGGGCCGTCCATTTGCCATATGGTGAGTCCCACTGATCATACGGCCGCCGCCGTTTCGAGTCCTTATGTAGTAACGATACCAGGATGATTTGATATGGGATGAAATGTAGCCGATTTTGTGGTTTAATAATCATTGTGAGAATTACAGAGAATGAGGTCTAAAGGGTTATCAATGGCCCACAAATGATTGGAAGACTGATGGAGCATTCATTAACCCGTATGGCATGACAAGATACTCATAATGTCCAGAGGTGGTACTAAATGCCGTCTTCCACTCATCTCCCTCCCGGATACGCACTAGGTTGTACGCGCTCCTGAGATCCAATTTTGTGAAGAAGCGTGCGCCGTGCAATGATTCCGTCATACTAGCTATCAGGGGTAATGGATAGCTGTACTTGATGGTAATCAGATTTAAGCCACGGTAATCAATGCACGGGCGTAAACCACCATCCTTCTTCACAAAAAAGAAACTCGAGGAGACAGGTGAAGTGGATGGCCGAATGTATCCCTGTCTCAGAGACTCGGTGACATATGTCTCCATAGCCGCCCTCTCCTCCTGAGACAAAGGATACACGTGCCTCCGGGGAAGTGCAGCTCCTACCTGGAGATTTATCGTGCAATCCCCCGGACGATGAGGTGGTAATTTAGTCGCCCTCTTTTTACTGAAGGCGATAGCCAAATCGGCATACTCGGCAGGAATGTGCATAGTGGAAACCTGGTTTGGACTCTCCACTGTATTTGCCCCCAAGGAAACTCCTACACACCTCCCTGAACACTGACCGGACCATCCCTTAAGAGCCTTCTGTTGCCATGAAATCGTGGGGCCATGAATGGTTAACCAGGGAAGTCCCAACACCACAGGATACGCAGGTGAATCAATCAGATAGAGGCTAATACTCTCCTCATGACCCCCCTGCGTCCTCATCAGAAGTGGGGTGATGACCTCCCTGATTATGCCTGACCCTAACGGGCGACTATCTAAAGCGTGCACAGGGAAAGGTTTATCAACAGACAAAGTAGGAATCCCTAAACTACGAGCATACTGGCGATCAATAAAATTCCCAGCCGCGCCTGAATCTACTAGCGCCTTATGCTGGGAATGGGGGGAAACTTCTGGAAAAACAATATCTATACACAAATTAGCAACAGGAGGCTCTGGGTGAGTCGTGTGCCTACTCACCTGAGACGGTCGACCAGTGCCCTGCCTGCTGCCTCGACCTCCTGAGGACCCTCCCCAGCACCCACCAGCAGTGTGTCCTCTGCAGCCACAGTTGGTGCAGGGGACGGTCCCTATCCCCGTCTCCCTAACCGCAGCACCTCCAAGCTCAATAGGGGTAGACTCGGAGGTGCTGGGGGATGGAATGGACGGCCCTTGATCAGAACGTCCGCGGGCTGCCAACAGGTTATTTTAGTCATTTTTTAAAAACATTTTAGTCATTTTAGCAGACGTTCTTATCCAGAGCGACTTACAGTTAGTGAGTGCATACATTATCTTTTAATTTTTCATGGCCCCCCATGGGAATCGAACCCACAACCCTGGCGTTGCAAATGCCATGCTCTACCAACTGAGCTACATCCCTGCCGGCCATTCCCTCCCCTAACCTGGACGACGCTGGGCCAATTGCGCGCCGCCCCATGGGTCTCCCGGTCGCGGCCGGCTATGACAGAGCCTGAATTTGAACCAGGATCTCTAGTGGCACAGCTAGCATTGTGATGCAGTGCCTTAGACCACTGCGCAACTTGGTCATCCCACCTGATGGACATGTCCACCAGTTGGTCCAGGGTGAGATCGGTGTCCCTGCAGGCCAGCTCCCGACGGACGTCCGCGGGCTGCCAACAGGTTATTTTAGTCATTTTTAAAAAACATTTTAGTCATTTTAGCAGACGTTCTTATCCAGAGCGACTTACAGTTAGTGAGTGCATACATTATTTTTTAATTTTTCATGGCCCCCCATGGGAATCGAACCCACAACCCTGGCGTTGCAAATGCCATGCTCTACCAACTGAGCTACATCCCTGCCGGCCATTCCCTCCCCTAACCTGGACAACGCTGGGCCAATTGCGCGCCGCCCCATGGGTCTCCCGGTCGCGGCCGGCTATGACAGAGCCTGAATTTGAACCAGGATCTCTAGTGGCACAGCTAGCATTGTGATGCAGTGCCTTAGACCACTGCGCCACTTGGTCATCCCACCTGATGGACATGTCCACCAGTTGGTCCAGGGTGAGATCGGTGTCCCTGCAGGCCAGCTCCCGACGGACGTCCTCCCTTAGGCTGCAGCGATAATAGTCGATCAGGGCCCTCTCATTCCATCCCGCGCTGGCTGCTAAAGTTCTGAACTCCAGCATGAACTCCTGCGCGCTCCTCATCTCCTGTTGTAGGTGGAACAGACGTTCACCCGTCGACCTCCCCTCTGGTGGATGATCGAATACCGCCCGGAAGCGGCGGGTGAAATCCTCGTAGCGGACAGTACTTGCATCTATTCCTCCCCACTCGCCGTTGGCCCATTCCAGCGCCTTCCCCGATAGACAGGAGATGAGGGCGGACACGCTCTCATATCCCGAGGGCGCCGGGTGAATGGTGGCCAGGTACAGCTCGACCTGGAGGAGAAATCCCTGGCACCCGGCAGGTGTTCCGTCATATGCCCTCGGGAGCGAGAGCCGAATCCCACTGGACCCAGATGGCGAAGCGGTGACCAGTGTTGTAGGTGGTAGAGTGGATGGAGATGGTGACAGGATACCACCTCTCTCCCAGCGTTCCATTGTCTGGAATACTCGTTCCATGGTGACCCCGAGAGTCTGAATCATTAATTCCTGACGTTGGACTCGTTCCTCCATCGTCTCGGTTACTTCGGCTGCTCCTGCTGACTCCATAGTGGTGCGTGTTTCTGTCACGAATGTCAGTGGAATGCGGTAGGCCAGAGTCAAGCGCAGGACACAGAATGAGATGAAGAACCACTTTACTGAGTAGTAAAGAAATACAAGAAAAACCCTCCAAACAACAAAGGAGGAGCAAAACCCGCTCACAAAATGACACTCGTACAAACAATAATCACGAACACCAAACAGTGGACGTGAACATGTTAAAGAGGAAGACAAACTAACATAATGGGGAACAGGTGTGCAAGAACAGACAACAATCAAGTGAACATATAACATAGAGCGGCAGCAGCTAGTTCTCCGGTGACGACGAACGCCGAAGCCTGCCCGAGCCAGAAGGAAGGGCAGTCTCGGCAGAATCCGTGACAAGGGTATTGCTTGTAAAATTGCGAGATAACTGTCTTAAATAGATATTATGGTTAAAAGAGCGACACCTTATTGTAATGTCTTAGGATACAATTATATGTTTTATTTTGAGTAAAACTTTTTGAATCTTACTGTTTGAAACATGTCAATGTAAGGATTGTGACTGATATCATGAACATGTTGATTATTAGGTTACCGTATTCACATATTAGTCACTATATACTTTTGAAGTATTTGGAGGTATTGATATGGGACTATGTATTCCCAAAGAGTGGGGATTGATGTGGATTTTTAGAGTGGTACATATCTCTGTTGCTATGTAATAACTTAATTGGTTACTATCATGGGGTTTGGTGTGTGTGAGACATAGGAATGTTTATGCTATTTTCATCTGATCTGACCTTTGGTTGAATTCCTCAAACCTAACTAGTCCAAGGCTGTACTGATTTATCAGGGACTGAAACCAGAGTGTTATTCTTTGTATCTCTCCTCAGGCATATTATGGGAACAGAGTCAGGGTTCAACAGAGTTGAACATGGTACCTATTAACAGTCTTGGATTTTCAAGCAATTGGGTCTGAAATGTCACTCATTGGACGCTATTACAGTAGATAAAGGGGGAATGTATGTGATTATAGGGGGATGCATGTTGTACATACTTGCCATATAGGAAGGTTTTGGGAAATGAACTAAAGCTATGGGAAATATATTAGAGAAAGACAGGATTGAAAATGTGTTAACAAGACTACCTCAGTCGATCAGATAGTGCCCCAAGAGAACAGAGAAAATCTTGGGGTTCCTCTGAATGAACATGGAGAATGGAGACATGTCTCCAACATGGAGAATGGAGACACCCCTCAGGGGTGCGTGCTCAGTCCCCTCCTGTACTCCCTGCTCACCCATGACTGCATGGCCAGGCACGACTCCAACACCATTATTAAGTTTGCCGACGACACAACAGTGGTAGGCCTGATCACCGACAACGATGAGACAGCCTATAGGGAGGAGGTCAGAGACCTGGCCGTGTGGTGCCAGGACAACAACCTCTCCCTCAACGTGACCAAGACAAAGGAGATGATTGTGGACTACAGGAAAAAAAAGAGGACTGAGCACGCCCCCATTCTCATCGACGGGGCTATAGTGGAACAGGTTGAGAGCTTCAAGTTCCTTGGTGTCCACATCACCAACGAACTATCATGGTCCAAACACCATGATTAAATGATTAAAATGTCTATTTTGGAATTATGTTCAGTAAATAAACACACACAGTGATTTATTAGACATACAGTGTTGATTAAAAAAATAACATTAAAAAGACTGCTGGTGGCTTTAAGCTTATATTAGAACATGGAGATTAACGACCACAAGATGGCGATGTAATATTAAAACACACAAAAGACAGGTAGGGCATCGTACACACACACAAACATGCACACACACACTTAAACACACACACACACACAAACATGCACACACACACTTAAACACACGCACTCACATACACACACACACACACACCATCCAACAGTCTGTTGCTAGGGATGAACAGAAAGAAAGAAAGAAAGAAAGAAAGAAAGAAAGAAAGAAAGAAAGAAAGAAAGAAAGAAAGAAAGAAAGAAAGAAAGAAAGAAAGAAAGAAAGAAAGAAAGAAAGAAAGAAAGAAAGAAAGAAAGAAAGAAAGAAAGAAGCAACAGACAGTGTGGGAGAGTTTTGCAGACGTGTGAAGAGCTCCGAGATGAGGGCACACACAGGAAATAGAGAGGAGAAAGATTTTTATCTTTTTAACATGTCACTCCCTCAGACTCGCTCTCTTTCTCTCCCTCTGTAGAAGTGTATTTGTGTTTGTATTTATTATGGATCCCCATTAGCTGCTTCCAAGGCAGCAGCTACTCTTCCTGGGGCCCAGCATCATTACGACAGTTATTTACAGTTTAAAATAGTACATGACATAACATTGCATAACACTTTACCCAATACATTTAGTGTGTTCCCTCAGGCCACTACTCCACTATCACATATTTACAATACAACATTCATGTGTACGTGTGTGTAGAATGCTTTTCTTATCACAGTCCCCGCTGTTCCATAAGGTGGATTTTTATCTGGATCTTTTATCCGATTCTACTGCTTGCGTCAGTCATGGCTCTATGCTCTATGTAGTACTGTGCACCTCCCATAGTCTGTTCTTGACTTGGGGATTGTGAAGAGAACTTTGGTGGCATGCCTTGTGGGGTATGCATGGGTGTCCGAGATGTGCGCTAGTAGTTTAAACAGACACCTCTGTGCATTCAAAAACAAGTAATGATGAAGTCAATCTCTCCTCTACTTTGAGCCATGGGAGATTTACATGCATATTACTAATGTTAGCTCTCTGTGTACATTTAAGGGCCAGATGTGCTGCCCTGTTCTGAGCCGACTGTAATTTTCCGAGGTCCCTGTTTGTGGCACCTGACCACACAACTGAACAGTAGTCCAGGTGCGACAAAACTAGAGCCTGTAGGACCTGCCTTGTTGATAGTGCTGTTAAGAAGGTAGAGCAGCGCTTTATTATGGAAGATTTCTCTACTTAGCTACTGTTGTATGAACAAGGAGTTTAGTCACCTCAACTTGCTCAATTTCCATATTATTTATTACAAGATTTAGTTAAGGTTTATGGTTTAGTGAATGATTTGTCCCAAACACAATGCTTATAGTTTTTGAAATATTTAGGACTCACTTATTCCTTGCCACCCATTCTGAAACTAACTGCAGCTCTTTACTTAGTGCTGCAGTGATTTCACTTGCTGTTGTAGCCGACGTGTATAGTGTTGAGTCACCCGCATACATAGCCACACTGGCTTTACTCAAGGCCAGTGGCATGTCATTAGTAAAGATTGAAAAAAGTAAGGGGGCTAGACAGCTGCCCTGGGAAATTCCTAATTCTACCTGGATAATGGAGAGACTTCCATTTTTTTATTTTTTTATTTAACCTTTATTTAACTAGGCAATGTACAATATTTACAATATAGCAGGGGGTGTAAAGCCATAACACATATGTTTTTACATCAGCAGACTACGATCAATAATGTCAAAAGCCACACTGAAATCTAACAAAACAGCACCCACAATCGTTTTATTATACATTTCTCTCAGCCAATCATCAGTCATTTGTGTAAGTGCTGTGCTTGTTGAATGTCCTTCCTGTAAGCGTGCTGAAAGTCTGTTGTCCATTTGTTTACAGTAAAATAGCATTGTATCTGGTCAAGCACCATTTTTTCCTATTCTTGGGTAGCAGAATTACTTTTACACTTTCTAGTAGGCTTAGAATGAAGATATGGCAAATAGGAGTGGCAATATCGTCCGCTATTATACTCAGTAATTTACCATCCAGTCACAACAGAGATATAGGGTTATAGTTAGATTCAAACAGATCCCGCGCTAGCCGACATCCGCATTAGAGCTGTCAAATCCACAAGCCGCTCCTTGCGTTACGCTATCATGAACACTGCAATGGGATGCAATGAAACCACACCTGATTTATAATCCGACAAATCACATGCAGCTGCATTACAAATTCAAACACTGGAATGCGTGATGTTCTGTTGTCTACACCTCGATTAAACTAATAGGCAATAAATCCCTCCATCCAAAATAAGATGAAAACATGCATTAGCCTACACTTTCTCTCAACTTTTTGAATTCCTAACCCGGTGGGGACACACAAGAGCAGCCACTCACCTATTTGTTAGCTCATACCGCAGTTACACCAACACCGCCAAAACGCGGGTTATTAACGCTTGATCTGATTGAATTAAGGCCTTAGTCTTTACTGGAGATGCTGTGGTTCCTGATTAAGTTAGGGTTAGGGTAGATGATTGTCCATGATGAGGTGCCATGCATGCTTGAGATAGATAAACCTTACAGAAATTTACATTTTAACCAGTGGCATTTATTTTATAGCCTTGGTAGCATATTTTTCATTTGTCAGTTAGAAATTATCTTACTTTAAAAACAAAACATACTATTTATTTTCTGACATGACTATGTAGTTGAGTTGTAATTAAATATAGCAACAATAATGTACATGTCTTACAAACACATTTTAAAGACCAATATAGAACATCAATACTACAAATATAGAGAGAATTAAAGGATCACATTGAAGTTATTCAAACTGAAACCAAATGCTATTAACTAATGACTAGCACAGTGACAACACAAGAATACAGGCCCACATCAAGAATGTCTGTCTCTAGCGTAGTCTGTCTCTCTCTCTGTGTCTCTAGCTGTTGTCTACTGTTTGTAATGATTCTCAGTGGTGTGAGTTGGTGGCGGGCTGCTAGGGTGTGTGTGTGCCTTCATGCTACCAAGGTGTGTTTGACTCTGTTTGGTGACAGGGTGCGTGTTACTCTGCATGGTTACGGGGTAGAGGAGAGGTGTAGCAATGCCTTGGCCTGGTTTCTGGAAAGCTGTTATCAAGTTCTTCATTTTCCGAAAGTATCGTTTCTCCACGCCGGGAGCAGTCTAGAAGAGAGATAGATAGAGAGGGTGAGGAATAAAAAAAGAGGGGGGAGAGAAAGAGAGAGGGGAGAAAGAAACAGGAGGGATCAGGAATAACATCAGTTAGTGTGGTGGCGAGAGCTTGAGAAAGAATTAGAGAGAGAGACAGAGAAAGAGAGAGACAGGAGGTCTGGTGTCTTACCTCTGCTGTCCAGGAGCCTCCACCATCCAGGGACAGCCTATATGTGTACACATAGCCTTTAAACCTGCACACACACACACACACACACACACACACACACACACACACACACACACACACACACACACACACACACACACACACACACACACACACACACACACACACAGTAAGTTTGACCATGCACATAGCAGTATGTGCTTGTATGTACGACCATAGGACAATCACAGTGTCAGTATTACTGTGCGTGTGTGTGTTTGTGTGTGTGTGTGTGTGTGTGTGTGTGTGTGTGTGTGTGTGTGTGTGTGTGTGTGTGTGTGTGTGTGTGTGTGTGTGTGTGTGTGTGTGTGTGTGTAAAGTACTTAAGTAAAAATACTTTAAAGTATTTTTGGGGTACAGAGCCTTCAGAAAGTAATCACACCCATTAACTCTTTCCACATTTTATTGTGTTACAGCCTGAATTTAATATGGATTAAATTGAGATTTTGTCACTGGCCTACATTTTACATTTTACATTTTAGTCATTTAGCAGACGCTCTTATCCAGAGCGACTTACAGTTAGTGAGTACATACATTTTCATACTTTTTCATACTGGCCCCCCGTGGCTACACACAACACCCCATAATGTCAAAGTGGAATTATGTTTTTCAAAACTTTTACAAATTCATTAAAAATGAAAAGCTGAAATGTCGTCAGTTAATAAGTATTCAACCCCTTTGTCTAAATAAGTTCAGGAGTAAAAATGTTCTTAACAAGTCACATATAAAGTTGCATGGACTCACTCTGTGTGCAATAATAGTGTTTAACATGATTTTTGAATGACTACCTCATCTCTGTACCCCCACACATAAAATGATATGTATTGTCCCTCAGTTGAGCAGCGGATTTCAAATTCAACCATAAAGACCAGGGAGGTTTTCCAATGTTTTCCAAGGGCATCTATTCGTAGATGGGTAGAAATAAAAAAAGCAGACATTGAATATCCCTTTGAGCATGGTGAAGTTATTAATTACACTTTGGATGGTGTATCAATACACCCAGACACTACAAAGATACAGGCGTCCTTCCTAACTCAGTTACCGAAGAGGAAGTAAACTACTCAGGGATTTCACCATGAGGCCAATGGTGACTTTAAAACAGTTACAGACTTTAATGGCTGTGACAGGAGAAAACTAAGGATGGATCAACAACATTGTAGTTACTCCACAATACTAACCTAATTGCCAGAGTGAAAAGAAGGAAGCCTGTACAGAATAAAAATATTCCAAAACATGCATCCTGTTCGCAACAAGGCAATAAAGTAATACCACAAAAATATGTGGCAAAGCAATTATCTTTTTTTCCTGAATACAAAGTGTTATGTTTGGGGGCAAATCCAAAACAACGCATTATGGCGTACCATTCTCCATATTTTCAAGCATAGTGGTGGCTGCATCATGTTATAGGTATTCTTGAAAACATTAAGGACTGGGGAGATTTTCAGGATAAAAGAGAAACAGAATGGAGGTAAGCACAGGCAAAATCCTAGAGATTTCCTGCTTTCAAGTCTGCTTTCCACCAATCACTGGGAGATGAATTCACCTTTCAGCAGGACAATAATCTAAAACACAAGGCCAAATCTACCCTGGAGTTGCTTACCAAGAATACAGTGAATCTTCCTGAGTAGCTGAGTTACAGTTTTGACTTACATCTGCTTGAAAATCTATGGCAAGACCTGAAAATGGTTGTCTAGCAATGATCATCAACTAATTTGAAAGAGCTTGAACATTTTAAAAAGAATAATGGGCAAATGTTGCACAATCAAGCTGTGGAAAACTCTTAGAGACGTACATTTTACCAGATGCTCTTATCCAGACCGACTTACAGTAGTGAGTGCATACATTTTCGTACTGGTCCCCCGTGGGAGTCAAACCCATAATCCTGGTGTGATAAGCGCCATGCTATACCAACTGAGCTACACAGGACTCCAACTGAGTTTACCCAGAAAGACTCACAGCTGTAATCACTGCCAAAGGTGTTTCTACAAAGTATTGACTTAGGGGTGTGAATACTTATGTAAATGAGATATTTCTGTATTTCATTTTCAATAAAACATGTTTTCACTTTGTCATTATGGAGGTATTGTGTGTAAATGTGTGAGACACAATTATTTTTTTAATCCATTTGGAATTCAGACTGTAGCACAACAAAATGTGGAATAAGTCAAGGGGTATGAATACTTTCTGATGGCACTGTATCTGTACTTTACTATTTATATTTGTACTACTTTTACTTTTACTCTACTACATTCCTAAAGAAAATGTGTACTTTTTACTCCCATACATTTTCCCAGACCCATACATTTTCCCTGACACCAAAAAGTACTTGTTACATTTAGAATGCTCAGGCAGGATATAATTATGGTCCAATTCACGCACCTATCAATATAAGGTGTTGTCATCCCTACTTCCTCTGATCTGGAGGACTCACTAAACACAAATACTGAGTTTGTAAATTATTTCTGAGTGTTGGAGTGTGACCCTGTCTGTCCGTAAAAATTAATTTACAAAATGCTGTCGGTTTGCTTAATATAAGGAATTTGATGTATAGCATTTACTTTTACTTTTAAGTATGACAATTGAGTACTTTTCCACCACTGTACTTAAGTACATTTAAAAACAGATACTTCTAGACTTTTACTCAAGTAGTATTTTACTGGGTAACTTTTACTTTAACTTGAGTCATTTTCTATTAAGTTATCTTTACTTTTACTCAAATATGACAATTGAGTACCTTTTCCACCACTGCACTACTGCATCCTGTATCAAAAGGTTGGTTGGTCCTCATTGAAGTCCTGTAGATCACTTAATTACTCCATTTTTGTTTACAAAGCTCTACTACACAAGCTTCCAACTTGCTAAAGTATTAAAGTATGAGATACCAAACTCGCTCGCAGGGTCGGTTAACTCTTGAGGTCCCTCTGGTCTCTACCAATTTAGGTAAATCCTCCTTTAGTTTTAGTGCCCCCCATTGTTGGAATAAACTGCAAAATACCTTGCATCTTGATTCCCTGGTACCGGTAAGGCAGTTTAGGACTCTGGTGTAAAACGTATTGAGGATAGAAGTTGTTTTGATTGATTGTAATGGTTTATTTGTTGAAAAGAAAACAAGAAATCGTGCTATCCGGTTTGCTTAATATAAGGAATTTGATGTATAGCATTTATTTTTACTTTTACTCAAAGTATGAATATGTACTACTTTTTTTCACCACTGTACTTCATATATTTAAAACCAAATACTTTTAGAATTTTACTCAAGTTGTATTTTAATGGGTGACTACTTTTCTTGAGTCAATTTCTATTAAGGTGTTTTTAATTTTACTCAAGTATGACAATTTAGTACTTTTTCCACCACTGTGTGTGGAAGATACTCACAGCACACAGAGGCAATAGAGCCCAGCTAGACTCTCACTGTTGCGTATCAGGTAGCTGCCGTCCCGTCCTGCCGTCCACAGCCTCATCTCCCCTTCCTCTTTGCTGATGGCTCCGTGGTACACGGCTAGTTTCTCCTGTTCCATGGCTCTGGACCACTCAACACTACTATACTGCTAACCCTAACACTATGCTCTCAATATAGCAGACTTTCAGCCTCCTAACCTCCAAGCTCCAAGCTCAGAACACCAGCTGATCACCTCCCTTTCTGTAATGTCTGGCAGATCTCAGTTTTCTCTTATCTGAGTGCGCGCAAGCCAAGTATCTAACCTCTCACCTCACTCTGTCTCTCTTTCCCTCACTCTCTCTCCCTCTCTCTCTTTCCCTCTCTCTCTTTCTCTCTCTCTCCCTCTCTCACATTTAAGTTTCATGGTAGCTTTGCAGCTCTCTCAGGAAGTTAAGTCATACTGACAGGAAACAACATCAAAAGCCTCAAACTGAATATTTCCACAACAATAGAGATCAAGAACAGGGGAAAATATCAGTTTGACACTTCTGAATGAAAATACTGATGATGCACTGTGCAGAGAGCTGTTGCCTGCGTAACTATCTCCGTGCAAAACATTGTTAAGGGGAAAACAGGCCGCACCAACAGACAATTATTAGCAGTGGGTGGCCACAGGGAAATTAATATAAAATGCCACCAATGTTCTTTGGTAGGAGGCCGTGAGAGCCAGTTTCGTCATAGCGCTTGATGGTTTTTGCGACTGCACTTGAAGAAACTTTCAAAGTTCTTTAAATGTTCCGTATTGACTGACCTTCATGTCTTAAAGTAATGATGGACTGTCGTTCCTCTTTGCTTATTTGAGCTGTTCTTGCCATAATATGGACTTGGTCTTTTACGAAATAGGGCTCAAACACATTAAGAAGGAAAGAAATTCCACAAATGAACTTTTAAGAAGGTTAATTGAAATGCATTCCAGGTGACTACCTCATGAAGCTGGTTGAGAGAATGTCAAGAGTGTGCAAAGCTGTCATCAAGGCAAAGGGTGGCTATTTGAATAATCTAAAATCGAAAATATATTTTGATTTGTTTAACACTTTTTGGGTTAGTACATGATTCCATATGTGTTATTTTATAGTTTTGATGTCTTCACTATTATTCTACAATGTAACAAATAGTAAAAATAAAGAAAAACCCTTGAACGAGTTGGTGTGTCCAAACTTTTGGCTGGTACTGTATGTAGAGACAGAGCAATTTCCCTCTACTCTACAGTAAACTGCCTACCTAAGCTTTGTATTTAATATATTTTTTTGTGTGGTTTGTTGTTTCTAATGTATGTTTTGTTATGAAAGTATTACTTAAGTATTTCATATTTTCATATGGGTTATATACATTCCAACCTCATTCAAAAAGCATGTTCCCGTGGTATATCAAATGTGTAGAACCACATGTGCAATGTACTGTATTTCAAGCATTGTTTACTGTAACTGTGAAAGAAAATACCAATAAAAAGAGTTGCAAAATGTATATATATATATATTTCATGTGCTGTATGGAACTATACAGAATAATAGAAAAGGCATGCATCATATTTGTAGTCTACTGGGCCAGGAATCTCCAGGTTAGTACAGGGTAGTATGGGGTAATACAGGAGGTAATGTAGTAATACAGGGTAACATATGATAGTATGGGGTAATACAGGGTAGTATGGGGTTAATACAGGGTAGAATGGGGTAATACAATATGGGTTAATACATGGCAAATGGGTAATACAGGGTACAGTAATATGTTGTGGTGGCCTAGTCAGTAATAAAATAATATGTTTTAGTGGCCTGACTGGTTAGAGTGTAATATGTTGTAGGGGACTGACCAGTTGTAATGTAATATGTTGTAGTGGCCTGATCATTTATAATGTAATATTTTGTGGTGGCCTGAATAGGACCAGTAAGAATGTAATATGTTTTAGTGGCCTGACCAGTTATAATGTGTATTGTTGTAGTAGCCTGACCAGTTATAATGTAATATGTTGTACTGGCCTGACCAGTAATACTATAATATATTGTAGTGTCCTGAACAGTAATAATATAATATGTTGTAGTGGCCTTACCAATTATAATGTAATATGTTGTACTGGCCTGACTAGTTATAATGCAATATGTTTTAGTGGCCTGAACAGTTATAATGTAATGTTTTGTAGTGGCTTGATAAGGACCAATAATAATGTAATACAGTAGGTTGTAGTGGTCTGACCAGTTATACAATTATATGTTTTACAATATTACATTGTTTTAATGTAATATCTTGTAATGTCCTGACCAGTAATAATGTTGTAGTGGCCTGACCAGTTATAATGTAATATGTTGTAGTGGTCTGACCAGTAATAATGTAATATGTTGTAGTGGCCTGACCAGTTATAATGTATTATGTTGTAGTGTCCTGACAAGTAATAATATAATATGTTGTAGTGGCCTGAACAGTTATAATGTAATATGTTTTAATGCGCTGACCAGTAATAATGTAGTATGTTGTAGTGGCCTGACCAGTTATAATATAATATGTTGTAGTGGCTTGACAATGACCAATAATATTATAATATGTTGTACTGGCCTAACCAGTTACAATGTAATACATTTTAGTGGCCTGATCAGTTATAATATAATATGTTGTAGTGGCCTTACCAGTAATAATATAATATGTTATAATGGCCTGACTAATTACAATGTAATATGTTTTAGTGGCCTGACTAGTTATCATGTAATTTGTTGTTTTGGCCTGACCAGTTATAATGTTTTATGTTGTAGTGTCCTTAACAGTAATAATATAATATGTTGTAGTGGCCTGACCAGTTATAATATAATATGTTTTAGTGCGCTGACCAGTAATAATGTATGATTGGTTAAAAGGGTATTTGAAACGCAGGTGTGGAATCGAAGCAGGTTAGGATAATTAACGTAGCAGGTTAGGATGAATAACGTAGCATGTTAGAATAATTAACGTAGCAGGTTAGGATAACTAAAGTAGCAGGTTAGGATAATTAAAGTGGCAGGTTATGATAATTAACGTGACAGGATAGGATAATTAATGTAATAGGTTAGGATAACTAATGTAGCAGGTTAGGATAAATAACCTGGCAGGATAGTATAATTAACAAAGCAGGTTAGGAGAACTAATGTGTCAGGTCAGGATAATTAACGTAGCAGGTTAGGAAATGCAGGTTTAACTGAAATGCTACAACTGTTATCCCCAAAGTGACAACTAGATGGAACTGTACTGCTAGCCACAACCTTATTAACCATCAATCTCGACAAACCATCTGTATCATAGTTCATCAGAACTTGCATGGAGATAATAATGAGAAGAAATGTACTTTTCTAAGATATTCATTGTTAATTATTTAGGATTTAATGTAATGTACATTACCAGTCAAAAGTTTGTACACACCTACTCATTCAAGAGTTTTTCTTTATTTTTACTATTTTCTACATTGTAGAATAATAGTGAAGACATCAAAACCATGAAATAACACATATGAAATCATGTAGTAACCAAAAAAGTGTTAAACAAATCAAAATATATTTATATTTTAGATTCTTCAAAGTAGCCACACTTTGCCTTGATGGCAGCTTTGCACACTCTTGGCATTCTCTCAACCAGCTTCACCTGGAATGCTTTTCCAACAGTCTTGAAGGAGTTCCCACATATGCTGAGCACTTGTTGGCTGCTTTTCCTACAATCTGTGGTCCAACTCATACCAAACCATCTCAATTGGGTTGAGGTCTGGTGATTGTGGTGGCCAGGTCATCTGATGCAGCACTCCATCACTCTCCTTCTTGGTCAAATAGCCATTACACAGCCTGGAGGTGTGTTGGGTCATTGTCCTGTTGAAAAACAAATTATAGTCCCACTAAGCGCAAACCAGATGGGATGGCGTATCGCTGCAGAATGCTGTGGTAGCCAGGCTGGTTAAGTGTGCCTTGAATTCTAAATAAATCACAGACAGTGTCACCAGCAAAGCACCGCCACACCATCACACCTCCTCCATGCTTCACGGTGATACCACACATGCAGAGATCATCCGTTCACCTACTCTACGTCTCACAAAGACACGGCGGTTGGAACCAGAAATCTCAAATTTGGACTCATCAGACCAAAGGTCAGATTTCCTCCAGTCTATTGTCCATTGCTCGTGTTTCTTGGCCAAAGCAAGTCTCTTCTTCTTATTGGTGTCCTTTAGTAGTCGTTTCTTTGCAGCAATTCGACCATGAAGGCCTGATTCATGCAGTCTCCTCTGAACAGTTGATGTTGAGATGTGTCTATTACTTGAACTCTGTGAAGTACTTATTTGGGCTGCAATTTCTAAGGCTGCTAACTGTAATGAACTCATGGCTCATGAGAGGCAGTTTCATCATAGCGCTTGATGGATTTTGTGACTGCACTTGAAGAAACTTTCAGTTTCCGGATTGACTGACCTTCATGTCATCTTTGCTTATTTGAGCTGTTCTTGCCATAATATGGACTTGGTCTTTTACCAAATAGGGCTATCTTCTGTATACCCCCCTACCTTGTCACAACACAACTGATTGGCTCAAACACATTGAGAAGGAAATAAATACCACAAATTAACTTTTAAGAAGGCACACCTGTTAATTGAAATGCACTCCCGCACCTCAGACTCCTGGAGCGGAAAAGACACCACCAGCCTGAGGAGAGAAACATGGGAACGAGGGGTTAATACGGTAATCTGGAGGGAGTAGTAACCTATTGGTAACCTCGTTTATCCTCCTCAGGACTTTGAACTGCCCCACAAACCGTGGGCTCAGCTTCATGCAGGGCAGGCGTAGAGGCAGATTCCGGGTCGAGAGCCAGACCCGATCACCCGGTCCGAAGACCGGGGTCTCTCTGCGGTGGCGGTCAGCGCTGGCCTTCTGGCGATGCACGGTGCGCTAGATTAATCCACCGCAGGAGCTTCAGTCTGGCTCTGATGCCACGGTGCCAGGACCGGCTGATAACCTAAAACACATTGAAATGGCGATAGGTTAGTGGAGGAGCGGCGGAGAGAGTTCTGGGCATATTCGGCCATTGGTAAGAACACCGACCGGCCGGTCCTGGCAGTAGGACCGCAGGAACCTACCCATATCCTGATTAATCCGTTCCACCTGCCCATTAGACTCGGGGTGAAACCTAGAGGTCAGGCTGACCGAGACACTCAGACGTTCCATGAACACCTTCCAGACCCTGGATGTAAACTGGGGACCCCAGTCAGACACTATGTCCTCTGGCACCCCGCAGTGCCGGAAGACGTGAGTAAACAGGGCCTCCACAGTCTCCAGGGCTGTGGGGAGACCGGGCAGAGGAAGGAGGCGGCAGGCTTTAGAAAAGTGGTCCACAACGACCAGGATGGTGGTGTTACCCTGAGTGAGAAAGTCAATACACAAATGGGACCATGGCTGTTGTGAAACTGGTAAGGGCTGTAACCTACCCGCTGGGAGGTGCCTAGGTGCCTTACTCTGGGCGCACACCGAGCAGGAGGAGACATACACCCTCACGTCCTTAGCCAAGGTAGGCCACCAGTACTTTCCGGTCAGGCAGCGCACTGTACGGCCGATACTTGGGTCACCAGAGGAGGGGGACATGTGTGCCCAGTAGATCAGATGGTCACGTACCGCAGCCCAGCAGGGCACTGAGGTGGAGATGGCTCTGTGTGTAACGCCCGCTCTATGTCTGCGTCCACCGCCCATACTACCGGTGCCACAATGCAGGAGGCCGGGAGTATGGGGTGTTGTCTATGGGCCTCTCCTCTGTGTCGTACAGCCGTGACAGTGCATCTGCCTTCACGGTCTTTGTACCCGGTATGTAGGACAGTGTAAAATCAAACCAGGTGAAGAACAGGGCCCACCTGGCCTGGCAAGGGTTCAGCCTCCTCGCTGCCCAGATGTCATCCAGGTTACAGTGGTCAGTCCAGATGAGGAAAGGGTGTTTCGCCCCCTCGAGACAGTTTCTCCACATGGTCAGGGCTCTGACGATAGCCAACAGCTCCAGTTCACCAACGTCGTAGTTCTGATCTGCCGGGCTGAGCTTCTTGGAGAAGAAGGCACAGGGCCGGAGCTTGGGTGTCGTGCCCAAGTATTGAGATAGGACAGCGCCTATCCCTACCTATGACGCATCCACCTCCACTACGAATGATAATGATGGATCGGAAGGGACCAGTACCGGGGCTGAGGTGAACAGAGCCCTCAGGTTACTGAAAGCCCTGTCAGCCTCAGCAGACCAGTGGAGCCGGGACGTCCCACCCTTCAACAGACCAAGCATGTCCCGAAACACCTCGTTCACAAAGGACTGGAAGACTGATGGAGCATTCGTCAAACCGTAAGGCATCACCAGGAATTTGTAATACCCCGTGGTTGTGCTGAATGTTGTCTTCCACTCGTCCCCCTCTCGGACACACACCAGGTTGTACGCATTCCGGAGATCTAATTTGGTGAAGAAGCGCACCCCATGCATTAACTTGATTACAGACAGAATGAGGGGTAGAGGATAACTATAACGAATTGTCCCCTTGTTAAGTGCTCGGTAATCAATGCAAGGGAGCAGACCTCTGTCTTTCTTCTTCACACAAAAGAAACTCAAGGAGGTGGGCGAATTGGAGAGACGTATGAACCCCTGGCGCAGGGACTCGGAGAGGTACAGATGAAGTCGGAAGTTTACATACATCTTAGCCAAATACGTTTAAACTCAGTTTTTCACAATTCCTGACATTTAATCCTAGTAAACTTTCCATGTCTTAGGTCAGTTAGGATCACCACTTTATTTTAAGAATGTGAAATGTCAGAATAATAGTAGAGAGAATTATTTATTTTAGCTTTTATTTCTTTCATCACATTCCCAGTGGGTCAAACGTTTACATACACTCAATTAGTATTTTGTAGCATTGCCTTTAAATTGTTTAACTTGGGTCAAACGTTTCGGTTAGCCTTCCACAAGCTTCCCACAATAAGTTGGGTGAATTTTGGCCCATTCCTCCTGACAGAGCTGGTGTAACTGAGTCAGGTTTGTAGGCCTCCTTACTCGCACATGCTTTTTCAGTTCTGCCCACAAATGTTTGATAGGATTGAGGTCAGGGCTTTGTGATGGCCAATCCAATACCTTGACTTTGTTGTCCTTTAGCCATTTTGCCACAACTCTGGAAGTATGCTTGGGGTCATTGTCCATTTGGAAGACCCATTTGCGACCAAGCTTTAACTCCTGACTGATGTCTTGAGATGTTGCTTCAATATATCCACATAATTTTCCTTCCTCATGATGCCATCTATTTTGTGAAGTGCACCAGTTCCTCCTGCAGCAAAGCACCCCCACAGCATGATGCTGCCACCCCTGTGCTTCACGGTTGGGATGGTGTTCTTCGGCTTGCAATAACCCCCCTTTTTCCTCCAAACATGACGATGGTCATTATGGGCAAACAGTTCTATTTTTGTTTTATCAGACCAGAGGACATTTCTCCAAAAAGTACTATCTTTGTCCCCATGTGCAGTTGCAAACCGTAGTCTAGCTTTTTTATGGCGGTTTTGGAGCAGTAGCTTCTTCCTTGCTGAGCGGCCTTTCAGGTTATGTCGATATAGAACTCGTTTTACTGTGGATATAGATATTTTTGTACCTGTTTCCTCCAGCATCTTCACAAGGTCCTTTGCTGTAGTTATGGGATTGATTTGCACTTTTCGCACCAAAGTACGTTATTCTCTAGGAGACAGAACACGTCTCCTTCCTGAGCGGTATGACGGTTGCTTGGTCCCATGGTGTTCATACTTGCGTACTATTGTTTGTACAGATGAATGTGGTACCTTCAGGCATTTGGAAATTGTGCCCAAGGATGAGGTCTGATTTCTTTTGATTTCCCATGATGTCAAGCAAAGAGGCACTGAGTTTGAAGGTAGGCCTTGAAATACATCAAGAGGTACTCCTCCAATTGACTCAAATGATGTCAATTAGCCTATCAGAAGCTTCTAAAGCCATGACATTATTTTCTGGAATTTTCCAAGGTGTTAAAAAGGCACAGTCAACTTAGTGTATGTAAACTTCTGACCCACTGGAATTGTGATACAGTGAATTATAAGTGAAATAATCTTTCTCTAAACAATTGTTGGAAAAATTACTTATGTCAGCACAAAGTAGATGTCCTAACCGACTTGCCAAAACTATAGTTTGTTAACAAGAAATTTTTGGAGTGGTTGAAAAACTAGTTTTAATGACTCCAACCTAAGTGTATGTAAACTTCTGACTTCAACTGTATGTCTCCATCACCTCCGTTTCAGCCTGCGACAGGGGATATACATGACTCCTGGGAGGCACAGCGTCTACCCTGAGGTTTATCGCGCAATCCCCTGCCCGATGAGGTGGTAATTTGGTCACATGCGTTTTGGAAAATGCGTGCACCAAAATGTAGGTATTCGGGGGGAATGCGCACGGTGGAGGTAGTGTCTGGACTTTCCACCGTGGTTGCACCAACGGAAACAGCTAGACACCTACCCTGACACTCTCGCGACCACCCTGTGAGAACCCTCTTCGGCCATGAAAAGGTGGCGTTGTTTAGTGCTAACCAGGGAAGACCCAACATAACAGGGAAATCAGGACACTCAATAATAAAAAAGGTGACTTGCTCTCAATGGGTCTCGTGCGTAACCATCGTGACTAGTGCTGTAACTTCCCTAACGAACCCTAATCCTAATGATCGACTGTCAAGTGCTTAGATGGGCAGTGGAATGCATAGGGGAACCAACGTAATACCTAGACTATGAGCTAATGACCTGTCCATAAAGTTCCCAGCTGTGCCTGAATCGACCAGCGCCTTAGACTGGAAAACTACTGTGTAGTCAGGGAAGGTGACGTGTATGGTGCGGTGCGCAGCAGAGGGCTCTGAACGAGTGTGGGTTTGCACTACCTGGGGTGATGCGAGAGTACCCTGCCTGCCGTCTCCAGACCCGGAAGAACCCTGACGACAGCGTGTCCTCTCCTGCCACAAGAGTGACACTGGAGCTGTCGTCCTTCGTTCTCCCGGATCGCTGCACCACCCAGCTCCATCGGAACTGAATCCGGGTTGAAGGGGGGTGAAAGAGGCAGGCCACTTCAGGACGTCCTCTTGCAGCTAGCAGGTTGTCCAACTGGATGGCCATGTCCACCAGCTGGTCGAATGTCAACATGGCACCCAGGCAGGCTAGCTCCCTTGGGAGGTCCTCTCGCAGGCTGCACCAGAATCTGTCGATGAGGGCCCGCTTATTCCACCCGGACTCAGCCGCTAGAGTACAAAACCGGGCTGATGGTTGAGAAGTAGAGGTCCAGCTGCAGGAGGAATCCCTGGCAGCGGGCAGCTGTCCCGTCATAATCCCTCAGTCGGGATAGATTAATCCCTCTGGGTGCTGGGGTGTGGGTGGCTGGATCTGGTCGCTTAGCTGGTCCCGAAGGGTCGGGTCCTCTCCTCTCCAGGCGTTGGATGACCTGGAGAACGCGATCCATCGCTTCTCCCAAGCTGACTAGCATCGTAGAATGCTCCCAGACCAGCGCCACGACTCCAGGCATGTGCTCTTCTCCTGCTGACTCCATGTCTTGGTGTGTGATTCTGTGATGAGTGATTTTGAAGGAGTCAGGCGCAGGAGGGTAAATCACAGAATAAAAGGGTTTATTCCGAAAACACAGCGGTACGCAGCAATGCGGCAAACACTCCAGTGTGTAAATCATGCGCACTGGGAAACAACAAGGCACACGGGGAAATATCCCGGCGATACAAAATACAAGGAACTCCACCGAGCTAATCTAACCTACACAATAAACAATCACACACAAAGACAAGGCGGCAGAGGGAACACTTATAGGTACGGATGAGGGGATATGAACCAGGTGTGTGTAATAAACAAGACAAAACAAATGGAATGATGAGATTTGGAGCGGCAGTGGCTAGAAGGCCAGTGACGATGAACGCCGAAGCCTTCCTGAACAAGGAGAGGAAGTCGTGACAAGAGGAGAGAATCAGATAATTCGAGATATAGAAAAATTTAAGAATCTGAGAATTAGAGAATCTGAGAAATAGAGAATTTGGGAATTACAGAATAAAATTATCAGAGAATTAGAGAATAGAGGGATTGCAGTTGCATCACAAATCACCTAGCAACCACACCAGGCTCCATGTTGGAAGACTAGATTCAGTCTGGTGGAAGTCCTCCAATCATCCACATGGCTGGAGGCGTTTTGCTACCACCGGAAACTTCGGGAAGATTACACATTATTTAATTTTCTAAGGAACCAGAAAATGGAGGCAGTGGGAGAACCTATTCAATTAAGTAAATATATTTTGAAAATTATGAATGATGTATTATTACCTAGCTAGCTACAGGAACTTAGTGTGCATGCTAACTCAAATGAGCTGCTAACATAATGTTTGCTAGCTAAATAGCTAATTTGACATACTGTATAGCTAGCTAAGTGAATTAATAAATATCAACAGTTAGCTAACTTCATATTAGCAAGTTAGCTAGCTATCTTGATGTATTCATCATTGTAACATGAAATGCATTTGTAGCTAGGTAGCTAGCTAACAGCCATGGAAGAGGGTGAAAGGATTAGCTAGCAGTTCCAGCTGTCAAAGAAGGGAGAGTAGGCTACTCTGGATAGGGAAGGTACGTTTGTGGGAGAACATTATGAAAAGATTATCCAGTTCCAGTCTCCAGTGAGAAAAACTATGAGGACAGAGAGATATAGTAACATAATATTCAGTGCTGTCTAATTTGAGTATAATGCAGCCTGTTTCTTTGTGATGTTTTCTGTCCTCAGTTACAGAGGACTGTGAAACCCTGTCTGCAGATGAAGAGGTTCCAATGAATGTCCCAAGAGAACAAGGGTACATCATTGTTTACCATGGGTTTTATGTGTACCTACTGTATGTTTGATTTTTTTTTTTAACAAAAATACAGTTTAAAAGTCACACACAATGTGCAAACCTATTACAACTGGAGCAGGCCAACCCTGCTGGGTCTGCAGGATTCTCTTCCAGCCCAGCACTAACACATTTAAATACTGTACATTTATCATACCTAATTAGTTGATAATCAAGTGTATTATTGCTGGGCTGGAATATACGTTTTCTCACCCAGTAGATCAGGGATCTGTGGACTGGAGCAAGGTTGGCCACCTCTTTGTCATGACTTGCCCTCATGGGTTGAATATCAAACATTCCTGGTAGGCAAAGGTTTGAACACACCCTTTCCTGGGGGCCAGTTTTATGACTTAACAGCCAGTCATAAATAGTTTGCAGAAAAGGACTCCTTTTGGTCTCTGATATAGGAAGAAAAAATTTCCCTGAGACAAAGGAAGATTCACGCCAAGACTCCAACATCCAAAAGTGGATAATGAAACAATATTCCTACTTAAAAGAATGTGGAAATGGTCAGTGGGGATCTAAAGAATAATCATGTCATATTGTTTATTATTTTGTGATGTTATTAAGGATGGTATCAAGTAATAACTGTAACTCGGAAAGTGTACATATTCTATCTATCAAGTTTCCATCTAAATGTTGTGTAAAATATACGATTAAGTATGAGAGTATTTTGGTGAAGATAGGAATGTGATTTTAGTCTTCTAATGAGAGAATAGTTTTTCATATAAACTATGCACAGTGACTAGCCACGCCCCGAGTGACATCAGAGATCGTGTAAACATGATAGAACGCCCCTTTTACCTAGAGTGCATAAAAAGCCTTGAAAAACAAATCAACCTTTAGACCCCGGGACCACCCATACGTAAAAATGTATGCACACATGACTGTAAGTCGCTTTGGATAAAAGCGTCTGCTAAATGGCATATTATTATTATTATTATTGACTAGCAGACGTGAAGCGTGAGCTAAACTTTGCAAAATGGTTTAAAACTACAACTCCATTACCAAAGGAAGACCAGCATACATGAAGCGTGAGCTAAACGTTGCAAATGGTTGAAACTCGACAGACCAGCAGACGTGAAGCGTGAGCCAAACAATGCAAATGGTTGAATTTCTACCAGACCAGTAAGTCCCACTGCTTAAAATGGCTGACACTCTACAAGACCAAGAAGCGTGAAGCTGAAGCTACACGTTACAAAATGGTTAGACTAGAAAGACCAGAAAACGTGAGACGTTAGTCCACACGTTTGAAATGGAGAAACTCTGAAACTCTCAACCTCTACACGAGGTGAAGAAGAAGACAATGCACTAGACCTTATCATTTCAGTCTGCAGCTGGCATGTATAGTTGTCTAGAGAACTTTCACTAAAGACACGAAGTGGGAAGGACAATCCCTCTCAGACAACCGCTGGTACATCTGAAGTATTCATTCTAACCATCACTATGACCAGAAACTCTACCAAGGACATTAGGATCTCTGGTGGGCAAACCAGAGTCCTACATCATCAACTCAACTATCGAGGACAGCTACACGTAAATCATGTTGCATTTCTAATCCGAATGAGCGATATTAGGGTGCATAAGTATTATGATTACTGTGAGCACAGTCTCCAAAGTAACCGCGATAGTTTGAATCTCTGTCTCTCCCTTCCACTCTGACCCTCCTTCTACCCAGGCAGTCATGCGATTGTTAGTCCAGTCCACTAGGGACCTGTTTTCATTGTGTAGTGTCGAGTCAATGTTGCTAGTTATTGCTGTAACAAAGGAGTCCACTTATACTGAACTTTGATCATAAGGTTTATTAATATCACAAGATTTCAGCATAAGTTTACGGGTGTCATGATCCCCCCGGAGAGCAGCGTCCCTGATTGCAATGGCCGCTCTAACCTCTTCTTCGTTTAAACCCAGTATATATAATCTTCCCCAAAATATGGGTGGCTCCCTCTACTGTCCAATCCCCTGTCTACAACACACAGACGTCTCTGTCCTATGTGGCGTCACACTAAACCCATTCCCTCTGACACTAAATAAACATCCCCTCAGGTTCCACTTAAAACCATTAACAAAGTCATAATCTTAATACACTACATTCCCCCCTTCGAGACTAACTAAAAGTCTCGAAAACAAACAGAATAGGATTATGACAAGTAACAATTTATCTTATTGAGTATCTTTAACAATACACCAAAAACATTTCCCTCTGGAGTGTAAATACCTTTCAATGAAATATGAACAAATCTTTATGAAGTGTGAATACATTACTATGAAATATGAACAAATCTTTATGGAGTGTGAATACATTACTATGAAATATGAACAAATCTTTATGGAGTGTGAGAGCGAAAAACTATCTGGCAGCCTTCTTTCCAAATATCCATCCATCAATCAAGACAGTAAAATTCTCTCACGGCCCCTCTGCCCCAGGCAACCACCTAGGTACTCCAGATCAATTCATAAATCTTTATCAATGCATTTGAAACTATGATGCAATTAAATACACATGTAAGCCCCTGCAAACAAAAGACTATCCAAAAAATATCCACACTAAGGCTGGTCGACCCATCGGACCCTACAGTGGATCTCTATCCCTGCCTAGACTCCATGTCCCTAAGCATTCACGAAATAAACAAAAACATCTAAGATCCCCACATGTATTCAATAACATCAAATATCATTCTACAAAATTAATACAGAAATAATATGACACAAATTATGTATTACACATGCAAATATGTCTATATTTCATTGCAGACACTGGAATGTAGTCCACTACACTTCATCTCCCCCGTAGTCTCGACTTCCAATGCATCGTTGATGATGGAATCGGAACATTTCCACACCTTCCTTGTTCAATCTCCTCCAGTTCCCTTCATATTCTCCTTTCATATTGTCCCTTCATATTGTCCTTGTTTGAGTATTTCAATCTCTACATATTCCCCCAAATGCTTCTGGAAGAAAAGAAAAGACCAAACAGTATCTTTTGCAAAACAACACTTTCAAATTAAAACATCAATATCAACTAAGAATATAAAAAATGATATAAAATGATATATGAATCACATTATCCTATTTCCCCCCTTTGATTCATAACATCATACTAAAATCACACTAATATTGAAAAAAATAAATAATTGAAAAATGATCAAATAATCAAAAAGGATATTTATCCATCAATACTCCATCCAGTCCCACTTGTCCCTCTTCTTCCAGATCAGGAACAGTCAACAACGGCATCTGAGTGTTGTCTCCAGGCATCACTACTCCAACCCATCTCAATATCATAGCTTTCTCATTTTACATTTACATTTTAGTCATTTAGCAGACGCTCTTATCCAGAGCGACTTACAGTTAGTGAGTGCATACATTTTTCATACTTTTAGCATTCCTGAGTCCTGCATTGAGTCCGGCAGTGTGCAGTTATTTTCACCATGCCCTTGTAGGTGTGCAGGGAAGAGATGTTTTCAGTTTCCTCCTCTATGGCTCTGATTGTATCTGAAAGTGATGACATCTCTCTTTTCATCCTTTCAATCTATTCAACAACCAGCTCTTCCCGTCCTCTTCCCCCTGCATTCCAACTAGCTTGGCCCTTCTCAAACTCCTCCTTAATCTGCTTCTCCGTCTGCTGGGTCTGGGTCTTAATATGCACGGCTGTTTTATCGCAGGTCTTTTTCACTTCCACAAAGGCCTTCAGCTTCTTCTTTAGGGGCTCCAGTGCAGTCTTGACTGTCTCCTTACAATCCAGTGCAGCTTAATCTGTCAGGCAGCAGTTGTGATCTTGATTTTTGTTCGAGGTCTGACACACCAAATCACATTTTATTTGTCACATACAGATTTTTAGCAGATGTTATTGCGGTTATAGTGAAATGCTTGTGTTTCTAGCTCCAACAGTGCAGTATATCTAACAATTCAGAGCTGTTTATCTTCCAGTCAGAAGAATGTGAGTTTCTCCTCCCTGTGCAGACTGCAGAACACACCAGACCCAGCAATGACTTCAGCTTTCTGACTTCTCTCCTGAAGGAAGGCCTTGCACAGGTTCTTTATGGCCAGGTTACAGGGAGGATAGCACTACTTTTCCGGCACACTAGACATTCCCGAGATCCCTTATGTCTCCAGTATTCCTGCAGACAGGCGTTACACACGCTGTGACTACACAAGAGGATAACGAGACACATGACAGGAGAGATCGCTCTCTGACACCCACCATGCTCTACACTGTGTTTAATGTATGCATTGTTTCCCTTTTCGATCTTCAGTTAAACTTAGTTGTTTTTACCAGAAGCGGAAGCCACTAAGGTCAGTAACAAGGTCAGTAACAAATTACAAAAGAAAAACAACACACACAGTGCTATCAGATCTGCTACTAAAATCTGAACCATCACTGCTCCCACTGGGCCTAACTGATCTTGCAACCAAGACTTTACTGACCATCCAGCTCCTTCAGATCTACCAAATGCATCCCTTATATTTTTCAATGCATCTATAACACTAGTGATATTATCTGAACTATCTGGAATCAAAGTATAGGTAATATTATCAATATGATCTTCCCAAATGTTACACCATACCATGGAAAAATCCCCACTTCTCTCTTAGACTTATCCTCCAATGATAGGCTTCCCAGACTATGAATCTTCTAAAATTGGTGCTGGAGCTATCTGCTCCCTTGTAATCAAATGCAATATATTTATGGCTTTAATAACTATCAATGTTGAAAGAGTTAAATTGCTTCTCACTGTTGTTATAATAGACTGAAGTGTTGATGTCCTTATTGTTACTTCATCCATTCTCCCTAAGACTTTTAACTCCTTATTGTATTTCCATCTATTACCACTAGTGTCACTACATTCACTCTCTCTCTTCCTACTAACATAGAAACTTAGCTTACTGTCCTAAAGTTCCTTCAACCCTAGTTTTCCTAACTTTTTTAATCTAATCTTTTCTCCTAACTTTTTAAAAAAACTTTTCCACTGATTTATTCACAAAATCCTTTTACCACCAATTTTTAGAATATGTGATCGCGAAGTCCCCACCTGCTTCTGACTTCTTTACACACAGACTTGGCAAACGATCGAACATCTTTTAGCCTAGTTTGAAATCTCTTGCACCTCTTGGTGAAGGAATGTAACGAAGAATAACAGTCACCCCTTTTAACTTTATTTTCCAGACAGATTGTCTAATAGGCAGTCTAATAGATTGTCATAGGAAGAAGGACATTATCTTTTCAAGCAAATATGATTCCCAAAAACCCTACTCTTTTAACATCTTCTACCAGACAGCCGTCTAGTGTACATCTTATTGTACAGTTCAATTTACACAATGCATCTCTTCCCCACAATGTAATAGGTATATGTTCTAATACCAGTATGTGTATTTTAATTTCTCTTTGATTTTTTATAGCAGAGCTCAATTGGTTCCTTAAGAGTAATCAACTGTTTTACTCCCTCAAATCCTAATTAGTTAATTTTACATAGTGAGATGTGTAACCTCTTTAGGCTCAACACAGATAAAAGCTTTTCCTCTATTCCTTCTTCTAGTCCTTTTTATTTTCACTTCAATTGTTGGATATTTTCTTCTTCTCCCTAAATCGGTGCTATCAGCTGACACCCCCCTTCGGATCTTCTAGGCACTCTAGAATCCTTGCTCCTTTAAGGGTTCACCTGGAGAACAGGTGATCTTCACTTGCTCATTTATCTTCCTCAGAAATTTCCTCTGTTGTTTCCTCCTGGCGCATTGCACTCACAGGTAAAGTGACCAACCTGTCCACAATTATAACACTCTTCTGAAAGTTGCTGGAAGTGTGGCTGAAACCTTCCTCCTCCTTCTAAGCCTTCTCGTCCTCTTCCTCTCCAATTATGTGTCTGTCCAGAAACTGGCTGTGGATATGGAACAACTTGTACCGCTATTGGTGGCTGATACAATTGCATTTGACCTTGTTCAGTTGAAGCTGTAGCAGTGATTGTTGATTTGGTTCACCCTGATTCTTCATAACCAAAGCTTTTCTTCTCCTTCTTCTTCTCCACCAGTTGTATTTGATTGAGTTTTCTGAGAGTTTCTTGGTCCTGCTCTTTCTTGTTGTTGACATATCAGTATTCTTCAAAAGGTTATATTCTAAGTTCTGTCCTCGAAATATCATCTTCCATCATCTTCTTCCTAGTGGCATTTTTCCTTGGCCTTAATGTATTCTTCTCCTCCAATTCCTGGGATCCTTTTCTCAGCAGTTTTTTCTTCTCTTCTGTATCTTCAGCTTCTCGAGTTGTACTTTGCAGTTCTCTTACTTCTTCTAAATCATTCGCTTTATCCAGGCATGATACGCATCGGTCTATATCTCTTTCTATTTCTTCTTTGCTAATCATTGTTGGATAAAATCCTCTTGAATATGAAGCACCTTTAATCTCCAAGTCTTCATCTTTGTCTTCATCTTTCCGAACCTCATTCTTCTCTTAGTTTCCAGACATCTCGGTTTGTCTTACTTCTGGAGTTTGGATTCATTTTTATGGTCGTTTCTGCTTGTCCTCTCTCTATTATTCATTCATCTTCATCTCTGATGCAATAATCACCCTCCTAAACGATCACCGGAAGCTGAGGATAGACATCGTTAAGCTCTACTTCCTTCTCATAAGGTGGGGGTCTTTTTGCTGAATCCGTATGTGAGAAAGGTATACTAACTTCTGCCATTAGTTTTTCTGTCGCCTTCTCTTCCTTTAGCATTTTCTCTATACCTTTGTTTCTCTTATCGTTGGTATCTTTCATCAGTTTTTGTTTGAGAATGAAGGACAACTTAAGAACACCCAGCTCTTTTTATGTCTTTTCTTTACGTTGTTCCCTTTTTTCCCTTTCTTTTGATCTGCTTTATGAATTGACAGAAGCACTTTCATTATGTTGATTACGTCAGGGTTAAGAGTCCCTTCCACTAGCTATGGTTTGTTCAATGTCAGGCCAACTTTTGTTTCATTTGCCGGATAACCTTGCAATACTTTAGTTAATGGTATTGCTATTTTGTACTATATCAACAGGTGTAATTACCTTCATAGTCCTTATACCCTTTTTACCCATTGTAACAACTATTTTATATTCCTTTATTGTGAATTATTTTATTTTAGACTATATAGCCTATGGCTTCCTCCCTTTAATTATTAATATAAACAAAAAAATGAGTACTGTAGCAACACTACAGTACTCATAAACCCCATTGCTTAATAAGCACCCAATTATCTTAATTTTACAGAATAATGTCAGTACTTGATTTCCAACAGAACTCTAATCAAACCAACTCATGTACAGAAACTCCAAAATGCAAATTTTATTCAATCAGTCTTTTGCCAAGTCGCTGTGAAATTGTCATAACATGAAATATCCTGTAGGGGAAGATTTTGTAAACAGAACAGCACCAAAACCTTTTGACTCGATCCTCTGTCGCGTCACCCCTTGTCACGTGATGTACACGTCAGCACCTCTCTTTCTTTCTCTCTCTCTCCTCTCGTCCTATCGCCTCTCATATGACAAAAGAGCATAGAAACAGACAAGAATTTAGCAGTTTATGCAATCACTGAGTCACTTCAACCATTCAATATTCCTCCGTTCACATTCTCTCTAAGAATTAACTCAGGAATCGATTTAAATAGCTCAATAACATTTTTATTTTATTTATTTATTTATTTATTTTTATTTTTAATCCGTCAACATCTCTCTCTCATTTATCAATTCAATAGGTCACAAAAACAGTTTAATCTTTAAACAACAGCCAATGTAACAACCAGAATACACCATTAGACTCTAAATGTCTAAATCTTTGTTCCTCCGTCTGTGTCTGTGTCTCCCCCCTTGCAGTGTAACAGAGGCATATTCTCCCTACGTCACTCTAGTGTCATAAAATCACACATGCCGTAATGTAGTGTAGTAAAATCCCACGTGTCGTAATGTAGTGTAGTAAAATCCCACGTGTCGTAATGTAGTGCCGTAAAATCACACGCATGCGCAGTACATTCACCAATACGATTTCACCGTGGAAGGGTGCTTCTCAGCTCTCTCTCCATGCCAAACAGAAAGTTAACAGTCCCGCTGTAACTCCGTTTTCTCCTCATAGCCAAACAACATTTAACAGAGCTCACAAAGCATAGAACTTAAATTCTACACACACAAACATAATTTAAGAGGCTTTATTCCATCGCAATGGCCCTCTAAGGTCACATGTTAGCATGTAGCATAATTAGCATTTAGCATTAGCATTTAGCATTAGCATGTATGTAACATGTGGCATGTAACAATGTAACCTACATTGCGCCTTAAATTCCTTTTTCCTTTGTCCCTAACTTTATGCTGCCGTGAGTTTATGGATATTCTATGAGAGGTTCCCCCAAACATATACCCCGTCGGATACAAGATGAGCAGTAACTTGCAAAAGAATGTATATTCCACTCTCCAGTCCCAGACTGACCTAAAACACATAATGCGTGAGAGGATTTTCGGCCCATCCTAAGATCGCCTCGTTTAGAGGTCTTTCCAGATTCGCAATGCCCTAATGTGTATACGTATCTCTGCCTTATTCACTTCCATCGATTGTTCTTGAATTCCTATTATTCAAGCCACATATTTCTATAGCCACTCTATTGGCTCTCTCCCCCCTTTTGCGCTGTCTACCAGTGCAAACAAATGTATAATGATTAGGCCAGACCCCCAGTTCTCAGCAATAAAGCAACACAAAGCACACATCGGTCCCCAACGGTACATCTCTCCAGCGTACACTCAAATAGCCTCCAAACTAACAAATGCCCAAAGTGGTGAGGAACTCACCCTTATCTGGCCATGACTTCGGAACGAGAGTCAGCTTGGCGGCAATGAATGGAACAAAGGAGAGAGGCAAACCCATCCTGTTCGTGACGCCATTTGTAGTGTCGAGTCAATGTTGCTAGTTATTGCTGTAACAAAGGAGTCCGCTTATACTGAACTTTGATCATAAGGTTTATTCATATCACAAGATTTCAGCATAAGTTTACGGGTGTCATGATCCCCCCGGTGAGCTGCGTCCCTGATTGCAATGGCCGCTCTAACCTCTTCTTCGTTTAAACCCAGTATATATAATCTTCCCCAAAATATGGGTGGCTCCCTCTACTGTCCAATCCCCTGTCTACAACACACAGACGTCTCTGTCCTATGTGGCGTCACACTAAACCCATTCCCCCTGACACTAAATAAACATCCCCTCAGGTTCCACTTAAAACCATTAACAAAGTCATAATCTTAATACACTACAATTGTATTACTGTTATGATGAGTTTTCTGGTATTGAGGAATTCCAGATGCAAGAGAATAGTTAAACACTTAGATGGAGAGTTGATACAAATTATTTAATATTACGGTACGGGATTCAGCATAATGAGTGAGTTGCCCCTCGTTATCTGAATGAAAGGCATACAAAATATCTCAGTTTATATACTGCTTTGCAAGCTAATTCCATCCAACAGTTGCCAACCATTATTGAGTGTCACTCCTAACCACAATAGTATCACCCTATATGGTGTCGTCTTGCACCCTAGTCAGGATATTCCATCACGTACTCCTTCTAAGATTAGCACCAGTGGCCCCCCAGTCTTCCTTGGCACGCATACCTTCTGGCACCCACCAGTGACAGAAATAAATACATGGAAATGTCCTCATCCTCAAAATCCTATGCAACACAATATCAAAGACATTAACAAATCCTGTGAAAAAGAAGTCATATCAATTATGTTAGTAATCAATAACCTATGTGTGTTTGTATTGTGTTATTATTTCACCCATTCAACAATAGCCTATTCTTGAAGTACAGTATGTTTACGATATCATAAATAAAAGTATGTTCCAAATTACATGTTATATATTCAAACGGTTTAAGGGGGCACTTTTGTCATGACGAGAAGGGGAAGGTGCTCTCTACTCAAATGGCACAGCAGAATCATTCAGATTGACCAAAGTATATCATATGCCAACCATCTTGTATAACTGAGTGATGTCTCCTTTCATGTCTGGAAAAGGACAAAGTAGTAGAAGTAGAAACTGCTGCTGCTGCAGCATTGCTCATCTTCACAGTGGGAATCCAGTCAGCTTATGAACCTACAGTACATAAACAAATGCAAAGCACACCTGATGTTAAAATATGATTTCTACTGGTCATCTATACCATCAGGGCGCTTGATTGGTTGTGTTTAACTCATTCAGGTATTTTAGTGTCATATAAAGATAACATCTATTGTTGGGCTGGAACAACCACTAGTCCACACAGCAGGTTGTCTATCCCATTGAGGCATTTGTCCTATGCTGTAATGTCCATACATTTTCCCTGTTATGAATAAAGTTCTAAACAAATTATTATTGGGTCAGTGCCACTGGAGTTTTTTTTTATTACAATAATGCGATGATAGATTAATACAATCCTTCGTTACATATTTTATATTACATATATATTACGTCCCGAGTGGCGCAGTGGTCTAAGGCACTGCATCGCAGTGCTAGCTGTGTCACTAGAGATCCTGGTTCGAATCCAGGCTCTGCCGTAGCCGGCCGCGACCGGGAGACCTATGGGGCGGCGCACAATTGGCATAGCGTCGTCCAGGGTAGGGGAGGGAATGGCCGGCAGGGATGTAGCTCAGTTGGTAGAGCATGGCGTTTGCAACGCCAGGGTTGTGTGTTTGATTCCCACGGGGGGCCAGTATGAAAAATACAAAAAATAATGTATGCACTCACTAACTGTAAGTCGCTCTGGATAAGAGCGTCTGCTAAATGACTAAAATGTAAATGTAATGTAAATGTATTTGTATGGTGAAAAAATAGCTTCCCCAAAAATAGGAACTCACGTGCCATCAAATCAAATAAAATTGTATTTGTCACATGCGCCGAATACAACAGGTGTAGACCTTACCATAAAATGCTTACTTACAAGCCCTTGACCAACAACGCAGTTCAAGAAATAGAGTTAAGAAAATATTTACAAAAAAGTAACACAATAAAATTACATAGCAATAACGAGGCTATATACAGGGGGTACCAGTACTGAGTCAATGTGCGGGGGTACACATTAGTCGAGGTAGTTTGTACATGTAGGTTGGGGTAAAGTGAATATGCATGGGTAATAAACAGCACGCACCCCTAAGGGGCCCCATTGTTGAGGATCAGTGTGGCAGATGTGTTGTTGCCTACCCTTACCACCTGGGGGTGGCCCGTCAGGAAGTCCAGGATCCAGTTGCAGAGGGAGGTGTTTAGTCCCAGGGTCCTTAGCTTAGTGATGAGCTTTGTGGGCACTATGGTGTTGAACACTGAGCTGTAGTCAATTAACAGCGTTCTCACATACAGTTGAAGTCGGAAGTTTACATACACTTAGGTTGGAGTCATTAAAACTCGTTTTTCAACCACTCCACACATTTCTTGTTAACAAACTATATATTTGGCAAGTCGGTTAGGACATCTACTTTGTGCTGACACAAGTCATTTTTCCAACAATTGTTTACAGACAGATTATTTCACTTATAATTCACTGTATCACAATTCCAGTGGGTCAGAACTTTACATAAAACTAAAGTTGACTGTGCCTTTAAACAGCTTGGAAAATTCCAGAAAATGATGTCATGGCTTTAGAAGCTTCTGATAGGCTAATTGACATCATTTGAGTCAATTGGAGGTGAACCTGTGGATGTATTTCAAAGCCTACCTTCAAACTCAGTGCCTCTTTGCTTGACATCATGGGAAAATCTAAAGAAATCAGCCAAGACCTCAGAAAAAATATTTTAGACCTCCACAAGTCTGGTTCATCCTTGGGAGCAATTTCCAAATGCCTGAAGGTACCACGTTCATCTGTGCAAACAATAGTACACAAGTATAAACACCATGGAACCACGCAGCCGTCATACTGCTCAGGAAGGAGACGCGTTCAGTCTCCTAGAGAATAACGTACTTTGGTGCGAAAAGGGCAAATCAATCCCAGAACAACAGCAAAGGACCTTGTGAAGATGCTGGAGGAAACAGGTACAAAAATATCTATATCCACAGTAAAATTAGTCCTATATCGACATAACCAAAAAGGCCGCTCAGCAAGGAAGAAAAAAGCCAGATTACGGTTTTCAACTGCATATGGGGACAAAGATCGCACTTTTGGGGGAAATGTCCTCTGGTCTGGTGAAACAAAAATAGAGTTGTTTGCCCATAATGACCATTGTTATGTTTGGAGGAAAAAGGGGGTCGCTTGCAAGCCGAAGAACACCATCCCAACCGTGAAGCACAGGGGTGGCAGCATCATGCTGTGGGGGTGCTTTGCTGCAGGAGGAACTGGTGCACTTCACAAAATAGATGGCATCATGAGGAAGGAAAATTATGTGGATATATTGAAGCAACATCTCAAGACATCAGTCAGGAGTTAAAGCTTGGTCGCAAATGGGTCTTCCAAATGGACAATGACCCCAAGCATACTTCCAAAGTTGTGGCAAAATGGCTAAAGGACAACAAAGTCAAGGTATTGGAGTGGCCATCACAAAGCCCTGACCTCAATCCTATAGAACATTTGTGGGCAGAACTGATAAAGCGTGTACGGGTAAGGAGGCCTACAAACCTGACTCAGTTACACCAGCTTTGTCAGGAGGAATGGGCCAAAATTCACCCAACTTATTGTGGGAAGCTTGTGGAAGGCTACCCGAAACGTTTGACCCAAGTTAAACAATTTAAAGGCAATGTTACCAGATACTAATTGAGTGTATGTAACTTCTGACCCACTGGGAATGTGATGAAAGAAATAAAGCTGAAAGAAATAATTCTCTCTACTATTATTCTGACATTTTACATTCTTAAGATAAAGTGGTGATCCTAACTGACCTAAGACAGGGAATTTTTACTAGGATTAAATGTCAGGAATTGTGAACAACTGAGTTTAAACGTATTTGGCTAAGGTGTATGTAAACCTCCGACTTCAACTGTAGGTGTTCCTTTTGTCCAGGTGGGAACGTCACTGTGCAGCTCGTGGCTGGGTTTCCCTTTGTAGTCTGTAATAGTTTGCAAGCCCTGCCACATCCGACGAGCGTCAGAGCTTGTGTAGTACGATTCAATCTTAGTCCTGTATTACCTTTTTGATGGTTCGTCTGAGGGCATAGCAGGAATTCTTATAAGCATCTGGATTAGTGTTCCGCTCCTTTAAAGCGGCAGCTCTAGCCTTTATTTTGGTGCGGATGTTGCCTATAGTCCTTGGCTTCTGGTTAGGATATGTATGTACGGTCACTGTGGGGATGATGTTGTCAATGAACTAATTGATGAAGCCGGTGACTGAGGTGGTATACTCCTCAATTCCATTGGATGAATCAAGGAACATATTCCAGTATGTGCTAGCAAAACAGACCTGTAGCGTAGCATCCGCGTCATCTGACCACTTCCGTACTGAGCGAGTCACTGGTGCTTCCTACTTTAGTTTTTGCTTGTATGCAGGAATCAGGAGGATAGAGTTATGGTCAGATTTGCCAAATGGAGGGCGAGGGAGAGTTTTGTATGCGTCTCTGTGAGTGGAGTAAAGGTGGTATAGAGTTTTATTCCCTCTTGTTGCACATGTGGTATGCAGGTAGATATTAGGTAAACCTGATTTAAGTTTGCCTGTATTAAAGTCCCCGGCCACTAGGAGCGCCACTTCTTGATGAGCATTTTCTTGTTTGCTTATGACCTTATACAGCTCGTTGAGTGCGGCCTTAGTGCCAGCATCGGTTTGTGATGGTAAATAGATGGCTAAAAATAACATAGATGAGAACTCTCTTGGTAGATAGTGTGGTCTACAGCTTATCATGAGGTACTCTTCCTCAGGCAAGCAATACCTCAAGACTTCTTTAATATTAGACATTGCGCACCAGCTGTTATTGACAAATAGACAACACCCCCACCGCTCGTCTTACCAGTCGTATCTGCTCTGTCCTGCCGATGTTTGGAAAACCCAGCCAGCTCTATATTATCCATGTTGTCGTTTAGCCACGACTCTGTGAAACATAAGATACTACAGTTTTTAATGTCCCGTTGGTAGGATAGTCTTGAACGTAGATCATGGAGTTTGTTTTCCAGTGATTGCACATTGGCCAATAGAACCGATGGTAATGGCGATTTACTCACTCACCTACGAATCCTAACAAGGCACCCCGACCTTCTCCCTATGTATCTCCTCCTTTTCTTCACACAAATAATGGGGATTTGGGCCTGGTCTCCGGAGAGCAGTCTATCCTTCACGTCGGACTCATTAAAGAAAAAATATTTGTCCAGTTCAAGGTGAGTAATCGCTGTTCTGATGTCCAGAAGCTCTTTTTGGTCATAGACGGTAGCAGCAACTTTATGTTCAAAATAATTTACAAACAATGCAAAAAAACTAACAAAATATCACAGTTGGTTAGGAGCCCGTAAAACGGCAGCCATCTCCTCTGGCACCATTTTCGAAGAGAGACACATGCTAACAGCAAGACTACAAGCTATTGAGCAAGCTAATGTTGGCTAACTTAGTCTTTTTAGCATAACAGCTAAACTAAACTCAAAATGTTTCAGACTTACCAGTGGGTTGAGGTCTTGACGGTCAAAAAGGTTTCTTCGCTTTTCTGACAGTTCTTGAGTCTAGAACACCAAGTTCTAACAGTCAGTATATAGATAACACATGTGAAATGCTTGATAATGTATGTGAAATCAACAGAGAGGTATATTTTCTGGGTGATTTAAATATTGACTGGTTTTCATCAGGCTGCCCACTCAAGAGAAATCTTCAAACTGTAACTAGTGCCTGCAACCTGGTTCAGGTTATCAGTCAGCCTACCAGGGTAGATACAAACCGCACAGGAATGAAATCATCAACATGTATTGATCACATCTTTACTAATGCTGCAGAAATTTGCTTTAAAGTAGTATCCAATTCCATCAGATGTAGTGATCATGATATAGTAGCCATATCTAGGAAAACCAAAGTTCCAAAGGCTTGGCCCAATATAGGTCATAAGAGGTCATACAATACGTTTTGTAGTGACTGCTATGTTGTTGATCAAATAATAGTTGTTGGTCCATGGTGTGTAATGAGGAGCAAACAGACGCCGCACTTGACACATTTATGAAATTGCTTATCCCAGTTACTAATAAGCTGCACCCATTAAGAAAATGACTGTAAAAATTGTTAAATCCCCGTGGATTGATGAGGAATTACAAAATTGTATGGTTGAGAGGGATGAGGCAAAAATAATGGCAAATAAGTCTGGCTGCACAACCGATTGGCAAACATACTGCAAATTGAGAAATCATGTGACTAAACTCAATAAAAAGAAAAGGAAACTACAGACTAAGATAAATGACATAAGGAACGACAGTAAAAAGCATTGGAGCACCTTAAATTAAATTTTGGGCAAAAAGGCAAACTCAGCACCATCATTCATTGAATCAGATGGCTCATTCATCACAAAACCCACTGATATTGCCAAATACTTTAATGATTTATTAATTGGCAAGATTAGCAAACTTAGGCATGTTATGCCAGCAACAAACGCTGACACTGTTGTAGAAATATTTGACTCAAAAGTAGTCAACTCAAAAATATCTCTCAAGAAACTGGAGCTTGTGAATCCAAAAATTAGACTTTTATTATCTAATAACAAAAGCCGAGCAGTTCCATGGAACGGCTGTCTCTCTTTGGCTTAGCGCTCCCTTTTATACACACACAAATGCACAAACATGCTTACATGGCATATACAGATACCCCCTTATGGCAAATTCCTAACTTATTTTAGTTCTGCACCACCCTTCTTTTCCAACGTCCAGCTGTCACACAATGTCCACTCCAAAAGGTCATGAATGCTTTTTTCTATATGAAGCCTCTCATCTTATCATTCTATTGGCTGCGTGGCTCAGGCCCCTTCTTAAAAAAGAACTAATGAAAAGCATACTGTGTCCATAATAAGTATATGGGTTATAAGTTGAGAGCTTTTGTGAAAGAGCACATATATTCATTTAAAACACAGTATATACTACATGGCCATATTCCTTATTTAGGCATGCATCTGGATGATAAAATATCAAACATGTTTATTATATTTTACCTTTGACATCTCCCTACATTTGCCTTAATGATACATATAATCATTCTATAACACTAGTATATCTGACCAAATTCTGAAAGACAAGCATTGTAATTTTGAATTCCATAAAGTGAGTGTGACAACTTGGATGGAAAATTACTGAGGATAATAGCGAATGATATTGCCACTCCCATTTGCCATATCTTCAATCTAAGCCTACTAGAAAGTGTGTGCAATCAGACCTGAAGGGAAGCAAAAGTAATTCCGCTACCCAAGAATAGCCTTTACTGGCTCAAATAGCCGCCCAATCAGCCTGTTACCAACCCTTAGTAAACTTTTGGAAATAATTGTGTTCGACCAGATACAATGCTATTTTATTGTAAAGAAATTTAAGGTTGCCAGGTATGCGTAATGATGGGTTGCCAGGACCGGTGGTTAGTAAACCGGCGACATCGAGCGCCGGAGGGAGAGAGTGGGAGTAGACGTGACAGTACCCACACCGACGCCTGGCTACAGCCACAGGACGACGCCGGCTAGGACGACGGCACCGAGGGTGAAGAGCGGGCCGGTCCGGACGGCGAAGTTGGAAATCTCGGATGATGTTGGGATCTAGAATGTTGTCCACCAGAACCCAATACTGCTCCTCTAGACCGTACTCCTCCCAGTCCACCAGGTATGGGAGCCGACCCCCACAACGTCTTGAGTCCAGGAGAGATCTGACGGCATAGGCGGGACCTCCCTCGATGTCCATGGGAGGCGGAGGGGTGTCGTGGGGGATGGCATCAGCCAGGGGACCAGGAACCATTGTCCTGAGGAGAGAAACGTGAAAAGAGGGTGAGATCCGGTAGTTAGTGGGATGCTGTAATCGGTAAAGTACCTCATTGACCCTCCAGAAAAATTTGAATAGTCCCACAAACCGGGGGCTCAGCTTCTGGCAGGGCAGGCAGAGCGGGAGAAAACGGGTGCCTCACTGCCTGCTCCTTCTTATGGCGGACAGTGCATTGCAGCCTCACGTGGGCAGCGTCCCAAACCTCCTCTGCGCACCAGAACCACTCGTCCACCGCAGGGGCTTCGGTCTGGCTCGGGGTCCACGGTCGGCTGGTACCCCAGGACACACTGGAAGGGAGACAACCCAGTGGAGGAGTGACGAAGTGAGTTCTGGGCGTACTCTGCCCAGGGAAGAAACCGGGCCCACTCCCTCTGCCGGTCCTGACAGTGACTCCTCAGGAACCTCCCCAGCTCATGGTTGGTCCTCTCCACCTGCCCTTTTAACTGAGGCCGGTACCCGGATGTTTTTTTATTTTATTTTATTTCACCTTTATTTAACCAGGTAAACCAGTTGAGAACAAGTTCTCATTTACATTTACATTTTACATTTTAGTCATTTAGCAGACGCTCTTATCCAGAGCGACTTACAGGAGCAATTAGGGTTAAGTGCCTTGCTCAAGGGCACATCGACAGATTTTTCACCTAGTTGGCTCGGGGATTAGAACCAGCGACCTTTCGGTTACTGGCACAACACTCTTACCCACTAAGCTACCTGCCGCCCAACTGCGACCTGGCCAAGATAAAGCAAAGCAGTGCGATAAAAACAACAACACAGAGTTACATATGGGGTAAAACAAAACAAAGTCAAAAATACAACAGAAATACATATATATACAGTGTGTGCAAATGTAGCAAGTTATGGAGGTAAGGCAATAAATAGGCTATAGTGCAAAATAATTACAATTAGTATTAACACTGGAATGATAGATGTGCAAGAGATGATGTGCAAATAGAGATACTGGGGTACAAATGAGCAAAATAAATAACAATATAGGGATGAGGTAGTTGGGCGGGCTAATTTCAGATGGGCTGTGTACAGGTGCAGTGATCGGTAAGGTGCTCTGACAACTGATGCTTAAAGTTAGTGGGGGAGATAAGTGTCTCCAGCTTCAGAGATTTTTGCAATTTGTTCCAGTCATTGGCAGCAGAGAACTGGAAGGAATGGCGGCCAAAGGAGGTGTTGGCTTTGGGGGATGACCAGTGAGATATACCTGCTGGAGCGCAGACTACGGGTGGGTGCTGCTATGGTGACCAATGAGCTAAGATAAGGCGGGATTTGCCTAGCAGTGATTTATAGATGGCCTGGAGCCAGTGGGTTTGGCGACGAATATGTAGTGAGGACCAGCCAACAAGAGCGTACAGGTCACAGTGGTGGGTAGTATATGGGGCTTTGGAGACAAAACGGATGGCACTGTGATAGACTACATCCAATTTGCTGAGTAAAGTGTTGGAGGCTATTTTGTAAATGACATCGCCGAAGTCAAGGATCGGTAGGATAGTCAGTTTTACGAGGGCATGTTTGGCAGCATGAGTGAAGGAGGCTTTGTTGCGAAATAGGAAACCGATTCTAGATTTAACTTTGGATTGGAGATTCTTAATGTGAGTCTGGAAGGAGAGTTTACAGTCTAACCAGACACCTAGATATTTGTAGTTGTCCACATACTCTAGGTCAGACCCGTCGAGAGTAGTGATTCTAGTCGGGTGGGCGGGTGCAAGCAGCGTTCGGTTGAAGAGCATGCATTTAGTTTTACTAGTGTTTAAGAGCAGTTGGAGGCTACTGAAGGAGTGTTGTATGGCATTGAAGCTCGTTTGAGGTTTGTTAACACAGTGTCCAATGAAGGGCCAGATGTATACAAAATGGTGTCGTCTGCGTAGAGGTGGATCTGAGAGTCACCAGCAGCAAGAGCGACGTCATTGATATACACAGAGAAAAGAGTCGGCCCAAGAATTGAACCCTGTGGCACCCCCATAGAGACTGCCATAGGTCCAGACAACAGGCCCTCCGATTTGACACATTGAACTCTATCTGAGAAGTAGTTGGTGAACCAGGCGAGGCAGTCATTTGAGAAACCAAGGCTATTTAGTCTGCCAATAAGAATGCGGTGGTTGACAGAGTCGAAAGCCTTGGCCAGGTCAATGAAAACGGCTGCACAGTACTGTCTATTATCGATCGTGGTTAAAATATCGTTTTGGACCTTGAGCGTGGCTGAATTGCACCCATGACCAGCTCGGAAACCGGATTGCATAGCGGAGAAGGTACGGTGGGATTCGAAATGGTCGGTGATCTGTTTGTTGACTTGGCTTTCAAAAACTTTTGAAAGGCAGGGCAGGATGGATATGGGTCTGTAACAGTTTGGATCTAGAGTGTCACCCCCTTTGAAGAGGGGGATGACCGCGGCAGCTTTCCAATCTCTGGGGATCTCAGACGTTACGAAAGAGAGGTTGAACAGGCTAGTAATAGGGGTTGCGACAATTTCGGCTGCTAGTTTTAGAAAGAAAGGGTCCAGATTGTCTTGCCCAGATGATTTGTAGGGGTCCAGATTTTGCAGCTCTTTCAGAACATCAGCTGTCTGGATTTGTGTGAAGGAGAAGCGGGGGGGGCATGGGCAAGTTGCAGCGGAGGGTGCAGAGCTGGTGGCCGGGGTAGTGGTAGCCAGGTGGAAAGCATGGCCAGCCGTAGCAAAATGCTTGTTGAAATTCTCGCATTATTGTAGATTTATCGGTGGTGATAGTGTTTCCTAGCCTCAGTGCAGTGGGCAGCTGGGAGGAAGTGCTCTTATTTTCCATGGACTTTACAGTGTCCCAAAACTTTTTGGAGTTAGTGCTACAGGATGCAAATTTCTGTTTGAAAAAGTTAGCCTTTGCTTTCCTAACTGCTTGTGTATATTGGTTCCTAACTTCCCTGAAAAGTTGCATATCGCGGGGGCTATTTGATGCTAATGCAGTACGCCACAGGATGTTTTTGTGCTGGTCAAGGGCAGTCAAGTCTGAGGAGAACCAGGGGCTATATCTGTTCTTAGTTCTGTATTTTTTGAAAGGGGCATGTTTATTTAAGATTGAGAGGAAATTACTTTTAACTCTTCGGAGTCTGGAGCTTTTTTGGCCGTTTTTGGGTACCTTCAATTTTGCCCTGATATACTACATAAAGAAATGTTTACCAGACCAATGTTGGGTATCTTTTTTTTCAGCACAACCTCACCTATATGATCTGTTAGTAAGTTTTTCACTTTGACATACTATTTCAACACACTGGACCCAAACACACACAGAAAACACAAAGTCCGTTTAGAAAAAAGATGGTTTTTTTATTGTAAAACCCTCAAACATGGTGAACCAAGCATTTAAAAAGCTTCAAATTGAACCACAAGGTGCAAATATGAACATATAAAAGTATTTTGGTGATATATACAAGCAATAAATAACTATTTACAATAAAAAGTAGGTATAACCACTGGCGTTTTTCTTCTATTCTAACCCTAAACCTTTTTGTGCCACTCCTCAAAACAGTTTCTGTCCAAAATGAAAAAAAAAGCTTCAAATTGAACCACAAAGTGCAAATATGAACATATAAAAGTATTCTTGAGATATATACAAGCAATACACAACTATTTACAAAAAAGTAGGTATAGCCACTGGCCTTTACCCTATTTGTGCCACTCTTCAAAACAGTTCCTGTCCACAATGACACAGAGAGCCACATCACAGGCCTTGCACTTCCATGGTGTGACAAACCTCTTCTTGTCAACTTGTTTACAGCGTTGACAAACCCTGCGGCCTGCTGTGGCTTTGTCTTTGGCCTCTGCAACATTGGCAATGGCCACAGAAACATGGCTGGTGCTTTTTTGAAGTGGAACCCCCTGTCTGGGTCACTCCGCACAGCTGGGCCACAAGTTCTGCCACAAAGTTCTTGTGCGTCATGGGTGTGACCTGTTGGGTCGCACTGATGTCACAGTGCAGGATGTATGCATTTGTTGTTCCCATGTCCAAAAAATGCAGGAAGAGGGTACGGTACCAGCGAGCAGTTCTGCGATGGGTTGAGTAATACTGGAGAAGCTGGTCTGACAGGTCAACCCCTCCCATGTACTTATTGTAGGCCATGATGGGGGTAGGGCAGGGAATGTCTTTTGCTACCCAGCGTCCAGGTCCTTCCTTCACCTTCCTCTTGATTGTCTCGCCCAAAAGCTGGGTGGATTGTGGAGCACACCGACACCTCCCGCGTATCCATCCACTTCACAAAGACCAGGCGATCCTCTCTGATCCATCTCACAGACCCCCTCTTCGATTTGCTGGTGAGGGCATTTTCTCTGCCACTAGGACACCCTTTTCTGTTGCTTCTGTAGGTCCCACAGGCTCCAAACTTCATACTTCCCAAACTCAGGAACAGTTTTGGGCTGGTGTTGAAATTGTCCATATAAATATGGTATCCTGTACCAAGATGTGATGGCTGAATGAGGTCCATAACAGCATCATATGAAAGTCCATGCACGCTGGGTGTGTGTGCTTTCCCAACATACACGTTGAAGTTTAGAGTGTAGCCATTGTTAGACTCTGCCAACACAAAGAGCTTGATCCCCCATTTGTTAGGCTTGTCCTTCATGTACTGGGTCATGCCAGTTTTGGCTTTTGTAGCCACCATCCTCTCGTCGACTGACAGTTCCTTCTTAGGATGGTAATGAGCCTGGCAGGCAGTGCGAATGTCGTCCATCAGAGGTTTGACCCTGAACAGTTTGTCATGCTGGGGTGTACCTTTGCGCTGGTCATTTATGACATCCTCCTCTGGATCACTTAGGTGGATGTTCCATGAGATGGACCGGAATCTGTCTCTTGGCATGACCTTCGCTGGCAATGAAACAGACAATATGTGGCTTTGTTTCCAGTAGTCCTGGATACTAGGCAGAGTCACCAATGAGGTGTAGATGAGGAGACCCAGAAATCTGTGCAGTTCCTCCACATCAACGTCAGTCCACTGATATTTGCTCCCCTTCTGCTGATTTCTTGCTGCCTGTTTGTTGGTGTTTCTGCAGATTGTCCTCATTGTATCTGCGGCGAAGTAGAGCAGGAAGAGGTCCTTTGGTGTGTGCCCTGAATGCAAATCCACCTGGGCTCCTGGTGGTCTGCGGGGCATGAACCTACTGGCTTGTGGGGCAGTGTCAGGATCAGTCTCTGTTTTCCATGGCTCAGAGCTCTGTTCTGGCTGTGCTGCTGACTGGGCTGGAGATCTTGACCTGGTCTTGGCCTGATCCTTCCTTCCACGCCCCCTCTGTGATGGCCTCCGTCGGCTTGTTGTGGGGGGTGGGGGGCTGTTGATGGCCCAGGCTGCTCGTCGTCGTCGTCGTCACTATACAAAACAGGTAAACGGATTCAAGATTATTCAAAGTTCAAGATGTTCATTGGCATTTGCACTACAGTGAAGTAGAATAGAATACTATAGTAAGATAAACGAAAGCAATAAAACAAATTCATTTTAGAAAAATGTTTGTCTTCTTACCTCACGTTTTCAGCAACAAAATCAGGGTCCTCGAAGTCATCCTGGCCACTCTCATTGTCTGACGACGAACTTTCCAAAGTTTCTTCATCGCTCATTTGGAATAACAAGTCGACGGCTTGTTCAACGTGAAGTGTGCGCCTCATATTGCTTCACAAAAACGATACTGCTGACAATAAAACTCTTGAAATACTAACAATTGAAATACTAACTCGTGAAAAACTCTCCAAAACTACTCATGAACTGAACTAATTCCTCTCGTTCGTTTTCTTTCGCAATGGCTAGTTGTCATGGGAATGAATGTTTATATACTCGTGTGCATCCTGAAGAACCGGGTTAGCACAAGCACACGTTTTTTTCCGTTCCTTTTTATCACAAAAGACGACAAAGTTATTATAATAAATGCAAAGCGCTCATAAAAGAGCGCATATTTTGACGCACTTTTTTCATGGAATTGAAATTATCATAACTTTGGTTTTAGTTGGTGTATTTACATGAAACAAACACTCAAAACGTAGCTTCGGGTCTCCATTTCTGCATGAAATCGACGGCAGCCCTCTGCGTCACTTGGTTTGGATGCTGCGCGGTCCTAAAGCCGGCCCGCGATTTGAACGCGCCGAAGCGTTCGCCGACTCGGAAGAGTTAAAGAACAACCAGGCATCCTCTACTGACGGAATGAGATCTATATCCATCCAGGATACCTGGGCCAGGTCAATTAGGAAGGCCTGCTCGCTGAAGTGTTTTAGGGAGCGTTTGACAGTGATGAGGGGTGGTCGTTTGACCGCGGACCCATTACGGACGCAGGCAATAAGGCAGTGATCGCTGAGATCCTGGTTGAAGACAGCGGAGGTGTATTTAGAGGGTAAGTTAGTCAGGATGATATCTATGAGGGTACCCATGTTTACGGATTTAGGGTTGTACCTGGTAGGTTCGTTGATAATTTGTGTGAGATTGAGGGCATCTAGTTTAGATTGTAGGATGGCCGGGGTGTTAAGCATATCCCAATTTAGGTCACCAAGCAGTACGAACTCTGAGGATAGATGGGGGGCAATCAATTCACATATGGAGTCCAGGGCACAGCTGGGGGCTGAGGGGGGTCTGTAGCAAGCGGCAACAGTGAGAGATTTATTTCTGGAAAGGTGAATTTTTAGAAGTAGAAGCTCAAACTGTTTGGGCACAGACCTGGATAGTATGATAGAGCTCTGCAGGCTATCTCTACAGGATGTGAGGCTGACCGTGACCCCCAGCTTCTCCATGAAGGCTTTCCATACTTGCGATGTGAATTGGGGACCACAGTCGGAGACGATGTCCTCCGGAAGGCCATAGTGCCGGAAGAGCTGCTGGAACAATGGCTCAGGGACCTGGAGAGTGGTAGGGAGACCAGAGAGAGGGATAAAATCTGTCCACAACAACCATAACAGTGGTGAAACCATCAGATGGGAAAATCAGTAACAATATCTAAAGACAGATGGGACCAAGGCCGCTGAGGCATGGAGAGGGGAAGGAGTTTCCCTGCTGGAGCATGCCGGGGAGACTATGAGCACATACGGAGCAGCAGTTGACGTAGCGGGCGACGTCCTGTGCCAAGGTGGGCCACCAGTAATTAACGGAGATGGATTGAGTGGTGCGGTTGATACCTGGGTGTCCGGCGGCAAGGGATGTGTGCGCCCAGGCCAATAGCCGATCCCTTACCTCCGTGGGAACGTAGGTGCGCTCCGGAGGACAGGTAGCAGGTGCAGGTTCCCTCTCCAGTGCCTGGCGTATGTCCACGTCTATGTCCCAAAGCACAGGGGCAATGATTAGGGAGGACGGTATGATGTGCACGCTCATGACCGGAACCTCTCCCAAATCGTGGAGACGGGACAGGGAATCGGCTTTGATGATCTTTGAACCTGGGCTGTATGACAGGGTGAAGTTGAATCTAGTAAAGAAAAGGGCCCACCTTGCTTGGTGCGGGTTCAGCTGTCCGTATGTACTCCAGTTTCCGATGGTCGGTGAGGATGAGAAACGGGTCCATGGCGCCCTCCAGCCAGTGTCTCCACTCCTCTAATGCCAACTTCACCGCCAGGAGCTCCCGATCACCGACGTCATAGTTCCTTTCTGCAGGATACTTTTTGGTTTGTTTGTAGTATGCACACAGATACAACATTTGTGGATTACCTTCATGTTGTGACAGGATGTCCCCCATGCCCACTTGTGAGGCGTCCACCTCCACCATGAAGGGCAGCGTAGGATCTGGGTGTTTCAGCAACTGGGCGGCGGTCAAATCAAATTTTATTTGTCACATACGCGTGTTTAGCAGATGTTATAGCGGGTGTAGCGAAATGACCCTTCAGTAGGCGGAAGGCCTCATTGGCTGCAGGATTCCAAAATCAACTTACGGGGACCACCTTTGAGGATAGAGGTGAGAGGAGAAGCGATGGAGCTGAAGTTCCTAATGAAGTTGGCAAACCCCAAAAACCGTTGTAGTCCCTTTATAGTGGTTGGGACTGGCCATGACCTGACTGCATTTACCTTCCTCTACTCCATAACCACTCCCTGCTGGCTGATCCGATATCCCAAGAAGCAGACGGCGGCCTGATGGACCTGGCACTTCTCCGCCTTGACGTACAGATGGTTCTCCAGGAGGCATTCCAGGACTACCCGGCCGTGGGTGATGTGTTCCTCCAAGGTTGCTGAGTAGATTAGCATGTCGTCGATATACACGACCACCTGACGCCCAAGCATGTCCCGAAACACCTCGTTCACAAATGCCTGGAACACCGAAGGAAGATTGGCTTATCCATAAGGCATCACCCCGCGGAGCAGTTCAATGGCGGCCGGAACCAACGGGAGGGGGTAGCGATACTTGGTGGTGATGACATTGAGACCTTTGTAGTCAATACATGGACGAAGACCTCCCTCCTTCTTGGCCATGAAAAATAAACCTGCCGACGCAGGAGAGGTGGACGGACGGATGAAACCCTGTTGGCAAGCCTCCTAGATGTACTCCTCCATAGCCTTGGTTTCAGCCACCGACAGGTGCAGAGTCTGTTAGCAGGTCGATGGCACAGGCCCAGGGGTGATGAGGAGGGAGACAGGTGGCACGGGTCTTGGAGAAAACCTCCCGGAGCTCCTGGTAAACCTCTGGGATGTCGGCCCGGAGGGTAACCACAGGACTCTCAACTGACGTGGAATCACAGGGTAAGGGAAAGCAGGTCTTCCGACATCCAGGTGCCCAGGCCTGGATGATGAGGAAGGGGAGGGTTTCTTGGTGCAGGGGACCAACGGTGATGGTGAGTGGTGCTGTGATGTGTGTGATTGTCTTAGATCCCATTGGTCGGTTGTCCAGCACTTGAACTGGAAACGGAGAGGAGAGCGGGTATGATGTTATGTTCAGGGAGGACGCAAGGGCCTGGTCAATAAAATTCCACCTACCCCAGGAGACGGAAATAACCATGGCAACCTTGGACCTCTCGGTGTTGTGGGCTCCCGTTTGATGAGAAAAATAGAATGAGCACTGAAGGAGGAAGCAACGGCATTTGGATGGAGTCCCGTCATATTTGTCCGGGAGGGACAAACAAGCATTGATGACCTGGGTGCAGCAATCACTAGCACATTAGAGGATGCTGCTGCCTATTGAAATCACTGGCCACTTTAAGAAATGGAACACTAGTCACTAATAATGTTTACATATCTTGCATTACTCATCTCATATGTATATATTGTATTCTATTCTATAATATTCTACTGTATCTCAGTCCATGCCGCTCTGTCATTTATGTATATATTCTTAAATTCCATTCCTTACCAGTTTTGTATGTATTGGGTACATGTTGTGAAATTGTTAGATATTACTTGTTAGATATTACTGCACTGTCAGAGCTAGAAGCACAAGCATTTCGCTACACCCGCTATAACATCTGCTAAACACGTGTATGTGACAAATAAAATGTGATTTGATTTGATTTGGGAAGACTGCTGAATGGGCTGGGGTGCTGGCTCGCTGGGTCGACTCATGGTAGAAGATCCTCCGCTCGTTGGGAGTGACGCCATTTGAGGAACATCTAGACGATGAAGAACACGGAGGACCTCATCCATAGCCGTCCCCAGTTGCGCCAGCTGGTCGTGGTGTTAGCGAAGTAGGTCCCCCGACCATCTGGGAGATGTCTTGGTTGGTTGCTGCTTCCATTCTGAGAGGCAGTATTCTGTAACGAAGACGCAGAGAGTCAGGAAGCATGTGCAGTCTGTGAGTTTAATAAGAACAAACATAGAGTGGATACAGACACAAGTGTAGCGTCTGAACATAAAACAGAAACAATACTGCCTGAAGAGTGACAACAACGGAGTGCTAGATAAAGGGGGAGTAATCAGGGAAGTGATGAAGTCCAGTTATGCCCAAACATTTTATCTTAAATCAGCCATTGTGACAGGGGGAATGGAAGATTGTTGTGTGCAACAGGGAGTGGCAATTTAATTTCACATTACATATAATTTTATATATTTGTCTATCTATGGGTAACAGGGTTGACGTGTTATGCTTGAACAACTCAGTTTTACACCACAAAACAACAGAAAATTGACAAAAAGAGTAGAACCAGCTCTCCAAATGTTACACTGATTTGACTTTTAGATGTAAAATATTTCTTAAAAAAAAATTTTTTTTAAAGGAATAGTTTCACCATATTAAATCATGAGTTCAGTTCATGTACCAGGGTTGACCTTAAAATGAGGGAGAGACATAAATACATCACTAATGAAATAATGATCTTCAGATATGACTTTGTCAAAGCAACAAGATAACTAGGGCTACAATGATGGTGAAAATGTGGACAATCTAGATGTCACATCGTTTTGTGCAATTGTCTGATTCTCTAATTCTCTGATTCTTTAATTGCGTAATTAAAGAATCAGAGAATTAGAGAATCAGAGAATTAGAGAATCAGACAATTAGCATCATGAGTAGAGCTGACATTCCCACAAACCAAGGCAACATTTGGTGAATATCTGTTGAAGTGGTCTTGGTGGGGTAGCTCAGAGTGTTTGGCGAATATCTGTTCTATTCCTTCAGTTCTATAAGGCCCTGGTACTGTAGCTCCTCCCACTCAGGAAGTAGCCCCTATATCTCTATAACCTCACACCCTGTAACACACTTGGAGGAGGAGCATGTACCAATACCACACACACACAGACAGACTTAGGCCGCTCCCATCATGAGGTGACCCACACAGACAGTTTCACAAACTCTCTCTCTCACACCTTGTCTCTCTCCAGGCTACTCTCTCTGTCTCTCTCTCCGTCTCTCACTATCTCTGTCTCTCCCCGTCTCTCTCTCTCTCTCTTACACACGGACACTGTGTTTTGTAAACCATGTCTCAGAGGCAGACCAAGCTAACTCAGAAACCTTTAGAGAAGATTTGGATTCCCTCCATGAGTAGCAAGCTGTACCAACGTAGAGGATGTAAGTACACACACACACACACACACACACAAATATACACACAGAAACACCAGACACACACCTGTGTGGTTCATTACCTGTAGTGTACAGGTTGGTGAACGTAACCTGCGGAACTTTGGTATTGTTTGAAATGGTGTGCGTGTGTGTGTGTATGTGTTGGGGTCAGGTTAGGACTTGCATTATGGAACACTGTGTACCTCACTGAGAGAGACCTGAGGGCCGTTCACCCCTAAGACCAAGGCCGTGTATGTGTGCGTGTGTGTGCTAAATGGTCTATCCATTTGTCTAAAACTGATGTGTGTGTGTTCTGTGATCTTTTTATAACTCCAATACATGTGTATGTGTGTGTCATGTCAGTGTTAAATCCATATTGTATGTGTGTGTGTGTGTGTGTGTGTGTGTGTGTGTGTGTGTGTGTGTGTGTGTGTGTGTGTGTGTGTGTGTGTGTGTGTGTGTGTGTGTGTGTGTGTGTGTGTGTGTGTGTGTTTCAGCATCCGTCCCCCAGTTCACTAACTCTCCTACTGTGATTGTGATGGTGGGGCTGCCTGCTAGAGGGAAGACCTACATCTCCAAGAAGTTAACCAGATACCTCAACTGGATAGGAGTTCCCACTAAAGGTACCACAACACAACACAATACCACACAACACAACACAATACCACACACAACACAATACCACACAAAACCACGCAATACCACACACAACACAACCCAACACAGAAGTTAACCAGATACCTCAACTGGATAGGAGTTCCAACAAAAGGTGCCACAACACAACACACCATAATTAAACACATCACAACCCATTACCACACAATACCTCACAACCCAACACAACCCAATACAACAAAACACAACACAACCCGTTAACCAAATACCTAAACGGGATAGGCGTTCCAACTAAAGGTACCACAACACAACACAACACAATTAAACACATCACAAAACAATACCACACAACGCAACACAACATAATACAACAAAACACAACACAACACGTTAACAAGATACCTCAACGGGATAGGAGTTCCAACTAAAGGTACCACAACCCAACACAACACAATACCATACAACACACCAAAATACCACATAACACAACACAATAAGTTAACCAGATACCTCAACTGGATAGGAGTTCCAACTGAAAGGTACCACAACATAACCTAATACCACACAATACCACACAACCCAACACAACACAACAAAACACAACATGTTTAAAAGATACAACAACTGGATAGGAGTTCCAACTAAAAGTACACAACACAAGACAACACAACACGTGGCAACACAAGACAACACAACACACAACAACACAATACCATACAACACAATGGGAAGTTAACCAAATACCTCAACTGGATTGGTGTTCCAACTAAAGGAAGCACAACACAACTCAACACAACACAAGACAAAACAACACAAAACAACACAACACAAGACGTTAACCAGATACCTCAATTGGATAGGAGTTCCAACTAAAGGTACCACAACACAACTTATTTTAACACAACATAACCCAGTACCACATACAGTGGGGAAAAAAGTATTTAGTCAGCCACCAATTGTGCAAGTTCTCCCACTTAAAAAGATGAGAGAGGCCTGTCATTTTCATCATAGGTACACATCAACTATGACAGACAAAATGAGAAAAAAAATCCAGAAAATCACATTGTAGGATTTTTTATGAATGTATTTGCAAATTATGGTGAAAAATAATTATTTGGTCAATAACAAAAGTTTCTCAATACTTTGTTATATACCCTTTGTTGGCAATGACACAGGTCAAACGTTTTCTGTAAGTCTTCACAAGGTTTTCAAACACTGTTGCTGGTATTTTGGCCCATTCCTCCATGCAGATCTCCTCTAGAGCAGTGATGTTTTGGGGCTGTCGCTGGGCAACACAGACGTGAAATGCTTCTTACGAAGTCACTCCTTCGTTGCCCGGGCGGTGTGTTTGGGATCATTGTCATGCTGAAAGACCCAGCCACGTTTCATCTTCAATGCCCTTGCTGATGGAAGGAGGTTTTCACTCAAAATGTCACGATACATGGCCCCATTCATTCTTTCCTTTACACGGATCAGTCGTCCTGGTCCCTTTGCAGAAAAACAGCCCCAAAGCATGATGTTTCCACCTCCATGCTTCACAGTAGGTATGGTGTTCTTTGGATGTAACTCAGCATTCCTTGTACTCCAAACACGACGAGTTGAGTTTTTACCAAAAAGTTCTATTTTGGTTTCATCTGACCATATGACATTCTCCCAATCCTCTTCTGGATCATCCAAATGCACTCTAGCAAACTTCAGATGGGCCTGGACATGTACTGGCTTAAGCAGGGGGACACGTCTTGCACTGCAGGATTTGAGTCCCTGGCGGCGTAGTGTGTTACTAATGGTAGGCTTTGTTACTTTGGTCCCAGCTCTCTGCAGGTCATTCACTAGGTCCCCCCGTGTGGTTCTGGGATTTTTGCTCACCGTTCTTGTGATCATTTTGACCCCACGGGGTGAGATCCTGCGTGGAGCCCCAGATCGAGGGAGATTATCAGTGGTCTTGTATGTCTTCCATTTCCTAATAATTGCTCCCACAGTTGATTTCTTCAAACCAAGCTGCTTACCTATTGCAGATTCAGTCTTCCCAGCCTGGTGCAGGTCTACAATTTTGTTTTTGGTGTCCTTTGACAGCTCTTTGGTTTTTGCCATAGTGGAGTTTGGAGTGTGACTGTTTGAGGTTGTGGACAGGTGTATTTTATACTGATAACAAGTTCAAACAGGTGCCATTAATACAGGTAACGAGTGGAGGACAGAGGAGCCTCTTAAAGAAGAAGCTACAGGTCTGTGAGAGCCAGAAATCTTGCTTGTTTGTAGGTGACCAAATACTTATTTTCCACCATAATTTGCAAATAAATTCATAAAAAATCCTACAATGTGATTTTCTGGAGAAAAAAAATCTCAATTTGTCTGTCATAGTTGACATGAACAGTGGGGAGAACACGTTTTTGATACACTGCCGATTTTGCAGGTTTTCCTACTTACAAAGCATGTAGAGGTCTGTTATTTTTATCATAGGTACACTTCAACTGTGAGAGACGGAAATCCAGAAAATCACATTGTATGATTTTTAAGTAATTCATTTGCATTTTATTGCATGACATAAATATTTGATACATCAGAAAAGCAGAACTGAATATTTGGTACAGAAACCTTTGTTTGCAATTACAGAGATCATACGTTTCCTGTAGGTCTTGACCAGGTTTGCACACACTGCAGCAGGGATTTTGGCCCACTCCTCCATACAGACCTTCTACAGATTCTTCAGGTTTCGGGGCTGTCGCTGGGCAATACGGACTTTCAGCTCCCTCCAAAGATTTTCTATTGGGTTCAGGTCTGGAGACTGTCTAGGCCACTCCAGGACCTTGAGATGCTTCTTACGGAGCCACTCCTTAGTTGCCCTGGCTGTGTGTTTCGGGTCGTTGTCATGCTGGAAGACCCAGCCACGACACATCTTCAATGCTCTTACTGAGGGAAGGAGGTTGTTGGCCAAGATCTTGCGATACATGGCCCCATCCATCCTCCCCTCAATATGGTGCAGTCATCCTGTCCCCTTTGCAGAATAGCATCCCCAAAGAATGATGTTTCCACCTCCATGCGTCTCGGTTGTGATGGTGTTCTTGGGGTTGTACTCATCCTTCTTCTTCCTCCAAACACGGCGAATGGAGTTTAGACCAAAAAGCTCTATTTTTGTCTCATCAGACCACATGACCTTCTCCCATTCCTCCTCTGGATCATCCAGATGGTAATTGGCAAACTTCAGACGGGCCTGGACATGCGCTGACTTGAGCAGGGGGACCTTGCGTGCGCTGCAGGATTTTAATCCATGACGGTGTAATGTGTTACTAATGGTTTTCTTTGAGACTATGGTCCCAGCTCTCTTCAGGTCATTGACCAGGTCCTGCCGTGTAGTTCTGGGCTGATCCCTCACCTTCCTCATGATCATTGATGCCCCACGAGGTGAGATCTTGCATGGAGCCCCAGACCGAGGGTGATTGACCGTCATCTTGAACTTCTTCCATTTTCTAATAATTGCGCCAACAGTTGTTGCCTTCTCACCAAGCTGCTTGCCTATTGTCCTGTAGCCCAGCCCAGCCTTGTGCAGGTCTACAATTTTATCCCTGATGTCCTTACACAGCTCTCTGGTCTTGGCCATTGTGGAGAGATTGGAGTCTGTTTGATTGTGTGTGTGGACAGGTGTCTTTTATTCAGGTAACGAGTTCAAACAGGTGCAGTTAATACAGGTAATGAGTGGAGAACAGGAGGGCTTCTTAAAGAAAAACGAACAGGTCTGTGAGAGCCGGAATTCTTACTGGTTGGTAGGTGATCAAATACTTATGTCATGCAATAAAATGCAAATTAATTACTTAAAAATCATACAATGTGATTTTCTGGATTTTTGTTTTAGATTCCGTCTCTCACAGTTGAAGTGTACCTATGATAAAAATTACAGACCTCTACATGCTTTGTAAGTAGGAAAACCTGCAAAATCGTCAGTGTATCAAATACTTGTTCTCCCCACTGTACCTATGATGAAAATTACAGGCCTATCTCATCTTTTTAAGTGGGAGAACTTGCACAATTGGTGGCTGACTAAATAGTTTTTTCCCCCACTGTAATACCACACTACCCAACACAACACAAAAAAAAAAAACACAAGACGATAACCAGATACCTCAACTGGAGAGGAGTTCATACTAAAGGTACCACAACACAACACAACACACCACAAGACAAGACAACACACCACACCACAACACAATACCACACAAAACACAATACACCACAACACAATACCACACAACACAATACAACACAAGACAACACAAGACAACACAACAAAACAAAACAGAAGACAACAGAAAACAATCATTTAACCAGATACCTCAACTATATAGGAGTTCCAACAACACAATACAACAAAACACAACACAAGACAAACAACACAATTCAACACAATAACACAACACAACAACACAATACCACTCAATTTAACACAATACCACAATACCACACAACACAATACAACACAAGACAAGACCACACACCACAACACAAGACAACACAACACAGCACAGGACAATACAACACACCACAACACAAAACACCAAAATACAACACAATACAAAACAAGATGTTAACCAGATATCTCTACTGGATAGGAGTTCCAACTAAAGGTACCACAACACAACACAAGACAATAGAATACAAGACACCACAACACACCACAGCACAACAGCAGACAAGACAACACATCACAACACAACACTAGACAACACAACGAAACACAACCCAAAACAATATAACACAAGACATGACCACACACAACAACACAAGACAACACAACTGAACACAACAAAACTACACAATACCACAAAACACAACACAATACAAGACAAGACCACACACCACAACACACCACAACAACACAGCACAGCACAGAACAGGACAACACAACACAAAACAACACAACACAAGAAGTCAACCAGATACCTCAATTGGATAAGAGTTCCAACTAAAGGTACCACAACACAACACAATTTAACACAACACAACACAATACCACATAATACCACACTACCCAACACAACACAACAAAACAAAACACAACACATTAACTAGATACCTCAACTGGATAGGAGTTCCAACTAAAGGTACCACAACACACCACAATACAACACAAGACAACATAACACACCACAACACAAAACAACACAACACCAGAAGACAACACAACAACACAATACCACACAAGACAAAACAACACAGGACAACACAACAGAAGACCACACAACACAATACCACACAACACAATATCACACAACACTAGACAACACAAGACAACACAACAACACAATACCACACAACACAATACAACACAAGTCAACACAAGTCATGACCACAACACAGCACAGCACAGCACAGGACAACACAACACAACACACCACAATACAACACAACACAACACAACACAGCACAATACAACACAAGATCTTATCCAGATATCTCAACAGGATAGGAGTTCCAACTAAACATTTTTACATTTACGTCATTTAGCAGACGCTCTTATCCAGAGCGACTTACAAATTGGTGCATTCACCTTATAGCCAGTGGGATAACCACTACAATGTTTTTTTTTTGGTGGGGTGGGGTAAGGGGGGGGTAGAAGGATTACTTTATCCTATCCCAGGTATTCCTTAAAGAGGTGGGGTTTCAAATGTCTCCGGAAGGTGGTGAGTGACTCCGCTGTCCTCGCGTCGTGAGGGAGCTTGTTCCACCATTGGGGTGCCAGAGCAGCGAACAGTTTTGACGGGGGTGTACGGGAGCTGTGCTTCCGCAGAGGTAGAGAGCCAGCAGGCCAGAGGTGGATGAACGCAATGCCCTCGTTTGGGTGTAGGGACTGATCAGAGCCTGAAGGTACGGAGGTGTCGTTCCCCTCACAGCTCCGTAGGAAAGCACCATGGTCTTGTAGCAGATGCGAGCTTCAACTGGAAGCCAGTGGAGTGTGCAGAGGAGCGGGGTGACGTGAGAGAACTTGGGAAGGATGAACACCAGACGGGCTGCGGCATTCTGGATGAGTTGTAGGGGTTTAATGGCACAGGCAGGGAGCCCAGCCAACAGCGAGTTGCAGTAATCCAGACGGGAGATGACAAGTGCCTGGATTAGGACCTGTGCCGCTTCCTGTGTAAGGCAGGGTCGTACTCTCCGAATGTTGTAGAGCATGAACCTACAGGATCGGGTCACCGCCTTGATGTTAGCGGAGAACGACAGGGTGTTGTCCAGGGTCACGCCAAGGCTCTCGCACTCTGGGAGGAGGACACAACAGAGTTGTTAACCGTGATGGCGAGAGGAAGAGCAGCTCCGTCTTGCCAAGGTTCAGCTTGAGGTGGTGATCCGTCATCCATACTGATATGTCTGCCAGACATGAAGAGATGCGATTCGCCACCTGGTTATCAGAAGGGGGAAAGGAGAAGATTAGTTGTGTGTCGTCTGCGTAGCAATGATAGGAGAGGCCATGTGAGGATATGACAGAGCCAAGTGACTTGGTGTATAGCGAGAATAGGAGAGGGCCTAGAACTGAGCCCTGGGGGCAACCAATGGTGACAGCACGTGATGCGGAGACAGCTTCTCGCCACGCCACTTGGTAGGAGCGACCGGTCAGGTAGGACGCAATCCAAGAGTGAGCCGCGCCGGAGATGCCCAGCTCGGAGAGGGGGGAGAGGAGGATCTGATGGTTCACAGTATCAAAGGCAGCAGACAGGTCTAGAAGGACAAGAGCAGAGGAGAGAGAGTTAGCTTTAGCAGTGCGGAGAGCCTCCGTGACACAGAGAAGAGCAGTCTCAGTTGAATGACCAGTCTTGAAACCTGACTGGTTTGGATCAAGAAGGTCATTCTGAGAGAGATAGCAAGAGAGTTGGCTAAAGACGGCACGCTCAATAGTTTTGGAGAGAAAAGAAAGAAGGGATACTGGTCTGTAGTTGTTGACATCAGAGGGATCGAGTGTTGGTTTTTTGAGAAGGGGTGCAACTCTCGCTCTCTTGAAGACGGAAGGGACATAGCCAGTGGTCAAGGATGAGTTGATCAGCGAGGTGAGGTAAGGGAGAAGGTCACCGGAGATGGTCTGGAGAAGAGAGGAGGGGATAGGGTCAAGCGGGCAGGTTGTTGGGCGGCCGGCCGTCACAAGTCGCAAGATTTTATCTGGAGAGAGAGGGGAGAAAGAAGTCAAAGCATAGGGTAGGGCAGTGTGAGCAGGACCAGCAGTGTCATTTGACTTAACAAACGAGAATCGGATGTTGTCAACCTTCTTTTCAAAATGGTTGACGAAGTCATCCACAGAGAGGGAGGAGGGGGGAGGGGGAGGAGGATTCAGCAGGGAGGAGAAGGTGGCAAAGAGCTTCCTAGGGTTAGAGGCAGATGCTTGGAATTTAGAGTGGTAGAAAGTGGCCTTAGCAGCAGAAACAGATGAAGAAAATGTAGAGAGGAGGGAGTGAAAAGATGCCAGGTCCGCAGGGAGTCTAGTTTTCCTCCATTTCCGCTCGGCTGCCCAGAGCCCTGTTCTGTGAGCTCGCAATGAGTCATCAAGCCACGGAGCTGGAGGGGAGGACCGAGCCGGCCGGGAGGATAAGGGACATAGAGAGTCAAAGGATGCAGAAAGGGAGGAGAGGAGGGTTGAGGAGGCAACATCAGGAGATTGGGGGGAGAAGGTTTGAGCAGAGGGAAGAGATGATAGGATGGAAGAGGAGAGAGTAGCGGGAGAGAGAGAGCGAAGGTTGCGACGGCGCATTACCATCTGAGTAGGGGCAGAGTGAGTAGTGTTGGAGGAGAGCGAGAGAGAAAAGGATACAAAGTAGTGGTCGGAGACTTGGAGGGGAGTTGCAGTGAGATTAGTAGAAGAACAGCATCTAGTATAGATGAGGTCAAGCGTATTGTCTGCCTTGTGAGTAGGGGGGACGGTGAGAGGGTGAGGTCAAAAGAGGAGAGGAGTGGAAAGAAGGAGGCAGAGAGAAATGAGTCAAAGGTAGACGTAGGGAGGTTGAAGTCCCCCAGAACTGTGAGGGGTGAGCCATCCTCAGGAAAGGAACTTATCAAGGCGTCAAGCTCATTGATGAACTCTCCAAGGGAACCTGGAGGGCGATAAATGACAAGGATATTAAGCTTAAATTGGCTAGTGACTGTGACAGCATGGAATTCAAATGAGGAGATAGACAGATGGGTCAGGGGAAAAATAGAGAATGTCCACTTGGGAGAGATGAGGATTCCTGTGCCACCACCCCGCTGACCAGATGCTCTCGGGGTATGCGAGAACACATGGTCAGACGAGGAGAGAGCAGTAGGAGTAGCAATGTTTTCAGTGGTAATCCATGTTTCCATCAGCGCCAAGAAGTCGAGGGCCTGGAGGGTAGCATAGGCTGAGATGAACTCTGCCTTGTTGGTTCCAGAGGCTGCCTGAGACCTGGAACTCCACGTGGGTGGTGCGTGCAGGGACCACCAGGTTAGAGAGGCAGCAGCCACGCGGTGTGAGGCGTTTGTATAGCCTGTGCGGAGAGGAGAGAACAGGGATAGACAGAGGCATAGTTGACAGGCTGCAGAAAATGGCTACAATAAACTAAAGGTACCACACCACATCTCAATACAACACAACAAACTACAACACAAAACAAAACAACACAAGACAAGACCACACCTACCACACAACACAATACAAGGCAAGACAACAAAACACAACACAAGACCACACGAGACACAACACACAGCAACACAATACCACACAAGACAACACAACACAATCATTTAACCAGATAACTCAACTATATAGGACTTCCAACAACACAATTCAACACAACACCACACAACAAACCACAACACAAGACAAAACAAGACAAGACAACACAATACCACGCAACACAAAATCCCAATACCACACAATACAACACAACACAATACGACACAAGACAAGACAAGACCACAACACAACATAACACAGCACATGACAATACAACACACCACAACACAACACACCACAACACAATACAACACAATATGTTAACCAGATATCTCAACTGGATAGGAGTTCCAACTAAAGGTACCACAACACATCACAACACACCACAACAGCAGCGTACTAGCAGCACACCACCCTGCATCCCACTGCTGTCTTGCAGGGTTGTTCCTGGTCGGTCCCTGGATGGGAGACCAGATGCTGCTGGAAGTTGTTTTTGGAGGGCCAGTAGGAGGCACTCTTTCCTCTGGTCTAAAATGTTTTATCCCAATGCCCAGGGCAGTGATTGGGGACATTACCCTGTGTAGGGTACCGTCTTTCAGATGGGATTTTAAACGGGTGTCCTGACTTTCTATGGTCACTAAAGATCCCATGGCACTTATCGTAGGGGTGTTAACCACACTGTCCTGGCTAAATTCCCAATCAGCCCTAATAGCCACATAATCCGCAGCTTCCAACTGGCTCATTTGTCCCCCGTAAGTATTATCCAGGTTGTTGCTGAAAATGAGAATGTGTTCTCAGTCAAGCTACCTGGTAAAATAAGGGTTAAAAAAATTACACAACACAAAATGTTCACCAGATATCCAACTAAAGGTACCACAAGATGTTAACCAGACAACACAAGACAACCAAACACAATATAACACACAATCTTAACCACATATTTCAACTGGATAGGTGTTCCAACTACAGGTACCACACCACAACACAATACAATATACCACAACTGTTTCATTGCTTCATTACAAATAGTCCACAGACCACTCTGTACAGACCACACTGTGTGTGTGTGTGTGGTCCTGTCCTCTCCAGTGTTTAATGTAGGTCAGTACCGGCGGGATGCGACCCAGTCCTATAAGAGCTATGAGTTCTTCAGACCTGACAACCAAGAGGCCATGAAGATACGCAAGTATGAACCAATCACAAAGCCTGTTAGTAGAGTATGAACCAATCACAAGCCTGTTATCAGAGTATAAACTAATATGACAGCCTGTTATGAGTATGAACCGACCAGACAGCCTATTAGAATATGAATTAGTCTGTCCTAAGAGTATGATGCAAGCGCACTGTGTGTGTTTGTGTCTGTGTGCGTGCGTGCGTGTGTGTAGGGCATGTGCCATTGCGGCTCTGAAGGATGTGTGTGCCTACTTCATGCAGGAACAAGGACAGGTGGCAGTGAGTAACCCCCATGGAATCATTAGAAGCAATATGGAATCTTTATGAACCTACAATGTGGTCCAAAATTATTGACACCCTTGATAAGGATGAGTAAAAATGACTGTGTAAAATGTATTATTAAAATACTGAGCTATATTGTATACACCAAAAATGTAGGAAACTATATTGTTCTACGCTAATACAATTGCTCAGAGACAGAGATATGGTTTAACAAGTAATATATTTTTTCTGGGAAGGGGTCAAAATTATTGCCACCCCTGTTTTCAATACCTTTTAATACCTGATCTTGTGAGGATAACGGCACTGAGCCTTTTTCTAAAATGTTTTATGAGAATGGAGAACATGTTGGGAGAGATCTTAGACCAAAATTATTTGATTTTATACGGTAATTTTTGCTAATCTTTATCAAGGGTGTCAATAATTCCGGACCCCGCTGTATACAGTGGCTTGCAAAAGTATTCACCCCCCTTGCCATTTTTCCTATTTTGTTGCCTTACAACCTGTAATTAAAAATGATTTTTGGGGGGTTTGTATCATTTGATTTACACAACATGCCTACCATTTTCAAGATGCAAAATATTTTGTATTGTGAAACAAACAAGAAATAAGACAAAAAAACAGTACACTTGAGCATGCATAACTATTCACCACCACAAAGGCAATACTTTGTAGAGACACCTTTTGCAGCAATTACAGCTACAAGTCTCTTGGGGTATGTCTCTATAAGCTTGGCACATCTAGCCACTGGGATTTTTGCCCATTCTTCAAGGCAAAACTGCTCCAGCTCCTTCAAGTTGGATGGGTTCCGCTGGTGTACAGCAATCATTATGTCATACCACAGATTCTCAATTGGATTGAGGTCTGGGCTTTGACTAGGCCATTCCAAGACATTTAAATGTTTCCCCTTAAACCACTCAAGTGTTGCATTAGCAGGATACTTAGGGTCCTTGTCCTGCTGGAAGGTGAACCTCCATCCCAGTCTCAAATCTCTGGAAAACTGAAACAGGTTTCCCTCAAGAATTTCCATGTATTTAGCGCCATCCATCATTCCTTCAATTCTGATCAGTTTCCCAGTCCCTGCCGATGAAAAACATCCCCACAGCATGATGCTGCCACCACCATGCTTCACTGTGGGGATGGTGTTCTCGGGGTGATGAGAGGTGTTAGGTTTGCGCCAGACATAGCGTTTTTCTTGATGGCCAAAAAGCTCAATTTTAGTCTCATCTGACCAGAGTACCTTCTTCCATACGTTTGGGGAGTCTCCCACATGCCTTTTGGCGAACACCAAACGTGTTTGCTTATTTTTTTAAGCAATGGCATTTTTCTGGCCACTCTTCCGTAAAGCCCAGCTCTGTGGAGCTTAAAGTGGTCCTATGGACAGATACTCCAATCTCCGCTATGGAGCTTTGCAGCTCCTTCAGGGTTATCTTTGGTCTCTTTGTTGCCTTTCTGATTAATGCCCTCCTTGCCTGGTCTGTGAGTGTTGGTGGGCGGCCCTCTCTTGGCAGGTTTGTTGTGGTGCCATATTCTTTCCATTTTCTATAATGGATTTAATGGTGCTCTATGGGATGTTCAAAGTTTCTGATATTTTTTTTATAACCCAACCCTGATCTGTACTTCTCCACAACCTGTTTGGAGAGCTCCTTGGTCTTCATGGTGCCGCTTGCTTGTTGGTGTCCCTTGCTTAGTGGTGTTGCAGACTCTGGGGCATTTCAGAACAGGTGTATGTACACTGAGATCATGTGACAGATCATGAATAGTTATGCACGCTCAAGTTTTCTGTTTTTTTGTCTTCTTTCTTGTTTGTTTCACCCCAAAAAATATTTTGCATCTTCAAAGAGGTAGGCATGTTGTATAAATCAAATAATACGTACAGTGGGGGAAAAATTATTTAGTCAGCCACCAATTGTGCAAGTTCTCCCACTTAAAAAGATGAGAGAGGCCTGTAATTTTCATCATAGGTACACGTCAACTATGACAGACAAAATGAGGAAAAAAAATCCAGAAAATCACATTGTAGGAATTTTAATGAATTTATTTGCAAATTATGGTGGAAAATAATTATTTGGTCACCTACAAACAAGCAAGATTTCTGGCTCTCACAGACCTGTAACTTCTTCTTTAAGAGGCTCCTCTGTCCACTCGAGAACTTGCACAATTGGTGGCTGACTAAATACTTTTTTCCCCACTGTATGCATGTTGTGTAAATCAAATGATACAAACCCCCAAAAACTCTATTTTAATTCCAGGTTGTAAGGCAACAAAATAGGAAAAATGCCAAGGGGGTAAATACTTTCGCAAGCCACTGTATATGAACCTACATTATATATATGGTGTATATCAGGGGTGCCAAATTCATTCCATGGCGGGCTGAGTGTCTGCTGGTTTTTGTTATTTCCTTTCAATTTTTGTACAATTAAGACCTTGACAACCAGGCCGCTAATCAGTGACCTTAATTGATTAATCAAGTGCAAGGGAGAACTGAAAACCCTCAGACATTTGGCCCATAATGGAATGAGTTTGACACCTGTGATCAATTTGAACCCGTTTGAACTTCGATTAACTAGTATGAAGCAGTATGATGTACATGCCCTCAGGTGTTTGATGCCACCAACACCACTATAGAACGTAGAGAAGTCATTCTCAGCTTCGCCAAGGAGAACGGATACAAGGTCAGATGGAGTGTGTAGCTGTGTGTGTGTTTAGCTGTTTATGCGTAGCTGTCTGTGTAGCTGTGTGTGTAGCTGTGTTTGTGTAGCTGTGTATTATTTATTTATTTTTTAAACTTTTATTTAACCAGGGAGACACATTGAGACCTAGGTCTCTTTCACAAACGTGCCCTGGGAACAACAGTCACATCAGCACACACAATTATATACAAAATACACAAAATTACACAATATTACACAATATACATACAATATACACATTAGCCATTATAATCAAATAAAACAAACACATTCACCTCTATAAAAATCCTCAACCGATTTCCTAAATTGACCCAGGGACCCCAAATCATCTAAACGAAGTGCCAACTGGAGACTATTCCGCACATGAGGTGCCTGATATGAAAAAGCAGATCTCCCGAACTCTGTGGTTACCAAGGGAGTCATCTTCATTAACCAAGTCCGTGACCTTGTATTATAACCTGAAATTCTACATTTCAACAAAGATGTTAAGTATGTTGGAAGCTTGTGGATTAAGGCTTTATAAACAAAAAGAGGGTAATAAAGTGATCTACGTGTCTTTAAAGAGGTCCAGCCAACTTTTTGGTGAAGGATGCAGGATGCAGTGATGCATCGGATAGTATTAAAACTCTCAGATGTAATAAAACAAAGGGCGCTATGATAAACAGAATCAAGGGATTTTAGAGTAGTCAGTTGCACTTCAGTAGATGGTATCACCATAGTCAAGAACAGGTAGAAAAGTTGATTCTACAATTCGCTTCCTGCTAGCCAGAGAAGAACAAGCTTTATTTCTATATAAGAAACCCACTTTACATGTAAGCTTCTTAACAAGATCATTTGTATGTTTCTTAAACGATAGATCATTGTCTATCCAAATACTAAGGTATTGTATGCAGGGCCTTGCATTCAAGGAGTGAAGATGTAACCCAACTGAGATACTTTTACGAGACTTTGAAAACAGCATGTATTTAGTTTTGCCTGTATTAAGTACAAGCTGTAAATTCGTAAGGGCTTCCTGAACAGCTGCAAAATCAGACCGTAACCTTGACACAGCTAAATCAGCAGTCGGAGCAATTGCATACATAATAGTGTCATCCGCATACAAATGAAGATCACCATTTTTAACAGATTGACCATTCGCATTTATGTAAATCGTAAAAAGAAGCACAGCTCATTTTAGCATCCAAAGCATTGATAAGGTCATTCACAACTAATGTGGTGGCTATGCCCTGGTCTAAACACTGATTGGTTTACATTTAAAATACATTTCTCAGTAAAAAAAAAGAAAGAACTAAGCTGCATATTTTCCAATGACTCAAGAATCTTAGCTAGACAAGGAAGCCTAGAAATCAGTCGGTAATTGTCAAGATCACTACTATCACCACTCTTATGGAGTGGCAACACATACGCATATTTCCATACTTTGGGAATAATTCCTGAAGACAATGTCAAATTTAAAATGTGAGTTACTGAGGCAGCAATGAGGGTCGCTGCACACTTTAACTGCCCTTTTAGATTTCTTAATGTCTAATGCCAGCAAGGCATCAAGGACTTCCTTAACATGGAATTGCCTGAATGAAAACCCCAGAACAAAATGTTCAGTATCAATCAGCAAATTATCTCCATTAATATCCAGACCACACTTATAGTGAGTTGGCTTAGAAACTGAGTCAAAAATATAGCCTGCAGAAATAAAATGGTGATTAAATGCATTAATTATATTAATTTTATCAGTAATGGTGCCAAAGAATAGATGAATTTGATGGGGAAGAGAAGACCCTCTTCAGAGATGTAACACGTTTCCAGAACTTGGCCGGATTCCCTGCACATTCAGATAGGTAATAAAATAAATTATCAGATTTTGCTTTTCTAACTAGTTTTACACATAGATTGCTCAATCTCCTAAATGATTGCCAATCTGGGTTTAGTTCGTCTGTAAATCTAGCTTTGGCCCAGACAGCATCTCTATTGTGTATAACTTTGGCTAGCTCCGGTGTACACCAAGGGTTAGACCTACTTTTAACTCTCATGGTTTTTAAGGGAATATGCTTATTGACAATAACATTGAAGACATTTAAGAAGGGTTTTAGAGCCAGCTCTGGATCATGAATAGATGAGATAGTCAATTGAAGATCATGTAAAAAAGCCTGTTCATTTAAATGTTTAAAATCCCTCTTTCTGATAAGACAGGGTTTGGATCTAGGTATTCACACACCCCTGATACATACAATAGGACAATGGTCACTTACAGTATATCTAAGGAAAACACCCCACTTACAACATATTTTTCTGGGGTATTTGTAAATATAAGTTTGATCAAGGTTGATTGTGTAGGGTCCTTCAGATTTGGACGCATGGGCTTATTAATTAACTGGGTCAGATTTAAGTTAACACAAAAATCCTCCAAATGTTTAAAGTCCCCAACGATTAACACTTCAGAGGCTGAAAAGGAGGCTATTAAGTCAGTGAGTTCTATTAGCACACATTTCTTAGCAGAGGGTGGACTGTAAACTCCCATGATTGTTATTGTAGTTAATTCCTAATTGGAAACTTAAGGCCAAAAATTCTAATTGCTTTGGGATGGTGACAGACTTCAACATTAAAACAGAAAGGTGATATTTTACATAAATGGCTACACTGCACTCTTTTCAATTCCTATATGCCCTGAATACTCTGTAACCATCTATAGCAATCTCAGAATCCATTATTTTCTCAGTCACCCATGTTTCTGACTAGAAAAATATGTCTGGATTTGCGAGAAAGGCCCAGATCTTAATGTGATCCATTTTAGACAATAGGCTACGTATGTTTAAGTGCATAATTTTCAAACCTAATGGTCTTTGTATTCCATTGGTTTATCAATACAAGCCAATTCTTGGGCCGACTCTTTTCTCTGTGTATATCAATGACGTCGCTCTTGCTGCTGGTGACTCTCAGATCCACCTCTACGCAGACGACACCATTTTGTATACATCTGGCCCTTCATTGGACACTGTGTTAACAAACCTCCAAACAAGCTTCAATGCCATACAACACTCCTTCAGTAGCCTCCAACTGCTCTTAAACACTAGTAAAACTAAATGCATGCTCTTCAACCGAACGCTGCTTGTACCCGCCCACCCGACTAGAATCACTACTCTCGACGGGTCTGACCTAGAGTATGTGGACAACTACAAATATCTAGGTGTCTGGTAAGACTGTAAACTCTCCTTCCAGACTCACATTAAGAATCTCCAATCCAAAGTTAAATCTAGAATCGGTTTCCTATTTCGCAACAAAGCCTCCTTCACTCATGCTGCCAAACATGCCCTCGTAAAACTGACTATCCTACCGATCCTTGACTTCGGCGATGTAATTTACAAAATAGCCTCCAACACTCTACTCAGCAAATTGGATGTAGTCTATCACAGTGCCATCCGTTTTGTCTCCAAAGCCCCATATAATACCCACCACTGTGACCTGTACGCTCTTGTTGGCTGGTCCTCACTACATATTCGTCGCCAAACCCACTGGCTCCAGGCCATCTATAAATCACTGCTAGGCAAATCCCCACCTTATCTTAGCTCATTGGTCACCATAGCAACACCCACCCGTAGTCTGCGCTCCAGCAGGTATATCTCACTGGTCATCCCCAAAGCCAACACCTCCTTTGGCCGCAATTCCTTCCAGTTCTCTGCTGCCAATGACTGGAACAAATTGCAAAAATCTCTGAAGCTGGAGACACTTATCTCCCTCACTAACTTTAAGCATCAGTTGTCAGAGCACCTTACCGATCACTGCACCTGTACACAGCCCATCTGAAATTAGCCCGCCCAACTACCTCATCCATATATTGTTATTTATTTTGCTCATTTGTACCCCAGTATCTCTATTTGCACATCATCTCTTGCACATCTATCATTCCAGTGTTAATACAAATTGTAATTATTTTGCACTATAGCCTATTTATTGCCTTACCTCCATAACTTGCTACATTTGCACACACTGTATATATATATGTATTTCTGTTGTATTTTTGACTTTGTTTTGTTTTACCCCATATGTAACTCTGTGTTGTTGTTTTTATCGCACAGCTTTGCTTTATCTTGGCCAGGTCGCAGTTGTAAATGAGAACTTGTTCTCAACTGGTTTACCTGGTTAAATAAAGGTTAAATAAAAAATAAAAAATAAAAAAAATCATTACAAATTGGATTTGGGGGTTCAGAGCTAAAAGAAGACTTCAAGTAAATGGGCACAGGATTGCTATATAAAATGCCTTCGGAAAGTATTCAGACCCCTTGACTTTTTCCACATTTTGTTACGTTACAGCCTTATTCTAAAATGGATTAAATAAAACATTTTCCTCAACAATCTACGCACAATACCCCATAATGACAAAGCACAAACAGTTTATTTTTAGATTTTTGCAAATGTATTAAAAATAAAAAACAGATTACTTATTTACATAAGTATTCAGCTCCTTTGCTATGAGACTCGAAATTGAGCTCAGCTGCATCCTGTTTCCATTGATCATCCTTGAGATGTTTCTACAACTTGATTGCAGTCCACCTGTGGTAAATTCAATTGATTGGACATGATTTGGAAAGGCACACACCTGTCTATATAAAGTCCCACAGCTGACAGTGCATGTCAGAGCAAAAACCAAGCCATGAGGTCGAAGGAATTAATCGTAGAGCTCCGAGACAGGATTGTGTTGAGGCACAGATCTGGGGAAGGGTACAAAACATTTCTGCAGTATTGAAGGTCCCCAAGAACACAGTGGCCTCCATCGTTGTTAAATAGAAGAAGTTTGGAACGACCAAGACTCTTCCTAGAGCTAGCCGCTTGGCCAAACTGAGCAATCGGGGGAGAAGGGCCTTGGTCAGGGAAGTGACCAAGAACCTGATGGTCACTCTGACAGAGCTCTAGAGTTCCTCTGTGGAGATGGGAGAACCTTCCAGAAGGACAAGCTGGAAGCCCGCTTGCAGTTTGCCAAAAGGCACCTGTTACGGCACCTGTTAATTTTTTAACTCTTCTAACAAGATTAACTCCCGTAGAGAGTTAAAATCCTTGTCAGTTACACACCGTGTGTCAAGCGCATATCACCCAGAGTCTCAGGGTGTGCTTCAACGTTGGCATCAGACACTGAAGTCTATGCACGGTAAATATTGCTTGGAATCTGAGAAGGATTGGGATGAGGGAGTTCCTCTAGTTTTGTTTGCTGTCCGTGAGACAGTACAGGAATCCTTAGGGTTCAGCCCAGCTGAACTGGTGTTTGGACACACCATGAGAGGACCTATGAAAGTCCTTAAGGATCAGTTTTTATCACAAGAGTTGTGTGTGAAAGAAAATGTTTTGGACTACGTTAGTCGCTTTCGTGAGCGCCTACATGGTGCCTGTGCTCTAGCAAAGGAAGCGCTGTCTTCCTCACAGAAACGGATGAAACGACACTATGACACACAGGCTGTTTCTCGTTCACTGCAGCCAGGTGACCAAGTTCTTGTATTGTTGCCTGTGCCAGGAGCGTCATTGTCAGCACGTTTCTCTTGTCTTTATGTCATTGAAAAGAAACTAAGTGAAACTGACTACGTGATACAGACTCCTGATAGAAAACGCCAATCTCGTGTGTGCCACGTTAACATGTTGAAGACATACCACACCAGACCCGTCACTCAGATAGACAGTCCAGAGAAACTGGCCGAGACGGCTGTCTCTATGGCTGCTACGGCTGTAGTGGGAGGTCATGTTAATGATGTGGACGGAGATGGTTTGGAGTTGCGCAATACTCAGCAGCAGTGTGCTAGATTGCCCAATTCAGAGATGCTGCTGTCTCTCCCGTCAAGCCTGATTCATTTAACGGACAGACAGTCAGATGATATTGTGAGACCGTTACACAGCTTTCCATGTCTTTTTAATGATGTTCCTACATGCACAAATGTGTTAGAACATGACATTAATGTTGGAAACGCTGCACCTATCAAGCAACATGCTTATCGTGTCAACGTCTCTAAAAGAAAGATAATGAGGGATGAGGTCGGTTATTTGCTGGAGAATAACCTGGCTATGCCAAGTTCAAGTCCTTGGAGTTCTCCGTGCATGCTGGTTCCTAAACCTGATGGGACATCCAGATTATGTACGGACTATCGGAAGGTCAATGCTGTCACAGTGCCCGACTCGTTCCCGTTACCCAGACTGGATGACTGTATTGATACTGTTGGTGCTGCTACTTATGTAACCAAACTAGATCTTCTAAAGGTTACTGGCAGGTGCCGTTAACCTCACGTGCCTCCGACATCTCTGCCTTTGTGACCCCAGATCACTTCCTACAATATGCTGTCATGGCATTTGGGATGCGGAACGCACCAGCCACTTTCCAACGCCTGGTTAACACAGTATTGGCTGGAGTTCCTAATTGTAGTGCTTACCTTGATGATCTGGTAATTTATTCAACTGAGTGGTCTGATCATGTTAACACTCTAAGGGTAGTGTGTGAACATCTAGCAGCCGCTTCTCTAACCCTGAACTTAGCAAAGTGCGAGTTTGGGAAGGCCACTGTTACTTATCTTGGTAAACAGGTCGGCCATGGTCAGGTGCGCCCTCTAGATGCCAAGGTCTCAGCTATAAATGCATTTCCCGCACCTACCACCAGAAGAGAGCTACGCCGCTTTTTAGGGATGGTTGGCTACTACCGTAGTTTCTGTAAAAATTTATCTGCGGTAGTTGCTCCATTAACGGATTTGCTCAGTCCGGCGAGAAAATTTGTATGGTCTGAAGATTGTCGTACTGCTTTCAACACTGCTAAAGCACTCTTATGTAGTACTCCTGTTCTTGCTGCGCCAGATTTTGAACGACCGTTTAAACTGGAGGTAGATGCAAGTGCCAGAGGTGCTGGTGCTGTTCTACTGCAGCAGGACCAGAGTGGAGTGGACCATCCTGTCTGTTATTTTTCACGGAAATTTAACAAATGTCAGACAAACTATTCCACCATTGAACAAGAAGCTCTAGCTTTGTTGTTAGCTCTGCAGTACTTTGAAGTTTATGTTGGTTCCAGTGCATTACCAGTGATAGTGTATACTGACCATAACCCCTTAGTTTTTCTCCACCGGATGTACAACCAGAACCAACGCCTTATGCGTTGGGCACTTGTCGTGCAAAATTATAATTTGGAGATCCGCCACAAAAAGGGGTTGGATAATGTGTTGGCAGATGCTTTGTCTCGTGTTTAATGATCTAGGTTTTTTTGTTATCCCGTCAGGATGATTTTTGAATTTGGGGTGTTGTGATGGTACGTGTGTCGCAAACCATTGTGGTTTGCTCTTTTAAGGGTGGGAGTGTTACGGATACAGGTATCCTCTGTCTTTTTGTGTTTTTCCTCTCCTTCTGCCCTAATCACAGCTCCTTCTGCCCTAATCCTGTATGTTCCTGATTGGTGGTCGTTGAGGTGTCTGCTGATTGCTAAGGTGGACCAATCAGTGAACATTCCTCTGCATTGCACCACCTGTAGCTGGTTTTTCCATCACACATCCCATTGTTTAAAAGCCGGTCAGTTGTGTTTTTTGTCAGAGACTATTTCCGTATGTGAGTATGGAGACTGTGGTGTCCTGTGTTTTGTTTACTCACTAAGTTGCTGGTTACTCTGTTTGGTAACTTTGTTAGAATACTTTTCGTATGTGAGTATGAATACTGTGGTGTTTTGTGTACTCACTCATTTGCTGGTTACTCTGTTTGGTAACTCTGTGTGTTTCTGGGAAAAGGGGAGTTTAAGCAAGTTGCCCTTGGACGTACATTACCCGTAGGAAGAAAACTGTCTAAAAACACTAGTTAGACCTGAGCGGACCACCCACTGTATTTTTGTATGATTAGCAGTAGCTTAGCGGTTCTTGAGGCAGGCAAGATCAGTTTAGGGGTGTTTTACACTATTGTTTCATTTCTTGGGTCTTGCTCAGCCCTTTTTCCCAAACCTTTACCGTGTGTTCAACAATAAACCTTTTATGTTTGACGGTAGTTTAGGGTTGTCGTGTAGTTTTATTTCTCACTGTTCCATGTCACGCTTATAATTTGCATGAATTATGTTACGGGTCTCATGTCCATCCACCCTAGACGTGTAAAGCCACGGAGTTCGTAACAGCACCTAAAGACTCTCAGACCATGAGAAACAAGATTCTCTGGTCTGATGAAACCAAGATTGAACTGAATTCCAAGCGTCACGTCTGGAGGAAACCTGGCACCATCCCTACGGTGAAGAATGGTGGTGGCAGCATCATGCTGTGGGGATGTTTTTCAGTGGCAGGGACTGGGAGACTAGTCAGGATTGAGGCAAAGATGAATGGAGCAAAGTACAGAGAGATCCATTAGGAAAACCTGCTCCAGAGCACTCAGGACCTCAGACTGGGGCGAAGGTTCACCTTCCAACAGGACAACGACCCTAAGCACACAGCCAAGACAACACAGGAGTGGTTTTCGGACAATTCTCTGAATGTCCTTGAGTGGCCCAGCCAGAGCCCGGACTTGAACCTGATCAAACATCTCTGGAGAGACCTGAAAACAGTTGTGCAGCAACGCTCCCCATCCAACCTGACAGAGCTTGAGAGGATCTGCAGAGAACAATGGGAGAAACTCCCCAAATACAGGTGTGCCAAGTTTGTAGCATCATACCCAAGAAGACTCAAGGCTGTAATCGCTGCCAAAGGTGCTTCAACAAAGTACTGAGTAAAGGGTCGAAATACATATGTAAATTTCAGGTTTTTATTTTAAAGAAATTAGCAAAAAGTTATAGAAACCTGTTTTTGCTTTGTAGGTTGATGAGGGAAAAAAACAATTTAATCCATTTTAGAATAAGGCTGTAACGTAACAAAATGTGGAAAAAGTAAAGGGGTCTGAATACTTTTCGAATGCACTGTACAACACCTCTATGTTTATGAGCACATGCAGTACAATAGCTAGATACAAGCCCTTTGATAGTATTGAAGGGGCTAATAACAGTGGTCTCCCTATTGTACAGTCGTGGTCAAAAGTTCTGAGAATGACACAAGTATTGGTCTTCACAAAGTTCGCTGCTTCAGTGTTATGAGATATTTTTGTCAGATGTTACTATGGTATACTGAAGTATAATTACAAGCATTCCATAATTGTCAAAGGCATTTATTACATTAAGTTTATGCAAAGAGTCAATATTTGCACTGTTGACTCTTCTTTTTCAAGACCTCTGCAATCCGCCCTGGCATGCTGTCAATTAGCTTCTGGGCCACATCCTGACTGATGGCAGCCCATTCTTGCATAATCAATGCTTGGAGTTTGTCAGAATTTGTGGGTTTTTGTTTGTCCTTCCGCCTCTTGAGGATCGACCACAAGTTCTCAATGGGATTAAGGTCTGGAGAGTTTCCTGGCCATGGACCCAAAATGTCGATGTTTTGTTCTCTGAGCCACTTAGTTATCACTTTTGCCTTATGGCAAGGTGCTCCATCATGCTGGAAAAGGCATTGGTCATCACCAAACTGTTCTTGGATGGTTTGGAGAAGTTGCTCTCGGAGGATGTGTTGGTACCATTCTTTATTCATGGCTGTGTTCTTAGGCAAAATTGTGAGTTAGCCCACTCCCTTGGCTGAGAAGCAACCCCACATATGAATGGTCTCAGGATGCTTTACTGTTGGCATGACACAGGACTGATGGTAGCGCTCACCTTGTCTTCTCTGGACAAGGTGTTTTCCGGATGCCCCAAACAATCAGAAAGGGGATTCATCAGAGAAAATGACTTTACCACAGTCCTCAGCAGTCCAATCCCTGTACCTTTTGCAGAATATCAGTCTGTCCCTGATGTTTTTCCTGGAGAGAGAAGTGGCTTCTGTGCTGCCCTTCTTGACACCAGGCCATCCTCCAAAAGTATTCGCCTCACTGTGCGTGCAGATGCACTCACACCTGCCTGCTGCCATTCCTGAGCAAGCTCTGCACTGGTGGTGACCCGATCCTGCAGCTGAATCAACTTTAGGAGACGGTTCTGGTGCTTGCTGGACTTTCTTGGGCGCCCTGATGCCTTCTTCACAACAATTGAACCTCTCTTCTTGAAGTTCTTGATGATCCGATAAATGGTTGATTTAGGTGCAATCTTACTAGCAGCAATATCCTTGCCTGTGACGCCCTTTTTGTGCAAAGCAATGATGACAGTACGTGTTTCCTTGCAGGTAACCATGGTTAACAGAGGAAGAACAATGATTTCAAGCACCACCCTCCTTTTATAGCTTCCAGTGTGTTATTCTAACTCAATCAGCATGACAGAGTGATCTCCAGCCTTGTCCTCGTCAACACTCTCACCTGTGTTAACGAGAGAATCACTGACATGATGGCAGCTGGTCCTTTTGTCGCAGGGCTTAAATGCAGTGGAAATATTTTTGCAGGGTTAAGTTCATTTTCATGGCAAAGAGGGACTTTGCAATTCATCTGATCACTCTTCATGACATTCTGGAGTATATGCAAATTGCCATCATCAAAACTGAGGCAGTAGACTTTGTGAAAACTAGTATTTGTGTAATTCTCAAAACTTTTAACCACGACTGTAGCTACTGATTACCTTAGCATATCTTGGCGCTGACAGTCACTTTTTCAGGGCTGCCTTATAATGCTGTGAAAGGATCCAGGAACCCAAATTATTTGGGTGGATCCCATCCTCCTTATAAAACGTGATTTGTTTCCAAAAGGTATCGAAATTGTGAACAAAAGCTGCAATAATCACGTAGCCAGCTGTGAAGAGTAAGAATCTTGCTAAAGCGTTCAATGCCACGATTCAGAGAGGGAACAGGGCCAGATTTGAAGGGTCTTTTATTAGTGTCTAGTAGAGAATCAATCTGCTCTTTAACATCCAGTTTCATAGCTGTAGCTGTGTGTAAATCAATAGCTTTAGCTGTGTGTAAATGTGTGTCATTGTCCATCTCTCCAATCCCATTTTTCTCCTCCTCATCCCTCTCTCCACTCGTCCTTCCACAGGTCTTCTTCATAGAGTCACTGTGTGACGACCCAGAGATCATCGCTGAGAACATCAAAGTATGTTTCTGTTTCTATTAAGTGTACTGATCTCGACTGTGAGTGTGTGTGTGTGTGTGTCCTGATCTCTCGTGTGTGTGTGTGTGTGTGTGTGTGTGTGTGTGTGTGTGCGTACACAGCAAGTGAAGCTGAGTAGTCCAGACTACGTGGGTTGTGATAAAGAGGAGGCGGTCGCTGACTTCCTCAAGAGGATTGAGTGTTACAAAGTTACATACATATCCCTGAACGATGAGAAGGACAGGTAACACACACGCATACACACACACACACACACACACCCAAACACACACAACGGGTATCTAGTGAACCATGTGCAGGACTCTGACACCTCTCTCCCCCTCCTCTTTCTCTCCTCTCCTCCCCTCTAGGAGTTTGTCATATATAAAGATCTTCAACGTAGGCAGCCGGTATCTAGTGGATCGTGTGAAGGAATCTAACACCTCTCTCTCTGCCCCCCTCCCTCCCCGCTCCCCTCCCTCCCTCCCCCATCTCTTTATCTCCCTCCTCCCCTCCCTCTCCCTTCTCTCTCCCCCCCCACTCGCATCCTCTCTCCCCTCTTCTAGGAGTCTGTCATATATAAAGATATTTAATGTGGGCAGCAGGTATCTAGTGAACCGTGTGCAGGACCACATCCAGAGTCGTATTGTTTATTACCTGATGAACATCCATGTAGCACCACGTTCCATCTACCTGACCCGCCACGGAGAGAGTGAACTTAACTTGGTGGGACGCATCGGAGGAGACTCTGGCCTGGGCCCACGCGGTAACAAGGTAGGAGACTGGTCTCTCCCCAGGAGGAACCAAGGTAGGAGACTGGTCTGTCCCCAGGAGTAAACAAGGTAGGAGTCTGGGGTCTGTCCCGAGGAGGAAATAAGGCCGGAGACTCTGGTCTGTCCCAAGGAGGAAACAAGGTAAGAGACTGGGGTCTGTCCCCAGGAGTAAACAAGGTAGGAGTCTGGGGTCTGTCCCCAGGAGGAAATAAGGCCGGAGACTGGTCTGTCCCTAGGAGGAAACAAGGTAGGATACAAGTAAGGACCTTGTCTGTCAGCCCTGCATTAAAGATCAAAATTAGCTAAAGAAAATTGTGATAAATAAAAAAAGTATACCAGTTTTATTTAAGGACCAAAGAATGGACAGCTGTGCCATACAGATTGCAGAATAGTTTGGAAGACCTTTTCGATGTACCGATTCCATGGCACATGTTTTATGAACTGATACACAAAACAACACTGGATTCAAAACTTAGAGTTTTTCAATTTAAATTATTATACAAAATTCTTGCAACCAATAGAATGTTATATATGTATATATATATGGGGGATACCACCATCCCAGCTCTGCAGATTTTGCTACGAAGAGACAGAATCATTTGTTTTGGTACTGTCCATATGTAGCTTGTTTTTGGTCGCAGGGTCAGGAATGGCTGAAGAATTGCAACATTTACCTGGAGCTAACTCTGCAAAGAGCACTGTTGGGTGATTTTAAAAAGTCATAGTCAATCGATCAATAATATAATAATACTCTTAGCAAAACATGTTATCTTTTATTTACAATCAGTAGAATCTATGAGAATAGAAAGGTTCATAACTTTTGTGAAACTTCACAGCACAGTTGAAAAATATACGGCAAATAGAAATCAAAACTGGATGGTGTTCAGAGATAGATGGGAGGAGTTGAGTGGAGCTGAAGGATGGGACCAAAATCTAACAAAATATAACTATTGTAAAATATTCTGTGTCCGTCATATGTATATAGTATGTATAATTGGAAGTAGAAGCCTAAGTGTTGTTGTCCATTAGTTTACTCCAATTAGGGGAGAGATGATAGGGTTAGGGGAAAATAATAAAGACAAATATATTTTGTTTAGTTTGCCAGTGCTCTAGGAGGGTACATGCGTAGCCAGTGTATCAAAGGTCTAAAGGTGTGTGTATTTTGTTAGTGCTCTAGGACAGGGTTTCCCAACCCTCTCCTTGGGCTCCCCCAGCCATTTCACATTTTTGTTTTAACCCTAAACTGGCACACCTGATTCAATTAGTCAAAGGCTTGATGATTAGTTGACTAATTGAATCAGGTGTGCAAGTTTAGGGTTAAAACAAAAATGTGAAACGTCTGGGCCCGAGGAGAGGGTTGGGAAACCCTGCTCTAGGAGGGTACATGCGTAACCAGTGTATCAGAGATCTAAAGGTGTGTGTGTGTATGCATACGTGTGTGTGTGTGTGTGTGTGTAGTTTTCCAGTGTTTTAGGAGTGTACATGCGTAACCAGCAGTGGAGGCTCCTCAGAGGAGGAAGGGGAGGACCATCCTCCTCCAGTGAATTTCATAAAAATAAGAATTTTCAATCATTTAAAAAGTCTTCCTTTTTAGATAAAACTATACTAAATATATTCACATCACCAAATAATTGATAAAAAATACTGTTTTGTAATGAAGTTCTACAGTAGCCTCAACCGCACTCTGTAGGGTAGCACCATAGTATAGCCGGAGGACAGCTGGTTTCCGTCCTCCTCTGGGTACATTGACTTCAATACAAAACCTAAGAGGCTCATGGTTCTCACCCCCTTCCATAGACTTACACAGTAATTATGAAAACTTCCGGAGGACATCCTTCAACCTATCAGAGCTCTTGCAGCATGAACTGACATGTTGTCCACCCAATCAAAGGATCAGATAATGCATCTAGTACTGAATGCATAAGCTACAGCTAGCTAGCACTGCAGTCAAACAGTTTTTAAACAAATTAATTTCTTTAAAACTGAATCAGAAGCAAGCGAGAGCGAGAGAGTGAGCTAGCCATATTTTGTTGTATATATTTTTTTCACTTAGCCTACTCAAACACCTGGCTCAAACAGAGAGGGATGCTATGTTAGCTAGCTGGCTATGGCTAACCAACACTGGAACTCTTCCAAGTCAAGATACGTTTTTGGTTGTATAAATGTATTGCCACCGGGGCCCGCCAGTGTAACTGCTAAACTGTACACTGTACTGAATGATTGTATTGGGTTTACTAACTCGTTAATTCTAGTTGTTATGTTGACTAGCTATGACGTTAGCTAATATGGTGACAACGCTGTAGGCTGTGTGTAGTGGTTATGATATGAAGGTTTGGCTTGGAAAGTATTTTTCACCTGGTCACAGACAGATGATGTCTTGTGCACAAAAGTCCACAAGCGAAGGGAGAAGGTGAGTGGAGGAGCGCGCGTAGATGCGAGAAGGAATTCTACAACGAGCAAAATGATCATGCTGTTTGTATGTGGCTGCTATGAAAGTGAACTGTTTTCTGATGAAAAACATTTCTTAAATGGAAGCAAAGGGAACAAAACAGGGATAAACATACCTGAATTTGTCCAATTGAAACTGTTGTTTGCAATTATTGGACTAATGATTGTACCCTAGATCAGGTAGATGCAGGCAAGAGTGTGCAAGGCGGTGTTGAATGTATAACTGTCTGTCAACTTGTTTACTCAAATGTTTCTCTCGACCTAGGTTGTAGCAACTTCATGATAGATATAGGGAAAATTTGAGTATCATGTTTGAGTATCATAATACAATCGATGTTACATTGAGCTGGGTGAATGGAATATGAATGACAGTCATCCAACATGCTGTAATGGAAATAAAGCCATGCTCATTAAACATCACCGACCGCCATTGGTAACTAGTGTATTAGAGACCTGAAAATGTATCAAAGTCCAATCAAAATCAAATAGGGGGTGTACATGTGCTTATTTTTGTCCTGTTTCACACAGGTGTAAACTATAAAAGTGTGTGGTGTTAAATGGAAATGTGTTTTTTGCATATACCACTCACCCTGAGACACCCTCAGAGAGTGGGGTCACAGCCGGGGATCAGCAATTGACGGCTCTGTAGCAATTAGAGCTAAGTGCCTTGCTCAAGGGCAGATCAACAGATTTTTAATCTAGACAGATTTTTCACCATTTAGGGTTAAATCAAAAATGACTGGGGTGGGCCGAGGAGAGGATTGGGAAACCCTGCTCTAGGAGCGTACCTGCGTAACTAGTGTATCAGAGATCTAAAGTGTGTGTGTGTATGTGTGTGTGTGTGCATGCATGTAGTTTGCCAGTGCTCTAGGAGGGTACATGCGTAGCCAGTGTATCAGAGATTTGAAGGTGTGGACCAGCCATATGAAGAGAACCATCCAGACAGCTGAGGGTCTGGGAGTCCCCTACGAACAGTGGAAGGCCCTAAACGAGATAGACGCAGTAAGTGTGTCTGTGTCTATGTGTGTGTGTGTGTCTTTTTGTGTGTGTGTGTGTGTGTGTGTGTGTCTGTGTATACTGCCCTATCAAGCAAAAGAGCAGTAACTGCTCATAGTGAAACTGAGAAAATACTTCAAAGTTGTTTTATTGTCTAGCCAAATGAATTGTAGGCAGATTATTGGAGGTGGTTATCTTATCTTACTATGAGGTTATTTTTTTATTCATATTAACCCTGACCTCTGACATGACATTTGACCCTAGACGGTAGTTACTGCCTTCTTGCTTGGTACACCCACTGGAATACGTTTCCATGACGAACTTGTGTTAATATATGGCTGTCAGTGTCATATAGTTTAATACTTGTATCAGCAAAGAACAATAGGTAAACCGTAGACACTGCAGCCCAAAGCTCAGTGAAACCAAGGTAAAAAGGCAGTAAATGACATGAGTGATGGCAGTTAATAACTTTTTCCTTTGTTTCACAGTAACTTTTTGCAGTAACTACAAACAGGATCCCCCTTTTCTCCATAACACAACACAATGGAGGCAGGACATTTGTATTTTAATACAAATGTATTTTAATGTATAAAAAATGTCAACTCATTTTTGACCAAATGTGCAGTTACTGCTCTTTTGCTTGGTAGGGCAGTATAACCCTCTCCTCTGTCTTGTCTGTCAGGTTGTGTGTGTGTGTGTGTGTGTGTGAGAGAGAGACCCGCTCCTCTGTCCTGTGTGTCAGGGTGTGTGTGTATGTAACCTCTCTGTCCTATGTGTCAGGGTGTGTGGGTGTGACTCTCTCCTATGTCCTGTGTGCCAGGGTGTGTGTGTGTGTGTGTGTGTGTAACCTCTCTGTCCTGTGTGTGTGTGTGTGTGTGTGTGTGTGTGTGTGTGTGTGTGTGTGTGTGTGTGTGTGTGTGTGTGTGTGTGTGTGTGTGTGTGTGTGTGTGTGTGTGTGTGTGTGTGTGTGTGTGTGTGTGTGTGTGTGTGTGATCTCTCTGTCCTGCATATCAGGGTGTATGTGAGGAGATGACCTATGAGGAGATCCAGGACCACTACCCAGAAGAGTTTGCACTGAGAGACCAAAACAAGTACCGCTACCGCTACCCCAAGGGAGAGGTGAGAGTGTAATGTTTGTATACTATGTGTATGCACTGTGTATGTGTATAATGTGTATACTGTGTGTGTGAGCATAAGGTGTTTACTGTGTATACTAATGTGCATATTGTGTGTATAATGTGTATACTGTGTTTGGACCTATTGGCGTAACGGTTAAGGTGTTGGCTTCTTTATTAACCTGTCTCCTCCCCTTAATCTACACTGATTGAAGTGGATTTAACAAATAAGGGATCATAGATTTCACCTGGATTCACCTGGTTAGTCTATGTCATGGAAAGAGCAGGTGTTCTTAATGTTTTGTATACTCAGTGTATATAACATGTGTTTGTCAGTCCTATTTGTATTTATTATGGATCCCCATCTTGTGTTGTGTCGTGTTGTGTGCTATTGTGTTGTCTTGTGTTTTTTTCCCTGTGTTGTTTGTCTTGTGTTTTGTCTTGTGTGGCATTGTGGTGTTGTCTTGTCTGGTATTGTGTTGTGTTTTATTGTGTTGTATTGTGTTGTGGTACCTTTAGTTGAAACTCCTATCGAGTTGAGATATCTGGTTAACATCTTGTGTTGTATTGTGGTGTGTTGTCTTGTGTTGTCCTGTGCTGTGTTGTGGTGTTGTTGTGTTGTATTAAGTTGTCTTGTTTTGTGTTGTGGTCTGTTGTTGTTGTACCTTTAGTTGGAACTCCTATCCAGTTGAGGTATCTGGTTAATGTGTTGTGTTTTGTTTTGTTGTGTTGTGTTGGGTAGTGTGGTATTATGTGGTATTGGGTTGTATTGTGTTGTGTTGTGGTACCTTTTGTTGGAACTCCTATCCAGTTGAGGTATCTGGTTAACTGATTGTGTTGTGTTGTCCTGTGCTGTGTTGTTGTGGTCTGTTGTGTTGTGTTGTGGTGTGTTGTATTGTCTTGAGTTGTGGTGTGTGGTCTTGTGTAGTGTTTTGTGGTATTGTGTAGTGTTGTGGTGTGTGGTCATGTCTTCAGTTGTGTTTAATTGTGTTGTCTATTGTTGTGTTGTCTTGTCTTCTGTTGTGGTGTGCTGTCTTGTATTCTATTGTCTTGTGTTGTGGTACCTTTAGTTGGAACTCCTATCCAGTTGATGTATCGGGTTGTCTTTTGTTGTGTTGTGTGGTGTTGTCTTTTGTGGTGTGTAGTGTTGTCTTGTGTTGTATTGTGTTGTGGTGTGTTCAGTTGTGTTGTCCAGTGTTGTGCTACATTATGTTGTCTTATGTTGTGGTGTGTGGTATTTTGTTGTGTTGTGGTACCTTTAGTTGGAATTCCTATCCAGCTGATGTATCTGGTTACCATCTTGTGTTATGTTGTTTTGTGTTGTGTTGTCTTGTCTTCTGTTGTGGTGTGCTGTCTTGTATTCTATTGTCTTGTGTTGTGGTACCTTTAGTTGGAACTCCTATCCAGTTGATGTATCGGGTTGTCTTTTGTTGTGTTGTGTGGTGTTGTCTTTTGTGGTGTGTAGTGTTGTCTTGTGTTGTATTGTGTTGTGGTGTGTTCAGTTGTGTTGTCCAGTGTTGTGCTACATTATGTTGTCTTATGTTGTGGTATTTTGTTGTGTTGTGGTACCTTTAGTTGGAATTCCTATCCAGCTGATGTATCTGGTTACCATCTTGTGTTATGTTGTTATGTGTTGTGTTGTCTTGTGTTGTCTTCTGTTGTTTTGTTTTGTGTTGAGTCGTGTTCTGCTACCTTTAGTTGGAACTCCTATCCAGTTGAGGTATTTGTTTAACTTCTTGTGTTGTGTGATATTGTGTTGTGTCGTGTTGTGTGCTATTGTGTTGTCTTGTGTTTTTTTCCCTGTGTTGTTTGTCTTGTGTTTTGTCTTGTGTGGCATTGTGGTGTTGTCTTGTCTGGTATTGTGTTGTGTTTTATTGTGTTGTATTGTGTTGTGGTACCTTTAGTTGAAACTCCTATCGAGTTGAGATATCTGGTTAACATCTTGTGTTGTATTGTGGTGTGTTGTCTTGTGTTGTCCTGTGCTGTGTTGTGGTGTTGTTGTGTTGTATTAAGTTGTCTTGTTTTGTGTTGTGGTCTGTTGTTGATGTACCTTTAGTTGGAACTCCTATCCAGTTGAGGTATCTGGTTAATGTGTTGTGTTTTGTTTTGTTGTGTTGTGTTGGGTAGTGTGGTATTATGTGGTATTGGGTTGTATTGTGTTGTGTTGTGGTACCTTTTGTTGGAACTCCTATCCAGTTGAGGTATCTGGTTAACTGATTGTGTTGTGTTGTCCTGTGCTGTGTTGTTGTGGTCTGTTGTGTTGTGTTGTGGTGTGTTGTATTGTCTTGAGTTGTGGTGTGTGGTCTTGTGTAGTGTTTTGTGGTATTGTGTAGTGTTGTGGTGTGTGGTCATGTCTTGAGTTGTGTTTAATTGTGTTGTCTATTGTTGTGTTGTCTTGTCTTCTGTTGTGGTGTGCTGTCTTGTATTCTATTGTCTTGTGTTGTGGTACCTTTAGTTGGAACTCCTATCCAGTTGATGTATCGGGTTGTCTTTTGTTGTGTTGTGTGGTGTTGTCTTTTGTAGTGTGTAGTGTTGTCTTGTGTTGTATTGTGTTGTGGTGTGTTCAGTTGTGTTGTCCAGTGTTGTGCTACATTATGTTGTCTTATGTTGTGGTATTTTGTTGTGTTGTGGTACCTTTAGTTGGAATTCCTATCCAGCTGATGTATCTGGTTACCATCTTGTGTTATGTTGTTTTGTGTTGTGTTGTCTTGTGTTGTCTTCTGTTGTTTTGTTTTGTGTTGAGTCGTGTTCTGCTACCTTTAGTTGGAACTCCTATCCAGTTGAGGTATTTGTTTAACTTCTTGTGTTGTGTGATATTGTGTTGTGTTGTGTGGTATTGTGGTGTGTTGTGGTACCGTTAGTTGGAACTTCTATTCAGTTGATGTATCTGGTTAACGTGTTGTGTTTTGTTGTATTGTGTTGGGTTGTGTGGTATTGGGTTGTGTTGTGTTGTGTAGTGGTACCGTTAGTTGGAACTCCTATCTAGTTGATGTATCTGGTTACCTTGTTGTGTTGTGTTGTCTTGTGTTGTTTTGTGTTGTGTCGTGTTGTGCTACCTTTAGTTGGAACTCCTATCCAGTTGAGGTATTTGGTTAACTTCTTGTGTTGTGTGATGTTGTGTTGGAATTGGGGTGTGTTGTGTTGTGGTACTGTTTCTTGGAACTTCTATTCAGTTGAGGTATCTGCTTAACGTGTTGTGTTGTGTTGTGTTGTGTTGTCTTGTGTTGCCACGTGTTGTTTTGTGATGTGTTGTGTGTATTGTTGTGTACCTTTAGTTGGAATTCCTATCCAGTTGAGGTATCTGGTTAACTTCTTGTGTTGGGTTGTGTTGTGTGTGTGTGTGTGGTATTGTGTAATGTGTTGTGTTGTGTTGTAGTACCTTTAGTGGGAACTCCTATCCTGTTGAGGTATCTGGTTAACTTCTTGGAAATGTAGGTCTTTCCTCTAGCAGGCAGCCCCACCATCACAATCATAGTAGGAGAGTTAGTGAACTAGGGGACGGATGCTGAAACACACACACACACACACACACACACACACACACACATCAGTTTTAGACGAATGGATAGACCATGTAGCACAAGCACAGATGTACACACACACTAACCATACAGACATGGTCTTAGTCTTAGGGGTGAATGGCCCTCAGGTCTCTCTCAGTGAGGTACACAGTGTTCCATAATGCAAGTCCTACCCTGACCCCAACACACACACACACACACACGGACACAATTTGAAACAATACCAAGGTTCCGTAGGTTACGAGCACCAACCTGTCCACTACAGGTTATGAACCACACAGAGACCGACTGGTGTGTGTGTCTGGTGTTTCTGTGTGTATATTTGTGTGTGTGTAAGTCGCTCTGGATAAGAGCGTCTGCTAAATGACGAAAATGTAATGAAAAATGTGTAAAACTGAGTTGTTCAAGCATAACACGTCAACCCTGTTACCCATAGATAGACAAATATATAACATTATATATAATATGAAATTCAATTGCCACTCCCTGTTGCACACAACAATCTTCCATTCCCCCTGTCACAATGGCTGATTTCAGATAAAATTGTCAAACCTGTTACAGTCAACCCTGTTAGTTTATTCGGCACTTAATACTACTTTTTTGAGATGGGAAAACATGTTTAACCTGTGCTCTTTATGGCAGAATGTAAAAATGAGGTGAAATCAAATGTTTTCTTATTTTTTTTTGGAATGACCCAATAGAGGGTTGACAGATTTTGTATTTGTACACTGCTCAAAAAGATAAAGGGAACACTAAAATAACACATCCTAGATCTGAATGAATGAAATAATCTTATTAAATACTTTTTTCTTTACATAGTTGAATGTGCTGACAACAAAATCACACAAATTATCAATGGAAATCAAATTTATCAACCCATGGAGGTCTGGATTTGGAGTCACCCTCAAAATTAAAGTGGAAAACCACACTACAGGCTGATCCAACTTTGATGTAATGTCCTTAAAACAAGTCAAAATGAGGCTCAGTAGTGTGTGTGGCCTCCACGTGCCTGTATGACCTCCCTACAATGCCTGGGCATGCTCCTGATGAGGTGGCAGATGGTCTCCTGAGGGATCTCCTCCCAGACCTGGACTAAAGCATCCGCCAACTCCTGGACAGTCTGTGGTGCAACGTGGCGTTGGTGGATGGAGCGAGACATGATGTCCCAGATGTGCTCAATTGGATTCAGGTCTGGGGAACGGGCGGGCCAGTCCATAGCATCAATGCCTTCTTCTTGCAGGAACTGCTGAAAACACTCCAGCCACATGAGCTCTAGCATTGTCTTGCATTAGGAGGAACCCAGGGCCAACCGCACCAGCATATGGTCTCACAACGGATCTGAGGATCTCATCTCGGTACCTAATGGCAGTCAGGCTACCTCTGGCGAGCACATGGAGGGCTGTGCGGCCCCCCAAAGAAATGCCACCCCACACCATGACTGACCCACCGCCAAACCGGTCATGCTGGAGGATGTTGCAGGCAGCAGAACGTTCTCCACGGCGTCTCCAGACTCTGTCACGTCTGTCACATGTGCTCAGTGTGAACCTGCTTTCATCTGTGAAGAGCACAGGGCGCCAGTGGCGAATTTGCCAATCTTGGTGTTCTCTGGCAAATGCCAAACGTCCTGCACGGTGTTGGGCTGTAAGCACAACCCCCACCTGTGGACGTCAGGCCCTCATACCACCCTCATGGAGTCTGTTTCTGACCGTTTGAGCAGACACATGCACATTTGTGGCCTGCTGGAGGTCATTTTGCAGGGCTCTGGCAGTACTCCTCCTGCTCCTCCTTGCGCAAAGGCGGAGGTAGCAGTTCTGCTGCTGGGTTGTTGCCCTCCTACGGCCTCCTCCACATCTCCTGATGTACTGGCCTGTCTCCTGGTAGCGCCTCCATGCTCTGGACACTACGCTGAAAGACACAGCAAACCTTCTTGCCACAGCTCGCATTGATGTGCCATCCTGGATGAGCTGCACTACCTGAGCCACTTGTGTGGGTTGTAGACTCTGTCTCATGCTACCACTAGAGTGAAAGCACCGTCAGCATTCAAAAGTGACCAAAACATCAGCCAGGAAGCATAGGAACTGAGAAGTGGTCTGTGGTCACCACCTGCAAAACCAGTCCTTTATTGGGGGTGTCTTGCTAATTGCCTATAATTTCCACCTGTTGTCTATTCCATTTGCACAACAGCATGTGACATTTATTGTCAATCAGTGTTGCTTCCTAAGTGGACAGTTTGATTTAACAGAAGTGTGATTGACTAGGAGTTACATTGTGTTGTTTAAGTGTTCCCTTTATTTTTTTTAGCAGTGTATTTATTATGCATCCACATTATCTACTCTTCCTGGGGTCAAGCAAAATTAAGGCAGTTAAACAATTTTAAAAACATTAAAATACATTCACAACAGATTAAGTGTGTGCCCTAGGCTCCTACTCTTCTACCACATATCTACAACACAAAATCCATGTGTACGTGTGTGTATAGGGCATATGTTATCATGTGTTTGTATGCATGTGTCTGTGCATATGTTTGTGTTGCTTCACAGTTCCGCTGTTCCATAAGGTGTATTTGTATCTGTTTTTTAAATCTAATTTGACTGATTGCATGAGTTACTTGATGTGGAATAGAGCTCCATGTAGTCATGGCTCTTTGTAGTACTGTGCGCCTCCCATAGTCTGTTCTGGACTTGGGGACTGTGAAGAGTCCTCTGCTAGCATGTCTTGTGGGGCATGAGTGTCTGAGCTGTGTGCCAGTAGTTCAAACAGACAGCTCGTGCATTCAACATGTCAATACCTCTCACAAATACAAGTAGTGATTAAGTCAATCTCTCCCCCACTTTGAGCCAGGAGAGATTGACATGCATATTATTAATGTTAGCTCTCTGTTTACATCTAAGGGCCAGCTGTGCTGCCCTGTTCTGAGCCAATTGCAATTTTCCTAAGTCCCTCTTTGTGGCACCTGACCACACAACTGAACAGTAGTCCAGGTACTACAAAACTAGGGCCTGTAGGACCTGCCTTGTTTATAGTACTGTTAAGAAGGCAAAGCTACGCTTTATTATGGACAGACTTCTCCCCATTTTAGCTACTGCTGTATAAATATGTTTTCACCATGACAGTTTACAATCCAGGGTTATTCCAAGCAGTTTAGTCACCTCAACCTGCTCAATTTCCACATTATTCATTACAAGATTTAGTTGAGGTTTAGGGTTTAGTAAATGATTGTCCCAAATACAATGCTTTTAGTTTTTGAAATATTTAGGACTAATTTATTCCTTGCCACCCATTCTGAAACTAACTGCAGCTCTTTGTTAAGTGTTGCAGTCATTTCAGTCGCTGTACTAGCTGACATGTATAGTGTTGAGTCATCCGCATACTTAGACACACTGGCTTTACTCAAAGCCAGTGGCATGACGTTAGTAAAGACTGAAAAAAGTTAGGGGCCTAGACAGCTGCCCTGAGGAATTCCTGATTCTGCCTGGATTATGTTGGATTAACCCTTTGATGTGTACGATCACATATTTATGAACATTGTTGAGTGGTCCCTGCAGTGTACCATTACAAATATGTGATTGGGACAATAGGAACATCATTTATGATGCAACAAATGCGTCTAAACAGCATTGTTGTCTGAAAAGCATCCAATCAATGTTTTGTACTGCTGGGAAATAAAGGTCTTCACGACTTTATTCCTCAATTTCACCTTTTATTTGTTAAATATATATGCAAACTTCATCATCATCACAGCCAAACTCATTCCATAAACCAGTCTAAATAACAAGTTGAAAACTAAACATAAGTTAGTGACCTAATAGCTAAACTTGTTTACAATGTATCCCATCTTTGGTGAGCACAAGGGAGAAATTGTTTAATATTGTTTAGAAAAGAGATGCGTGACAGCTAAGCTAACAGCAGCTAAATTATTTATGATGGCAACCATGTTTGTTTATGTTTGACAAGCAAAAACTCCCTAATCCCAGAATGCCATTCACTATAAGACGCAAATAAACAAAGTCAAAGATAGCTGCGCCCATTGCCTGAAAAATATTAACTTAGTTTGGCCACTTTTCAGCATATTACAAATCTTCAATGTACATGTTTGCGTATACAAGAACCAGAGCACGACTTGACAAGTCGTTTATCGTTTTTGACGAATCACAAAGCAAATAAAATGTTATCACCTAACTAGGGGTGTAACGATTCGTTTTAACAACGATTCGATTTGTATCACGATTCGTGGTTGTCGATACGATTCAAGGACGATATTGGTTCATTTAGAACGATACGATCCGAAACGATTCAGTGACTTGAAATCGATTCAGTAACCTTTTAGCCAAAAATTCAACCAGTGTGACTGAAATAAATACCTGGATACTGGACAGTGCAGGTGAAGTTTCCTAGATTCCTGTTTCTTGTAAGGACCGCAATGGTGGCTTGATAATTTTTTGCTCGTCGGCTTCTCCTCTTTCGTCCGCCATGCTATGTTTTGTTGTCTTTGCGCCTTTGCGCTGCTGTTGGCGCGATGACGTCACGGATAGGCAGACTGAATCGAGTAATGTTTAAAGCCTTTATCATTAAAAGTGCTAAGAAAAAACATCCATATAAAGTCTGACGTGCTTAAATCCAATGGGTTATTTCCTAGTATCGATACAATCGATTTATTACATTTTAAAACGATGTTAGATCGATATATGTTGTCCAAAAGGCCAACTCGCCGAGCACAGATCGATGTGGTTGGATCATAGGAATATAAATCGATACATCGATGTAGTAGATGGATCGTTACACCCCTACACCTAACATATCATCACCCCAAATGCAAGCCTACTGCTTAGCCTAACCGTAGCGCGAAAGCTAAACAGGGATAAAACCATTTTACGGGGGTTTGTGGAGGGGTTCATTTTATTTGTGGTGGATTTTCAAGTCCACAGGGGTAGAAATGGGGGAAGGTCTCATGGGGGGGATATGATACAGGAAATATTACTATGATGGACGATTTATCAATTATGGGGGGGCAAACAGGAGAAGTTTATACGCTAAATAAAAATAAAACCCCTGGAAAGGGGGGTCTGAGCTGCCAACCCTGAGGTACCTTAGTTACAATCTGATGCCGCGTTCAAAACAACTGGGAACTCGTAAATCTCCGACTTCCAACTTCAGTGCATTCAAGACAACTGAAATATTCAAATATTTTGAACTGTCATCCAAATCGGGAACTCGGGCCTATTTCTAGAGCTCCGATCTTCCGACCTGAAGATCACTGACCTCATGATTTGACCTCATATTTTTCAGAGTTCCCAGTTGTCTTGAAAGCACCATAAGTCAGTGGAGTGAACTATCCCTTGTTATAACATCTTTGGTCTGACAGACGCTTACGTGACAACCAGAATGCATTGTATGATGTCAACAAACATGGCGCAACACATAGCTGGCAAGTAGCTTAGCATTAGCTCTTCATAATCAGTACAAGCTTCAAAAAAGTATTTTACACACATCATATTTGTCCATTACAATCTATACAAGAATCAGAATGCACGATTTGTCAGCAGTACTTGAAAACATGTGAATAAAACAGTAAATACATGTTGATCCATACATACAATGGTATGCTACAGTAGAAATGACAACACGATATACAGAAAATAAGGCGCTTACTTTGATAGGAATGCACACATGTACAAAGTCCAATTTGTAAGGAAGACAACAAGGAAGGCAATGCGGGCGCCAGCCATGAAATGTGCTGGGGGGAAAAGTTTGTGCAAGGCCTGTTCTGACTAGAGATGCGTAATGTCTTCATACTTGATATTGGGGAAAACTGGGGAAGTGCTTGGGCTCTTGTTGAAGAGAGAAGTTTGTCCGGCTCAGTAAAGCCTCAAACATAAATTGTCCGCAACAGTGAAATGGGCTACTTCTTATGTGAATTAATGTGGAAGCGGAACACACCTCAATTCAAACTGTTGTTAGAAAATAAAACTTGTTAGAAAATAATTTGAAGTTGAAACACAGCCTATAGATAATTAGCAGGCAGCGTGCCTTGGTTTGAGGGCAGTGCGGGTTAAATGTCCTGTTGAGTCACAATCACATTTTGGAACAGTGAGTGCATTCTAACATCATGCACATAACAAAACTCATGCTAAGGCGATCATTAGAGATATTTTGAACTCACGCGTGAAAAGGTAAAGAAAACTCTCTGTGTTCTGTTAGACAGGTAACTCTAGTCAATATTGTGGCAAGAACAGCTCAAATAAGCAAAGAGTCCATTATTATTTTAAAACATGAAGGTCAGTCAATACCGAACATTTCAAGAACTTTGAAAGTTTCTTCAAGTGCAGTCACAAAAACCATCAAGCGCTATCATGAAACTGGCTCTCATGAGGACCGCCACAGGAATGGAAGACCCAGAATTACCTCTGCTGCAGAGGATAAGTTTATTAGAGTTACCAGCCTCAGAAATTGCAGCCCAAATAAATGCTTCACAGAGTTCAAGTAACAGACACATCTCAACATCAACTGTTCAGAGGAGACTGTGTGAAGCAGGCCTTCATGGTTGAATTGCTGCAAAGAAACCACTACTAAAGGACACCAATAAGAAGAAGAGACTTGCTTGGGCCAAGAAACACAAACAATGGACATTAGACTGGTGGAAATGTGTCCTTTGGTCTAGAGTCCAAATTGGAGATTTTTGATTCCAACTGCCGTGGCTTTGTGAGAGGCAATGTGGGTGAATGGATGATCTCCGCATATGTATTTCCCACCGTAAAGCATGGAGAAGTAAGTGTTATGGTATGGGGGTGCTTTGCTGGTGACACTGTCTGTGGTTTATTTAGAATTCAAGGCACACTTAACCAACATGGCTACCACAGCATTCTGCAGTTATACGCCATCCCATCTGGTTTGGGCTTAGTGGGACTATCATTTGTTTTTCAACAGGACAATGACCCAACACACCTCCAGGCTGTGTAAGGGCTATTTTACCAAGCAGGTGAGTGATGGAGTGCTGCATCAGATGACCTGGCCTCCGGGTAGCCATTTCATGAGCTGCTCAGGAGTCTTATGTCTTGGGGGTAGAAGCTGTTAAGAAGCCTCTTGGACCTAGACTTGGCACTCCAGTACCGCTTGCCGTGCAGTAGCACAGAACAGTCTATGACTAAGGTGGCTGGAGTCTTTGGCAATTTTTTTGGCCTTCCTCTGACACCGCCTGGTATAGAGGTCCTGGATGGCAGGAAGCTTGGCCCCAGTGATGTACTGGGCTGTACGCACTACCCTCTGTAGTGCCTTGCAGTCAGAGGCCGAGCAGTTGCCATACCAGGCTGTGATGCAACCAGTCAGGACCCATGCCAAATCTTTTCAGTCTCCTGAGGGGGAATAGGCTTTGTCGTGCCCTCTTCACGACTGTCTTGGTGTGTTTGGTCCATGATAGTTTGTTGGTGATGTGGACACCAAGGAACTTGAAGCTCTCAACCTGCTCCACTACAGCCCCGTCGATGAGAATGGGGGCGTGCTCGGTCCTCCTTTTCCTGTAGTCCACAATCATCTCCTTTGTCTTGATCACGTTAAGGGAGAGGTTGCAATCCTGGCAGCACACGGCCAGGTCTCTGACCTCCTCCCTATAGGCTGCCTCACCGTTATTGGTGATCAGGCTTACCACTGTTTGACCACTTTATCTGGCCAATATAAAGCAAAGCAGTGCGATAAAAAACAAAAAACTAAAACAACAACACAGAGTTACATATGGGGTAAACAAAACATAAAGTAAAAAATACAACAGAAAATATCAATACAGTGTGTGCAAATGTAGCAAGTTATGGAGGTAAGGCAATAAATAGGCCATAGTGCAAAATAATTACAATTTAGTATTAACACTGGAATGATAGATGTGTAAGAGATGACATGCAAATAGAGATACTGGGGTGCAAATTAGCAAAATAAAAAACAATATGGGGAAGGGGTAGTTGGGTGGGCTAATTTCAGATGGGATGTGTACAGGTGCAGTGATCGGTAAGGTGTTCTGACAACTGATGCTTAAAGTTAGTGAGGGAAATAAGAGTCTCCAGCTTCAGAGATTTTTGCAGTTCATTCCAGTCATTGGCAGCAGAGAACTGGAAGGAATGGCAGCCAAAGGAGGTGTTGGCTTTGGGGATGACCATTGAGATATACCTGCTGGAGCGCATACTACGGGTGGGTGTTGCTATAGTGACCAATGAGCTAAGATAAGGCAGGGATTTGCCTAGCAGTGATTTATAGATGACCTGGAGCCAGTGGGTTTGGCAACGAATGTGTAGTGAGGACCAGCATACAGGTCCAGACAACAGGCCTTCCGATTTGACACAACTCTATCTGAGAAGTAGTTGGTGAACCAGGCAAGGCAGTCATTGGAGAAACCAAGGCTATTTAGTCTGCCAATAAGAATGCGGTGGTTGACAGAGACGAAAGCATTGGCCACGTCGATGAAGACGGCTGCACAGTACTGTCTATTATCGATCGCGGTTATAATATCGTTTAGGACCTTGAGCGTGGCTGAGGTGCACCCATGACCAGCTCGGAAACCAGATTGCATAGCGGAGGGTGCTACAGGATGCACATTTCTGTTTGAAAAAGCTAGCCTTTGCTTTCCTAACTGCTTGGTTCCTAACTTCCCTGAAAAGTTGCATATCACGGGGGCTATTCGATGCTAATGCAGTACGGCACAGGATGTTTTTGTGCTGGTCAAGGGCAGTCGAGTCTGAGGAGATCCAGGGGCTATATCTGTTCTTAGTTCTGAATTTTTTGAATGGGGCATGCATATTTAAGATTGAGAGGAAAGCACTTTTAAAGAACAACCAGGCATCCTCTACTGACGCAATGAGATCGATAGCGAAGGGGGGACCAACTCCATATTAATGCCCATGATTTTGGAATGAGATGTACATTTGGCCATGTAGTGTATAATGTGTGTATTGTGTATGTGTGTCTGTGTTAATTAATTATAATGTTCAAATATAATGTGTGTAAAATGTGTGTGTCTGTCAGTCGTATGAGGACCTGGTGCAGCGTCTGGAGCCAGTGATCATGGAACTAGAGAGACAGGAGAATGTTCTGGTGGTGTGCCATCAGGCTGTCATGCGCTGTCTGCTAGCTTACTTCCTGGATAAGAGTGCAGGTAAGACTGTCTACCCACAATCCACAGCCTCAGACACTACAGGCTACAGACACTACACTACTACTACTACTACTATTATACTATATACCATTCGGAAAGTTTTTAGACCCCTTCCTTTTTTCCACATTTTATTACGTTACAGCCTTATTAAAAAATGGATTAAATAAAACACTTCTCTCATCAATCTACACACAATACCCCATAATGACAAAGTCAAAACAGGTTTTTTAGAAATGTTTGCAAATTTATAAAAAAAACAAAAAAACAGAAATACTTTATTTACATAAGAATTCCGACTCTGCATGTGTATGTCTGAGCAAAAATTAAGCCATGAAGTCGAATGACTTGTCCGTAGAGCTCAGAGAACGGCACAGATCTGGGGAAGGGTACCAAAAAAATGTCTGTAACATTGAGGGTCCCCAAGAACACATTGGCCTCCATCATTCTTAAATGGAAGAACTTTGGAACCATCTTCCTAGAGCTACCCGCCCGGCCAAACTGAGCAATCTGGGGAGAAGGGCCTTGGTCAGGGAGGTGACCAAGAACCTGATGGTCACTCTGACAGAGCTCCAGAGTTCCTCTGTAGAAATGGGAGAAGGACAACCATCTCTCAGCAATCCACCAATCAGGCCTTTATGGTAGAGTGGCCAGACGGAAGCCACTCCTCAGGAAAAGGCCCGCTTGGAGTTTGCCAAAAGGCACCTAAAGACTCTCAGACCATGAGAAACAAGATTCTCTGGTCTGATGAAACCAAGATTGAACACTTTCGCCTGAATGCCAAGCGTGACGTCTGGAGGAAACCTGGCACCATCCCTATGGTGAAGCATGGTGGTGGCAGCATCATGCTGTGGGGATTTTTTTCAGTGGCAGGGACTGGTAGACTAGTCAGGATCAAGGGAAAGATGAACGGAGAAAAATACAGAGAGATCCTTGATGAAAACCTGCTCCAGAGCTATCAGGACCTCAGACTGGGGCGAAGGTTCACCTTCCAACAGGACAACGACCCTAAGCACACAGCCAAGACATGCAGGAGTGGCTTCTTGACAAGTCTCTTAATGTCCTTGAGTGGCCCAGCCAGAGCCCGGACTTAAACTCAATCTAACATCTCTGGAGACCTGAAAATAGCTGTACAGCGACGCTCCCCATCCAACCTGACAGAGCTTGAGAGGATCTGCAGAGAAGAATGGGAGAACCTCCCCAAATACAGGTGTGCCAAGCTTGTAGCATCATACCCAAGAAGACTCGAGGCTGTAATCGCTGCCAAAGGTGCTTCAACAAAGTACTGAGTAAAGGGTTTGAATACTTATGTAAATGTAATATTTTAGTTTTTTATTTGTGATACATTTGCAAACATTTCTAAAAACCTGTTTTTGCTTTGTCATTATGGGGTATTGTGTGTAGATTGATGAGGGGAAAAAAACAATTTAATCAATTTTAGAATAAGGCTGTAACGTAACAAAATGTGGGAAAGATGATGGGGTCTGAATACATTCCAAATGCACTGTACTACTAGCACACAGCTTTGGAACCTTTGAAATGTCAGTGTTGAAATGATCCATCTATCAGAGGAAATGTTTGAGTTCTGTCTCCCCATCTTTCTCTCTCCTCTTTCTCCCCTCCCCTCCACTCTTCTCCCCATCTCTCTCGCCCTCCAGCGGAGTTGCCATATCTGAAGTGTCCTCTCCACACGGTGCTGAAACTCACCCCAGTCGCCTACGGTCGGTTTCTCTCTCTCTCTCTCTCTCTCTCTCTCTCTCTCTCTCTCTCTCTCTCTCTCTCTCTCTCTCTCTCTCTCTCTCTCTCTCTCTCTCTCTCTCTCTCTCTCTCTCTGTTTCTCTCTCTCTCTCTCTCTCTCTCTCTGTTTCTCTCTCTATGAATATATAAGTAGAAATGTTTAACAATGATAATGCAAATTGATTTACCAATCAGCTGTAGCCCTGGGGTCTCTATTCTTTCTCTCAGGCTGTGAGGTTGAGTCCATCTTCCTCAACATTGAAGCAGTCAACACACACAGAGACAAACCAGTGGTGAGCCAACACACACACACACACACACACACACACACACACACATGCACACACTACATATAAAGTCCCCATTTCCGAATAAAACCCCTGTACGGCCTCATATGTACTAAAAGCGTCTAGCAGCAATCTACTCCTGGCAGAACAGCCTTGAACTGTCAGAACACCTCATTGGGTGATCATACTTAAGCCCCTATGGTTGTCAAGACAGCCAATGCAGTGCCGTCCCCACACCAAGCCCGACCTTGAACAAAACACTGCAGTACCTCACCAAACTTAGCTTGCAGGTACACATACACACACACAAACACACACACATCATCATACCCTCTCTTTCGCTCCGTCTGTCTTCAGAATGTTGACGTGGACAGAGAACCAGAGGAGGCACTACTGACTGTCCCAGACCACATCTAGAGGAGAGGAGGAGAGGAGAGGAGGAGAGATACCATATTGCAACACAATACGGGGAGAACCAATGAAGTGACACCATTGCCATAGAGACTGAAGTGAAGCAATAAGAGAGGCTGCTGGGAGATGGAGTTTAAAGAAGCAGACTACATGAACCCTACATCTATAATCCTCTAAACGGTGCTAGAAAACAGTGCAACATTTCTCTCAGTGGAACCCTGTTAGTGGAACCCTGTTAGTGACAGTAGAATGAAGTGAAGTCAGAACTCAGAGTGATGTGAAGTCAGAATCATGTGTCTGTCTGTGTGTTAGGAACATTAGTCTGTCTGCGTGTTATGATCATCTAGTCTGTCTGTGTGTTAGGATCATTTATTCTGTTTGTGTATTAGGGTCATTTAGTCTGTCTGTGTATTAGGTTCATGTAGTCTGTCTATGTTAGGATCATGTGTCTGTGTGTTAGGATCATGTAGTCCATGGTTTCCCAAACTCAGTCCTCAGGACCCCAAGGGGTGCACATTTTGGTTTTTGCCCTACACAGCTGATTCAAATAATCAACTAATCATCAAGCTTTGATCATTTGAATCAGTATTAGGGCAAAAACCAAAACGTGTACCCCTTGGGGTCCCGAGGACCGAGCTTGGGAATCACTGATGTAGTCTGTCAGGATCATCTAGTCTGTCTGTGTTAGGATCATGTGGTCTATTTGTGTGTTAGGATCATCTAGTATAATCATCATAAACTGTCCATGTGTGTGTTGTTTGCATGTGGTGTGTCATGAAAAAAGGTGTGACTGATTGACACTGGGATTCCTTCTGAGGTGTATTATAGAGCGCTTGACATTTAAAGGTAATTTCTGATTTAGAAATCTGCAGTGTTTACCATAAATGTGATTTTCGCTTGATGGGCAAAATTGCCTTTAAAATGTTGCATCGTGGACAGTGCTCCCCTTACGTAAAAAACACATGATTTCCATGGGGAAAATCACATAAATTCACATGTAACAATGCATATGTGAAATCATGTCAAACCATGTGTCACATGTGATGATGTGGATTTTAACATCAAATCAAATCCAATTTTATTGGTCACATACACATACTTAGGAGATTTTATTGTGGGTTTAGCGAAATGCTTGTGTTCCCAGCTCCAACATTGCAGTAATATCCAACAATTCACAACAATACACAAAAAAAATCAAAAAGTAAAATAATAGAATTAAGAAATACAGTGGGGAAAAAAGTATTTAGTCAGCCACCAATTGTGCAAGTTCTCCCACTTAAAAAGATGAGAGAGGCCTGTAATTTTCATCATAGGTACACGTCAACTATGACAGACAAAATGAGGAAAAAAATTCCAGAAAATCACATTGTAGGATTTTTTATGAATTTATTTGCAAATTATGGTGGAAAATAAGTATTTGGTCAATAACAAAAGTTTCTCAATACTTTGTTATATACCCTTTGTTGGCAATGACACAGGTCAAACGTTTTCTGTAAGTCTTCACAAGGTTTTCACACACTGTTGCATGTATTTTGGCCCATTCCTCCATGCAGATCTCCTCTAGAGCAGTGATGTTTTGGGGCTGTCGCTGGGCAACACGGACTTTCAACTCCCTCCAAAGATTTTCTATGGGGTTGAGATCTGGAGACTCCAGGATCTTGAAATGCTTCTTACGAAGCCACTCCTTCGTTGCCCGGGCGGTGTGTTTGGGATCATTGTCATGCTGAAAGACCCAGCCACGTTTCATCTTCAATGCCCTTGCTGATGGAAGGAGGTTTTCACTCAAAATCTCACGATACATGGCTCCATTCATTCTTTCCTTTACACGGATCAGTCGTCCTGGTCCCTTTGCAGAAAAACAGCCCCAAAGTATGATGTTTCCACCCCCATGCTTCACAGTAGGTATGGTGTTCTTTGGATGCAACTCAGCATTCTTTGTCCTCCAAACACGACGAGTTGAGTTTTATCCAAAAAGTTATATTTTGGTTTCATCTGACCATATGACATTCTCCCAATCCTCTTCTGGATGCACTCTAGCAAACTTCAGACGGGCCTGGACATGTACTGGCTTAAGCAGGGGGACACGTCTAGCACTGCAGGATTTGAGTCCCTGGCGGCGTAGTGTGTTACTGATGGTAGGCTTTGTTACTTTGGTCCCAGCTCTCTGCAGGTCATTCACTAGGTCCCCCCGTGTGGTTCTGGGATTTTTGCTCACCGTTCTTGTGATCATTTTGACCCCACGGGGTGAGATCTTGCGTGGAGCCCCAGATCGAGGGAGATTATCGGTGGTCTTGTATGTCTTCCATTTCCTAATAATTGCTCCCACAGTTGATTTCTTCAAACCAAGCTGCTTACCTATTGCAGATTCAGTCTTCCCAGCCTGGTGCAGGTCTACAATTTTGTTTCTGGTGTCCTTTGACAGCTCTTTGGTCTTGGCCATAGTGGAGTTTGGAGTGTGACTGTTTGAGGTTGTGGACAGGTGTCTTTTATACTGATAACAAGTTCAAACAGGTGCCATTAATACAGGTAACGAGTGGAGGACAGAGGAACCTCTTAAAGAAGAAGTTACAGGTCTGTGAGAGCCAGAATTCTTGCTTGTTTGTAGGTGACCAAATACTTATTTTCCACCATAATTTGCAAATAAATTCATTAAAGCTCCTACAATGTGATTTTCTGGATTTTCTTTTCTCAATTTGTCTGTCATAGTTGACGGGTACCTATGATGAAAATTACAGGCCTCTCTCATCTTTTTAAGTGGGAGAACTTGCACAATTGGTGGCTGACTAAATACTTTTTTTCCCCACTGTATATAAATATTAGGAGGAGCAATGTTGGAGTCAGGACAGTGTGTGTGTGTATATACAGTTGAAGTCGGATGTTTACATACACCTTAGCCAAATACATTTAAACTCAGTTTTTCACAATTCCTGACATTTAATCCTAGTAAAAAATCCCTGTGTTAGGTCAGTTAGCATCACCACTTTATTTTAAGAATGTGAAATGTCAGAATAATAGTAGAGAGAATGATTTATTTCAGCTTTTATTTCTTTCATCACATTCCCAGTGGGTCAGAAGTTTACATACACTCATTTAGTATTTGGTAGCATTGCCTATATATTGTTTAATTTAGGTCAAACATTTCGGGTAGTCTTCCACAAGCTTCCCACAATAAGTTGGGTGAATTTTGGCCCATTCCTCCTGACAGAGCTGGTGTAACTGAATCAGGTTTGTAGGCCTCCTTTCTCGCACATGCTTTTTCAGTTCTGCCCACAAATGTTCTATAGGTTTGAGGTCAGGGCTTTGTGATGGCGACTCCAATACCTTGTCCTTAAGCCATTTTGCCACAACTTTGGAAGTATGCTCTGGGTCATTGTCCGATTGGAAGACCCATTTGCGACCAAGCTTTAACTTCCTGACTAATGTCTTGAGATGTTGCTTCAATATATCCACATAATTTTCCTTCCTCATGATGCCATCTATTTTGTGAAGTGCACCAGCCCCTCCTGCAGCAAAGCACCCCCACATCATGATGCTGCCACCCCCGTACTCCACGGTTGGGATGGTGTTCTTCGGCTTGCAAGCAACCCCCTTTTTCCTCCAAACATAACGATGGTCATTATGGCCAAACAGTTCATTTCTCCAAAAAGTACTATCTTTGTTTACATACACTGATGGTCTACTGCAAAACCTTTTTAACCTATTGTAAACAGATTTCTATTGGGAACTGTTGAAAAAAGGTGCAACTACAACATTAATGGGTTAAAGGAAAAATGACCAAAGTAATATAGGTGGCATCCATCAGCAGTGCTCGTGAACAGAGAAATGTTATAGGAACAAACGAGTAAAAATGTTTAGATTATTGGGGTTGTTCATTGTTTTGGCATTGTAGTTTGAAAAATGTTATAGAAACAAACAAGTAAAAGTGTTTCGATTATTGGGGTTGTCACGTCTTTAATTATTTTGACCTTGTAGGCAACATTGTAGTTTGAAAAATATCCCACAGTGCAAACACAAGTTATTTGAGCCTCCATTTCAGTAGTTATCCATGGTTACTATGAGAATATTTTGTTCCCCATGTCACGGTTTACTAGGCCAGAACCCAGAAGCAGACCAGGACAAGGTACGTTGAGACAAAGATGAGTGTTTATTTAATAGATTCCCGAGTGAGGTTGAATAATCCAGGGAACAGAGCGGGTGGCGTGGATGGGTTGTTGAGGGTGCAGTGGTTGGTCCGGTAATGGCTCGGCAGCCGCCGACCATCAGGCAGAGGTTGGGAGAAGGTTCCGGGTGAGAGACTGTAGATAGAAACAAACGGAGGTAAGTACACGGCAAGCCAACAAGGTGCAAAACAACAAAACTAACACTAGTAGCTCAGAGGCTGATACGCTGACAAACATACTGTTCATGGCTAACGATCCGGCAGGAACTGGATGTTAGGCCAGAGCCTAAGAAGGGTGATGATCAGGACCAGGTGTGCAGATTGCTGATGGGATGCAGGTGCGGAAATCAAGAGCGCTCCCGGAGCGTTCCCCGAACCCTCGGGAAACTGGAGATCACGAACAGAAACACTAGTCACCAGACAGGACCCGACTCAGACTGCCGGGATCGTTACAGTACCCCCCCCTCCGACGAACGCCACCGGGCGGACTCCCCGGAGCGCCAGGATGGAGGCGGTAGAAGTCACTGATGAGGTCCGCATCTAGGACCTGTCGCCGCGGAATCCAACTCCTCTCTTCAGGGCCATACCCCTCCCAGTCCACGAGATACTGGAAACCCCGGCCCCGCCGTCTGGAATCCATGATGCGACGCACCGTGTAGGCAGGACCACCTCCGATCATCCGAGGAGGAGGAGGAGGAGGCGGAGGAGGCAACAGAGGACTGAGGAAGACAGGCTTGAGGCAGGAGACATGAAAGGTGGGATGGACTCTGAGCGTCCTCGGTAGTTTGAGTCGAACTGCCACTGGATTGATCACCTTCTCCACCACAAACGGACCAATGAACTTCGGTAACAACTTCCTAGACTCAGTCCGTAACGGAAGATCCCGTGTGGCCAACCAAACCCTATCTCCGATGGTATAGGTGGGAGCGGGGATCCGGCGACGATTCGCCTGGAGCTGATACCGGTCCGAACCTCTAAGGAGTACCTTTCTGGCCCGATGCCAGGTCCGGTGGCAACGACGAATATGGGCCTGAACAGAAGGCACTGAGAGCTCCTTCTCCTGAGAAGGGAACAGGGGAGGTTGGTAGCCATACAGGCACTGGAAGGGAGACATCCCAGTGGCAGATGTAGGGAGAGTATTGTGGGCATACTCAACCCAAGGCAACTGAGAGACCCAGGAGGTGGGGTTGGAAGAGACCAGACAGCGTAGCGTGGATTCCATCTTCTGGTTGGCTCTCTCCGCCTGACCATTGGATTGGGGGTGAAAACCAGATGTGAGACTGACTGTAGCTCCAATGGCCAAACAGAAGGACTTCCAGACAGCAGAGGTAAACTGAGGGCCACGGTCGGAAACGATATCACTGGGCAAACCGTGGACCCTGAAAACCTCCCTAACCAGGATCTCGGACGTCTCCGAGGCAGAGGGAAGCTTGGCAATTGGCACAAAGTGGGCGAACTTGCTGAATCTGTCCACGATAGTCAGAACGACCGTGTTCCCCTCAGAAGCGGGCAACCCAGTGACGAAGTCCAGGGCCAGATGCGACCATGGTCGCCGGGGAATAGGAAGGGGGTGAAGTAGTCCAGAGCTGGGCCGATTGGTACTCTTATTCTGCGCACACACTGGACAGGCAGCAACAAAACCCCGAGTATCCTCGGCCATGGCAGGCCACCAAAAACGTCTGCGAAGAAACGCCATTGTCCGAGCCACGCCAGGGTGACAAGCCATCTTGCTGGCGTGGGACCATTTGAGGACCGCAGGGACGAACCGACTCAGGCACAAACAACCGACCGGGTGGACCGTTACCGGGACCGGGCTGAGTCCGAAGGGCCGCCAGCACCTCCTCCTCAATCTTCCACATAACTGCTCCCACGACGCAGTTCCGGGGAAGAATAGTCTCGGTCTTGGACCCACTCTCCTCCGTCTTGGAGAACATCCGGGACAAGGCGTCCGCCTTGCCGTTCTTAGATCCAGGTCGGAACGTCAGGGAAAACTTGAATCGTCCGAAAAACAACGCCCACCTGGCCTGACGGGAGTTGAGACGTTTAGCCGATTGCACGTAAGCAAGATTCTTGTGGTCAGTCCAGACAGTAAACGGTTGCTCCGCCCCCTCCAACCAGTGGCGCCACTCCTCCAAGGCAAGTTTCACCGCGAGAAGCTCCCGGTTACCCACATCGTAATTCCTCTCCGCAGGCGAAAGGCGACGAGAGTAGTAGGCGCAGGGATGGAGTTTACTGTCCGTGGAGCATCGCTGCGACAGGATGGCGCCAACTCCCACATCAGACGCGTCCACTTCAACGACGAACTGACGGGCCGTGTCCGGTTGAGAGAGAATCGGTGCGTTGGTGAATCGCCTCTTCAAATCCAGAAACGCTCGATCCGCCTCCGGATTCCACTTGAAGGTCCTGATACTGGAAGTCAAGGCAGTTAACGGAGCGGCCACACGGCTGTAATCCCGGATGAATCTGCGGTAGAAATTCGCAAACCCCAAAAATCTCTGGAGCTGCAATCTCGTACCGGGCTGGGCCCATTCCAGAACCGCTCTAACCTTCTCCTGGTCCATCCTAATCTCTCCCCTGGAGATGATGTACCCGAGAAAGGATGTCGTGTGGGCGTGAAACTCGCACTTCTCGGCCTTCACGAACAGGCGATTCTCCAACAATCGCTGCAGAACCTGCCGGACATGCTGGACGTGGTCGGAAGGTTCCTTCGAGAAGATCAGAATGTCATCCAGGTAAACAAACACAAAGAGACCGATCATATCTCTCAGGACGTCGTTCACCATACTCTGGAATACCGCTGGAGCATTGGTCAGTCCAAACGGCATCACCTGATACTCGAAGTGACCCATCGGTGTATTGAAACCCGTCAACCACTCGTCCCCCTCTCTGATCCGGACCATGTGATACGCATTGCGTAGGTCTAGCTTGGTGAATACCGTAGCACCCTGTAAGGAGTCGAAGGCAGAACTCATCAAGGGCAGGGGATACTTGTTCTTGACCGTGATGGCATTCAACCCCCGATAATCAATACACGGTCGAAGAGAGCCATCCTTCTTACCCACAAAGAAGAATCCTGCCCCCAGGGGTGATGACGAGGGACGAACGAGACCAGCCGCTAGGGACTCCTTGATGTAGGTCTCCAACGCCTCACGTTCAGGTCGGGAGATACTGTATAACCTTCCCTTGGGGTAGACAGCTCCCGGGAACAGGTTGATGGCACAATCATATGGTCGGTGGGGAGGGAGTGACAGAGCCTTCTGCTTACTGAAAACTTCCCCCAAATCGTGATATGTCTCGGGAACCAGGGACAAATCTGGGGGTTTAGCCTCAATCACCTGACTGGGAACCGAGTGGGGGCAGGCAGTCTTGAGACAGTTAGCATGACAATCAAGGCTCCAACTCGTTACCTTGCCCGTCACCCAATCGAACGTGGGATTGTGTTCCTTCAGCCAGGGGTATCCAAGGACCAGAGGAACATGGGAAGACGGCAGAATGAAGAATGAAATCATCTCAGAATGATTCCCCGACAACCGCATCTTAACCGGTTCAGTCCTCATCGTGATACGTGCCAGACTACTGCCGTTCAGAGTGGTCGCTTCAATGGCTTCCGCAATTGCTCCTTGGAAAGCCCCAGCTGTTCCACCAACTCGGCATCAAGAAAGCTTCCATCGGCACCTGAATCGATAAAAGCGTTAATCGCTAAGCTTTGATTCCTGTTCACAAGGGTAGCCGGGAAACGGGGTCTGACAGAGGTACTGAGAGGTTGAAACTGGCTCGCTAAAAGTCCTCCCAACTTTAGCGAGCCGGGCAGTTTGACGACCGCCGGGAACAAGTGGAGATGTAATGTCCCGAGCGACCACAGTAGAGGCAGCAGTTGGTCTTACGTCTATGTTGACGCTCCTCCTTGGTTAACCCGTGCCGCCCCACTTGCATGGGTTCAGAATCGGGGGAGAGGTCCTCTCCACTAATCCTTTGTGGTGGAGAATGATCGACGTGTTCTGGTCCACCACCCGACCCGACTGGGAACTGAGAAGCTGATCGATTGGACGGACCCCATTGCTTCTCCCTCCTTCGCTCTCGGACTCGATTATCCACCCGAATAGACAAGGCTACCAAGCTGTCCAGGTCACTAGGCTCCGGATAGGAGATCAACTCATCCTTGAGCTGCTCCGACAGACCCTGGTAAAAGGCCGCTTGCAGAGACTCCTCGTTCCACCCACTCTCCACAGCCAACGTCTTGAACTCGATCACGAAGTCGGCCACGCTGCGAGTTCCTTGGTGAAGAGAAAACAGGCGCCTAGCTGCGTCCCTCCCTCGGACGGAATGGTCGAAGAGCTTCCTCATCTCGGCCGTGAACCCCTGGTATGAAGCCATGCAGGGATCCTGTCGTTCCCAAACGGCTGAAGCCCACTCCAGCGCTGCCCACGCAGCAACTCAATCACAAAGGCTATCCTAGCCTTGTCTGTGGCATAAGAGTAGGGCTGTAGATCGAACACTAATCCACACTGCATAAGGAAGGAACGGCATCTTCCCAGCTCCCCCTCATATTTATCCGGCGTCGGAACCTTGGGCTCACGGAGGGACACAACTTCAGAAGCGGCAGGCGAGATGGGTGAAACCGGTAGTGGATCCTCCACCGGACACTTGCGTTGGTTCTGGACCTCCGTCAGACCGGTAGAAAGGTTCCGAACTGACAACGCGATCTCCTGTAGTACCGTGCTATGATGGCCCAACATCTTCTCCTGCTGGGTAATGGCATGGCGAACAGAGTCCAGGTCCGCTGGGTTCATTACTGGCCGGATCGTTCTGTCACGGTTTACTAGGCCAGAACCCAGAAGCAGACCAGGACAAGGTACGTTGAGACAAAGATGAGTGTTTATTTAATAGATTCCCGAGTGAGGTTGAATAATCCAGGGAACAGAGCGGGTGGCGTGGATGGGTTGTTGAGGGTGCAGTGGTTGGTCCGGTAATGGCTCGGCAGCCGCCGACCATCAGGCAGAGGTTGGGAGAAGGTTCCGGGTGAGAGACTGTAGATAGAAACAAACGGAGGTAAGTACACGGCAAGCCAACAAGGTGCAAAACAACAAAACTAACACTAGTAGCTCAGAGGCTGATACGCTGACAAACATACTGTTCATGGCTAACGATCCGGCAGGAACTGGATGTTAGGCCAGAGCCTAAGAAGGGTGATGATCAGGACCAGGTGTGCAGATTGCTGATGGGATGCAGGTGCGGAAATCAAGAGCGCTCCCCGGAGCGTTCCCGAACCCTCGGGAAACTGGAGATCACGAACAGAAACACTAGTCACCAGACAGGACCCGACTCAGACTGCCGGGATCGTTACACCCCATGACGTCTATGGGGTTGAAGCTCCATTGTATCTCTCGTAAGTAAATGTTCTGCCCACAGAGATCCTATACTAGTTAATGTTCTAGGTCCTATTTCTACGGTTTTGCCTACCTACAGCAATCAGGACTTACCTGCAGTGTTGTTTGTAATTCCGTAATTTGTCAACTCATAATAACACATGTTTTGCAAACCGTTGATGTTTAAATAAATGGATTCCCGGTGTCCGGATACCTTTTCTCTTAAGGGATCTGATTGAGTGAATCCAAAGTAAAAATGTGGACCTTTTCTGAGTTGGTCTAAATGAATATATCATGTAACATTGAGTACATAATAGGATGAATCATTCAGGTAAAAGAACACAATGTCATGGATCTATTTGAGTTGAATCAACGTAATATAATCCTTTTTACTTCTATCATCTTTACTCAATGTATTTGACCACATCTAAACAACTTACTCAAGCTTATCTACTCATAAAAACAAGCAAAAATATCTAATCAATAATATGACGTGTGCTTTTGTTGACTGTAATAGTTTGAGTACATTCCACAAAGTCATTTTTTACAGTGTATCTAAAGACACGTTTGTTGTGGTGATGCACTTTTTCTTTGAAGTTGAACTTGCACTGAACAGACAATTCCATTTCGTTACAACCTTTTTGTAGTATGACTTAGGAATATTTGTTGATGATCCTAATGTCTATGCTTGAATAGTGATTGGTTGTTGGTGAAATATTGCTGAGAACCCATCGTTTCCTGCCCTTTTTTGACTCCCTTTAGGGACCATGGGTGAAAGCAAAACTTTGCAACATCCAATAAATGTTTGGGTAGCTCTATTTGAATAGTCAACTTCTCCTTCGGGGGGTGGGGGGGTCACACTGCTTTTCGGAAATGGCATTGGCCAATGCCCTACCTTCATATCCTATAGCTTTGATATAGCTGGCGCTTTTATCCCAAGTGACAACAGTGAGTCCATACCTTTTAGCATGTGACCCCAGTGGGGATCCAACCCACAACTATGGTGTTGCTAGTGACATGCGCTGAATACCTGAGCCACACAATACTATGAAATGCAATACAGGTGAAAAGTGTGTGTGATTGCCATCCCCATGAGCGTGCCACCCTCCTCCTGGCCACGGATGAGGCATGCAATGACATCAAATCCACACCTATGTCAAAATGCTCAAGACAGGCTTGATGCAAACTAGTGCCTGCTAAACGTTCGGTTTGTTTCATTCATTCCATTTGGGTCGTTTGATTACAGGACATCTCTATGTTGTAATTATCTAAAGAATACATGGACTTTTTCCTTCAATGATTGTGACATGTCTTCAATGACGACACAAGGGATAAGATAGATGTAAATGTGATTTCCACAGTGTAATTGACAGACTGTAGCATGTTACATTCAAAGAGCAATTTAGAAACATTTGTTTTGCTATTAGATTCATAATGGTCACCTGGGACAAGTAATTAGTGAAAACCAGAGTTCAGCGGTTGGCATTAAAGCGAAAGAACCAAGTCATCCTAATAGGCTAGTATTAGCCTAAAGCAGGGTTTCCCAAACTCAGGCCACGTTTTGGGAGTTTTTGCCCTAGGACTACACAGCTGATTCAAATAATCAACTCATCATCATCAAGCTGTGAGTATTAGAATCAGCTGTGGAGTGCTAGGGCAAAACGCGCACCCCTTGGGGACCCCAGGACCGCGTTTGGGAAACGCTGGGCTAAAGAGCTAATACTAAAAGGACACATATGGGCAGTACCCGAGTTGAACCACAAGATGTCCTCCGTGCTCCACTGTAAAGTTTTGGCCTCTGCATGAGTCTCTCAGCAGCACTGCAACATGGGACTTTTAAAGTCAGTTGGCATGCAATGTTTTGTCTTGACTGCATGCAAGGCTATTACACACAGCTAATAGTGTCAATTATTCATCTGAACACAATTCTTGTTACTATTCGGCCTATTTTATCACTAGTTTCTTTTTCACCTCCTTTGTAAAGCATTTTACTGTGCTACTATAGTCCAAAGGAAGTGGATGATGCCAGATGGTTGTGTATACACACACAAACATTGAAGCTAGACTTCAGGCAACTAAAAGGTGCAATACGTAGCTTTTAGACGTGTTAGTGAACAACATACATGGTGGGTAATGTAGAGGTGCGTGTATACATGGAACAATTGTGCCTTTTTGATGGAAATATGGAGGTGGCTCTTAAAAGAGCATTTGGGGAATTTTGGAGATCAGGTCATCCTCATTTATGCGCGCTCTCCGCGAATTCGGTGGGCCAGCTGGATGTCCTTGGGCATGATGGTCACCCGCTTGGCGTGGATGGCGCACAGGTTGCTGTCCTCGAACAGGCCGACCAGGTAAGCCTCGCTAGCCTCCTGCAGGGCCATCACGGCGGAGCTCTGGAAGCGCAGGTCGGTCTTGAAGTCCTGGGCGATTTCTCTCACCAGGCGCTGTAAGGGCAGCTTGCGGATGAACAGTTCAGTGGACTTCTGGTAACGACGGATCTCTCTCAGAGCCACGGTGCCGGGCCTGTAACGGTGAGGCTTCTTCACACCGCCGGTGGCCGGGGCGCTCTTGCGAGCTGCCTTAGTGGCGAGCTGCTTCCTGGGGGCTTTGCCACCGGTGGATTTGCGAGCGGTTTGCTTGGTTCTGGCCATGGCACGTCTCTGCATTTCGAGGCTATACTCCCGACTGTCAGTGTGCTTTTACCAGCGCGCAGTGTGTAGTTGTGTGCAGGCAGTGTACTATTGGCCTCGTTTGCGATAACAGGCTAGCATTAAAATATAACACAAGATTTCACTCTTGACTTTGACGACTATTATTGCGCGCAAAGGGCCAGCAGTGTGCTATTGTACGCACGCGCTTAGTGTACTATAGTTTTTGGCGCGCAGTGTATTGTGATGGGCGCGCGGTCCTAAAAAAAAAGAAGCAAAGCATCCTTTCCAGTAACCGACAGAGGAGTCCTCCGCAACGGGCCAATCGGGGTAGTGGGGAGATGGTGTCCAATCAGCAGATGCCACTGCCGGCTTTATACATTTCACATGGGCATTTCGAGGCTATACTCCGACTGTCTAAGAAGGAAGCAAGCGCCATGGCCAGAACCAAGCAAACCGCTCGCAAATCCACCCGTGGCAAAGCCTACAGGAAGCAGCTAGCCGCCAAGTCTGCGCGCAGGAGTGCCTCCCCGTTACGAGCCCTGCCAGCGCCTGGGGAAAAAATTTGCCCAGTTCTTCAAGATCGACCTGCGCTTCTAGAGCTCCGCCGTGATAGCCCTGCAGGAGGCTAGCGAGGCTTACCTGGTCGGTCTGTTCGAGGACACCTAACTGTGTGCCATCCACGCAAAGAGGGTGTCCATCGTGCCCTAGGACATCCTGCTGGCCCACTGTATTCGCGGAGAGCGCGCGTAAATGATGACCTGATCTCCAAAATCCCACCTCCATATTTCCATCAAAAAGGCACAATTGCTCCATTTATACGCGCACCTCTACATTTCTCACCATGTATGTTGTTAACTAACCCGTCTTAACGCTACGTATTGCACGTTTTACTTGCCTGAGGCGTTGAAATAAAACGCATAAATCCAAAGGGATTATCTACAATAGTCAAAGACGCGCGGCAGGCTGAAATACTCCAACCAAATAATTGGCCAAATCAGGAAGGACAAAGGAAGACTCGGTGCATGCGTTGCTTTATTCAGCACAGTTGAATGGACAGCGCTTCTGCTTCATCTCCACTCACGAGACGGGTAATAGAGGAGCTCCTTGGTGCTGAAATGTACAAAGTTGTCCACTATCGGTATATCTATTTATTATGGCCATCGAAATGTTAGCAATTCAAATCAGATCCAACAATTATATCAAGGGATTAGAAATCCAAGGTTTAAAAACAAACGTGTCATTGTACTCAGAGGATCTAGAGAAATGTTCTAACCTCTCTGGAATACAACCACATTATGATAAATGTACTATATAAGGTATTGACCCTCCTGTAGCTCAGTTGGTAGAGCATGGCGCTTGCAACGCAAGGGTTGTGGGTTCGATTCCCACGGGGGCCAGAATGAAAAATGTATGCACTCACTAATTGGAAGTCGCTCTGGATAAGATGACTAAACTGTAAATTGAATCACTGACAATACAACTTGTAGTTTACCAATAAAATGGTCTGAAGGTGATGTGGATACATATCCCTAAATAAAATGATCTCACTCTATTAAATGTTAATAGAAATTTAGCAAAAAATTATAAGATCTTGCTACCAAGGAAAGGTAAAAATACCTGTCTGTTTGTGGAAAAAAACTAATAGAAAAAAATATATATTTATTGATATTGTATAGCCTTACTTGTTGATATCTCAGACGACCAGAACCTTAATAATAATCACCATACTTACTTCACATAGCACGGACATATAGTAGACTACTGACACTCACTCCTATGGAATGGGTATGGGGACTGGACATGCCAGGACCCAGACCCTACTGTTGTCGATCACACAGATTAATGTCGCGTTCAGGGTGCTATCAGAGTCAGGAAATACCTAGTTCCAACTGGGAAGTTTCACTTGAATGACCCTCCAAGTTCGAATTTACAAGTGAGAAATTGTGAAAATGTTGTTGCCAATCTTATTGGTTTAGGAATTGTTCCGACTTCAAAACCACTTTAACACAATCATGTCGGAGTTACAACTTCCCATTTTCCACGAGAATGTCAAGTTGGCATAATACAGCATTCAAGTGCTAGTCGGTACTTGGAAACTGACATTTCTGACTTGCTAACTGGTTGAACGTGTTACAACATGTATATAATATGATTGACATAACCATAATAGAAAGGCCTTGGAAGTGACATAAGTGAAAGCCGACATTTCATTATTTTACATTAACCTCTTTAACATGTATTAAATGAATTATGAAGAAAATTGTGTAATTTAGGCTCTACGAAATATGAAATGCATTATGAAGAAAATCGTGTACTGTTGCCTACACGAAAAAGGGGCCTTTCTGACCAAAAGTGCACCAGTATCCCAAAGTATTAAAGTATTAATCGAAATCAAGCATAGAAAACAGCGTTAACATTAATAAGGGTGGCAGGTAGCTTAGTGGGTAAGAGTGTTGTGCCAGTAACCCAAAGGTCGCTGGTTCTAATCCCCGGGCCGACTAGGTGAAAAATCTGTAGATGTGCCCTTAAGCAAGGCACTTAACCCTAAATGCTCCTGTAAGTCACTCTGGATAAGAGAGTCTGCTAAATGACTAAAATGTAATAAAACAATTTTTCCCACGAATTAAGTTGCACGTAAATTTGTGTATTTTCTCACAATAATAATAATATGCCATTTAGCAGACGCTTTTATCCAAAGCGACTCACAGTCATGCGTGCATACATTTTTGTGTATGGGTGGTCCCGGGGATCGAACCCACTACCTTGGCATTACAAGCGCCGTGCTCTACCAGCTGAGCTACAGAGGAACCCAAGAAAATCTCAAACAGTACATAGGCATACAACTACAATGTTTGAAACATTATTAAATAAAGACAACATTTCTGTATGTTCACAACTATAATACAGAAAATAAAGAAAAATAGGCTATCCGTTTATGGTTGTTGTGTGTAGCCTACTGGTTAAATTGGTGTCTTTTCCTTAACATAAATATCCCAGGTTAGTACACAACGATTTTCCTTGCATGTTTTGCTAGGTCCTGCAGGACATCACCCCCTTCATCTTCCTGGAATAAAAAAATCACACACAAACACAGACATTCTTTCAATGTTGTGAACAAATTTTACATGAACATTTAAATCAAGATGGATTACGAGATGCCCAGGCTGATGCGCAAAGGCAACTATGCCGAGCGTGTGGGCGCTGTCGCACCAGTCTACCTGGCTGCCGTGCTCAAGTGCCTGACTGCTGAGATCCTGGAGTTGGCCGGAGACATTGCCCGTGCAAACAAGAAGCCTCACATCACACTGATTAACTCTATAGTATTATCCCAGTTTACGGTCTTGCCTACACCTAGCGAACAGTTTTTTAATTGATATGAAAAATAAATATTCCATTTGATTTGGAACAGCAAGCCAGACAAAATTAAACGGGCCTATTTATAAAATGAATATCAATAGAGAGGACAGAATTGATTAAATATTTTAAGCTTGGACCTACCACTAAAAGCTTCAGTCATACAAAAGTTATACCTAAATCCGAACTGGTTCTCTAGAAATGTGTAAGACTGTCTCACCACGTTCAATAAATGGCATTTTCCCCCTTTATTCAGATTACAACATCTCACTTTCAGTTATTTGAAATGAAATCAATTCTCAAATATCACTATATCTAAAACAAGCCATATAAAGTTGGATGCAATTTCAATTTAATCATCCAGAAACGACAGAACAAACTCAAATACACTAATAGAAAAATACATATGTCTTGATATTGTATAGCCTACTTGTTGGTATCTCAGACGTCCAGAACCTTAATAATAATCAACATACTTACTTCACAAACAATAATTATACTAGCTGCCTGCACATAGCACAGACATATCACTGTGAACCCGAATAAGTAAGCAGAACTTTAAGAAAGTGAGGCAATCCGTTGCCACTGTTTTGTTGAGTTCATAAACTCAAACATTTGAGTATATCATTGCTTATATATTTGGAGTTCATGTTAAATGTAATTTTTAATTATAATTAAATTAAATGTACTGATTAAGCCAACTCAAACATTTTCAGTTTATGCTACTCAGAATATTTATTCATCTTTCTCATTGCAATATCTCAAGAGAACTTAATAATTTCAAGCATGAATATGAAACATAAATATCCTGAGTTAACTTAACATTTATTCGTTTTTTCAATCAATCTTCTGATTACCCATAACTCAAAAACATAGACTTGTTACAACTCAAAATCATTTACCACCAAACTTAAAATATTTGTGGCAACTGATTGCATTAAAAATAATAAGTACTCTTGACTTAAAGGTCAAACAAAAAAACATCATCTATTCAGATGTTTAGTATAAACTTTTCTTGCCCAGTCTTTTAGCAAAAAAATATGAAATAAAAAAACATAAATAAAAAAAGTCTACTTCTGGGCATTTTGTTTATACTTTAAGATGAACTATGTAATAGTAGAACATATTCAAACTCAGAAAAGCTAAAATTACATTAAGAAAATATCATTATATCACAAATAGCTTATAAACTGTTAATACAACATTACCAGGAGGGCATCAGCAAGTATTGGGTGGTGACCAAACATTTGTTTAGAAAGATTATTTGCCCACACCTGTGCCTTTTAGCACAAAATGAAACAATCTATTTAATAATAATAGTAACATAACAATAATAGTAATACAAATAATTAAGAATTAAAAAGAGAATTAAATAAACAATTACAAAGGCACACTTTTGGCCATCTGGTTGTAAACTTGCAGTGCAGCAATGTATAAACAAATTGCTTGTAAATTCTTCACAACTAAAACTGCTAAAATTTCAAAACGGTACATTAACATGTACAAAGGCAGTGTTTAGCCTTCCTTTGGCTATCTGGTTCAAATCTAGCAACTTCAGGGTGCACTGTATAGTTTTAGAAAATTAATTCAAACTCGAAAAGCAAAATTAACAATATTAATAAGACAATACAAATTATTTTATCCATTTCCATAACTGAATAAACATCCCATCCTCAGAAGAAAATAAAGTCCCTATAACACTGTTTCCAACTAGAAAGGTTTGAGGACAGTTTATTTATTTATGAAAATGTATCAATGAAGAGCTTTCCTTTCTGATAAAAATTTACTTCCCAAAGCTATATAGTACACCTTTTAAAAACAAAATGCCATAGTATATAAATATGGAGGATATATTTATTCATATTTCAAATTGAAAGTCCAAAGAGAAAACGAAGCAAGATCAAATTAATAGTATTATTTCACTACGCTACTAGGAAAAATCATGCCATAATTAAATGTATGATGTAAAAGCTTAAAATGGAAATACTTCAATTAAAATCTAAAATATAATTGTTTTATTTTAGCCTTTCCCCTTTATAATTTTCAATTTGACATTTTATCTTTTGAATTTTACGTTTTACATTTGACATTGACATTTTCAGATTCACCTTTTACATTTTGATTTAAGCTTTTCATTTAGAAGTGACAGGTGTCAATTTAAATGAGGAGGCATGGCCCAACGGCTGGTGGGAGGGTCTGAAACGACATCCAGCTGACAGTTGAAGCTTTGCATTTTAAATTTGACTTTTTAAATTTAATTATGGCATGATTTTTCCTAGTAGTGTAGTAAAATAAAAATATTTTTAATTTGATCTCGCATTCGTTTTCCCTTTGGCCTTTCAATTTGAATTATGAATAAAAATATCCTCCATATATAAACACTTAATTCAACCCTGAATTTCAGTTTAACAACAATAAAATGTATATTAAAACGTACAAAGACAGTGTGTACTTTGTGCCATTTGGCTGAAAACCAGTTGAGTAGAGCAGCAACTTTAACATAAACAGTTGAACAGTATTCAACATGGACCTGACATGACATATTCTCATTGTGGACTATGCTCTAACAGAGTGAGCCATCAGAATCCACCACTCCTTTTTGGATCTTCAGTTACACATACAACATCAGCTCATTTTTAAGAGTCTGCAGCTTGGGTGACAGTTTAGAGTCATCAAGACCAAGTAAGATTTTCTGTGTGAACTCAAAAGTGTTTGTCAGTCCCTTGGGATAGCTGAGATGTAGTGCATAAATCAGGCCGAACATTACCAGGAAGGCATCAGCAAGCCTGGGGAGATTGACAACCACATCACCCTCTAGGACGACAGAGACTCTCACTGGGTGGTAGTGAACTGGGCTTGTGGCATCATCACTGACTGTTGTAAGGAGGACCACTGATGCATCCCACAGGTCTGGCTCATCCATATCATCCTTTAAAAAATGAAAGGGAGAACATATACTAATCACATTTACTGAAACTATGGCTGTGGCAATTTTGATTACAGTTGGATGTAGGGGTGGAACGGTACATGTATTTGTATTGAACCGAAATGGTACGGGCGTCTCGGTACGGTACATGAATTACACGGAGAATACACAGTATAAAAATAAATAAAACTTGAGTGCAAATTAATGAATGTAATGCGGAACTACTGTTAGACAAGCGGTTCTTTAGGGACACCTAATCTGTAGCCCTGCCCTTAGCTCTGAAGCTCCCGAGCCCCGCCTACATGTCGAGTCAGTCAGTCCAGTCCAAATGAAGAGTCCACATGAAGCGAACTAGTCCCTTCCAAATACAACCAAACACGGACGTAGCTGTATCCCTTCTCGCCTCGACCACAAATGGCCACCAGGCCCGTTTGATTCGCTGTTTGCTCCGGTATTAGCTGTTAGCTCCGCCGTTAGCTGTTAGCTTCGCCGTTAGCATGTGACGCTAACACCAAAACTCGTCAACTGCTCTGTGTAACCGAAGCTGCTCTTTTAACATCCCTGCTCTGTGCATTCACATATGAGAGCAGCGCTTGTCTCCCATATCACACTACTAGCTGATTGTATTATTTTGTTTACAAGTTACAGATGGAGTCTGGAGATGATGCAGGGTACTTCTTGTTTACTGTTTACATCTTACTTTATACACTTCAAGCTGTTACAGCTAGCTCAGTGGACAGCCTGAGACATGCACAATAAAAAAATTTGCCTTCTGCATTTTTGTTTTGCTTTCCCCTCCATTGTACCAAACCGAACCGTGATGTCTGAACCGAGGTATGAACCGAACCGTGACTTCTGTGTACTGTTCCACCCCTAGTTGGATGTCATATAAATAACAATAAATACACAAGTCTGAAAGACTCCTGTTCATTCTGCTGCGTTGTGCTCTCGTTGCTGAGAAAGTGAGATTACTTTTATGTGTTCCACTGTGAGGCTAATGACGGCTACTTGATTTTCTTTGCAGTTTATTTTTTTGATGCTGTAATGGGCTCAAAATGACACTTCACACTTATAAACATCTTGCCAGAGGTTTGTAGTTGAAACACTGGTACATATACAGAAATTCTAGTGTGTTGGAAATGAAATGAAGATATGAATTTGTTAATTTACAGTACAATAGGCCTGATATCTCTTTACTGGGACTTACCACACATGTTCTGAAAAATCCAGAGACTTCCTCTAGTAGATAATCAGGAAGGGCATGGAGAACAGTGGTACGCCTTGTGTGGACATCATGTTATTCCTAAGAAGATTAAAATAGTGTTGTGACAAGTTTACTTATCAAACCCAATGACAAACAGTCCCAACTAATTATTAATTAATTAATTAATTAATTGCCAATATCTGCACATAAATCCACTAATAACCTGCTGACTGGTGCAATTGTGGAATTAAAAAGCTTATTTGAAGCATTAAACTCCCAACATTACACTAAGACTACCTGTGAAATGTATAATCACCTGTGTATCATGGACTTTGAAAATGTTTGCCAAAGCATCTGCAGTCTTTTCAGTTTTGGAAGCTTTCTGTCTAAATAAGGCCATCAAACGAGGAGTGTGGCGATCAAGCTCGGCATAGAAAGTGTTAGGTAGGTTCTTGTTAGTTATCCGTTGGAACTCTGCATATACCTCCATTGAGGAAAGGACAGTAACAGCAATTATTTATTTTAGGATGAATGAAATTAGGCAACATTACACACAATGTGACATACAGTAGCAAAGATAAAAACAGAAAAAATAACCTACAAAATGAATTTATTTATTAAATTGATGATGATTTTACCTCAGACTGCATATGAAGAGCAGGCCAGAGGTCCATTAGCTCTTTCACCGGTGGGCAGGACATTACAATAGTCTGTCGTCAGCAAGGCAAACGTGTTCTGCATCATCTTACTAATAAGGGGTAGGTTTCTCTCAGTCTTCTTTACTTCCTCAACAATAGCCTGCCTCAAAAGGTCAAGGCTTGAGGGATCCTCTCCTTGAGGAAAGTTAGGCAGAAAGTTGACCTCTGCACACTTAGGCCTTTTGATGTTGGAGTGTGAAGGTTCATTCTCAGGGTTTTTTCGGCTTCTTTTCCCAGCATTTACAGCGACCTCCTGACATCCAGCCCTTCTCATCTTGGTCCTGTAATTGCCCATTTTAAACTTGATGCTGTTCTTCCAGCCATTCCATTCATTGTCAGATCCTGCTTCTTTTAAACAGGGGTGTTTCCTCACAAGAGCTTCAGCCACCATTGCTATCTCTTTATCACTGGGGTAAGCCTTAAAACCATATATGGTAGATGCCAGTTTGTCTAAAATATTGTGCTTTTGGTCCCTTGACAACTGAAGAGGTCTCTCATTCTTTTCAAATTCAGCATTCCCATCTCTAAGTGTCAGCTCAACGTCAAATGCAAATGTGGGAATTTGTAAAGGACCTGGAGGCCATCTGTTCAGACATTCTGGGGATGACACATCTGAAAGGGTATCAGTTGATGCAAGAGAACTGGAATCCTGTCTAACTGAAATATGAACACAGGCTTTTTGTGGTAACTCCTCGATGTCAACAAGGTAAGTGAGTTTTCCATCAAAGTCTGGATCTTTGTATTGCAAACTGAAGTCACAGTCCAATTCCAGTTGTTCTTTTAAAATCTCAATCACTGCATCAACAGAGGCTGGACGGGAGCTGAGTTTTAATTTTCTAACACGGTCTGCCTCAATGACACGAAGGATCATGTTTTGTGGGGCTTCAGCTGCCATCACTTTAATAAAAGAAGAGATTTGGAGGTTAAAAACACATCAGCACACAGACATTATAGTGCATTTATAAGGCTTTCTAAATGTTTATAATCATTAATGACAACCTCCAACGTGTTCAGCATTCATAATGCTTTATACCTCCATGCCAAAGTGACAGTGTTTGAAAGAAAAATCTGGGTTCCACAGTACATTATAACTACCATAACATTAGCCAGATATATTTGTGCTTTTAATGCATTATAGACATGTTCTTTAGAATGTGTTACCAAAGAGTGCAATTCCAAAATGCAGGTCATGTATGTTGATTAGGGCTGTTACCATATTTAGACAATCGATTATTTGTGGACATAAAATCGATCTTAATCTAAGCTTCGACGGCCGACGGGGGTGAAGGGGAGGAGGCCCTGGCGGACATAATGAATGTATGGCAAAACAAACACTGCATGTCTCCAAAACTTATCAGGCAGGTTTGTTGTTTGCAGGTTTGTTGATTTATATAATGATTGATTATATTGAGCACATTTTCCAATAAATGAACAATTAATGATTTTATGAAGAATTACTTACCATAGAGTGGTCTTTATTTTGTCTCACTTGTATGAACCTCTTGGGAGTCAACAGCAGCAAGCCATCAATCTTGTATGCAGAGAGTGGGATTGTATCATTGAAGTCTGTCACACCCTGGTTCGGGGACTCATTATGTTGAACCAGGGTGTGTTCATTCTATGTTTTCGGTTTCTCTGGTGGGTGTTCTACGTGGTTTATTTTCTATGTTTGCCGGTGTGACTCCCAATCAGAGGCAAACGAGTGTCAGCTGTCGGCTGTTTGTCTCTGATTGGGAGCCATATTTAATCTATCTGTTTTCCTTTCGGGTTGTGGGATTTTGTTCGTGTGTGTGCGTGTTGTACACTAGACGTCACGCTTTCGTTGTTTATTGTTTTTGTTGTTGTGAGCATTTAATTAAAATCATCATGTTCACTCCCAACGCTGCGCTTTGGTCCTATTTCATAGACGGACGTGACAGAAAATCCCACCAAGACCAGACCAAGCAGCGTGTCGAAGAGCCATCGCGAATAAATCTCCGTGGCAGCTTCGATTGGGCCAAGCCCATGGAGGAGCTGAGTGAAGAGGGTTGGAGACAGAGGAGCGAGAGATGGGAGAGAATGTTGGAGGCCTGGAGAGACCCCCCAGAAAATTTTTAGGGGGGGGCTCACGACGTCGGGGCAGCAGGTGTACGGGTTGGAGGAGTGCAGGAGGTTGGCAGATAGGGCCGCCAGGTTAAGGGGGCCACTGGTCACGAAGGGGAAGGAAGGTGTAGAGGCACGGCCAAGGGTACTGGGGTGTGTTACCAGTCCGGTCCGGCCCGTTCCTGATCCCCGTGTAGGGCCAGGGGTGTGTGTCCTCAGTGCGGTCCTGTCTGTTCCTGTTCCTCGCATGGAGCCTGTGGTGCGCGTCCCCAGCCCAGCCCGGCCTGTGCCTGCTCCCCGCACCAAGGATACGGTGCGCGTCGCCAGCCCGACCCGGCCTGTTCCGGCCACTCGCACCAGGGATACGGTGCGCGTCCCCAGCCCAGCCCGGCCTGTGCCTGCTCCCGCACCAAGGATACGGTGCGCGTCGCCAGCCCGACCCGGCCTGTTCCGGCCACTCGCACCAAGGATACGGTGCGCGTCGCCAGCCCGACCCGGCCTGTTCCGGCCACTCGCACCAAGGATGCGGTGCGCGTCGCCAGCCCGACCCGGCCTGTTCCGGCCACTCGCACCAAGGATACGGTGCGCGTCGCCAGCCCGACCCGGCCTGTTCCGGCCACTCGCACCAGGGATACGGTGCGCGTCGCCAGCCCAGTCCGGCCCATCCAAGCTTCCCGCACCAAGTCTGTGGTGCGTCTCGTCAGCCCTGTCCGGCTCGTCCCTGCTCTCCGCACCAAGTCAGTGGTGTGCGTCGCCAGCCCATTCCGGTCCATTCCTGCTCCACGCACCAAGCCAGGGGCGCGTGTCGTCAGTCCGGCTCCGGCCAGCGGGGCTAGACAGGACCAGGAGTACTTTGGGGGTTTGGAGAGGAAGTGGGGATCAAGCCCGGAGCCGGAGCCGCCGCCGAGGAAGAATGCCCACCCAGCCCTCCCCTGTTTTGCTCGTATTTAGGCGCGGTCACAGTCCGCGCCTTTAGGGGGGGGTACTGTCACACCCTGGTTCGGGGACTCATTATGTTGAACCAGGGTGTGTTCATTCTATGTTTTCGGTTTCTCTGGTGGGTGTTCTACGTGGTTTATTTTCTATGTTTGCCGGTGTGACTCCCAATCAGAGGCAAACGAGTGTCAGCTGTCGGCTGTTTGTCTCTGATTGGGAGCCATATTTAATCTATCTGTTTTCCTTTCGGGTTGTGGGATTTTGTTCGTGTGTGTGCGTGTTGTACACTAGACGTCACGCTTTCGTTGTTTATTGTTTTTGTTGTTGTGAGCATTTAATTAAAATCATCATGTTCACTCCCAACGCTGCGCTTTGGTCCTATTTCATAGACGGACGTGACAAAGTCAGATTGCAGGTGGATAGACAGGCTTCCCTGTATGGCTGACAGCTCATAGGATCGAAGATGCTCTACATACCAGGAGTCATAATCACAACAGAGAAAATAAACATTGTGATTCACAAGGTAGATCTGTGTTAGTCTGCAAAATTTTGACAGTCCCCCACTGATTCCAACTGACACAAACATGCCACTGGTATAGTCTGTGCCATCAATGGTCACCTTTGATGTACGATAGACAGTGTCACTAGTTGTTTGTCCTCTAATGTGAGCCTGAGCTACTTCTGGTAGAGCTGAAACCAAAACAGAGTCAACCCTGGATGTTTGCGTTTTTGGTTTGAAAAACTATGGTGAACCAAGGTGATATGCCATCATGTGTTGGTGTCTGATTGCCAGTGTCTTCAAGACATTTTTGAAGTTTTGAGCATCATGCACCACTCTCTTGAAGAAGCGATGTTTAGCTTCAAATCGCATGGTCCAAACATGCACCAGGGGCCCAAAATACTTAACTAAGGTGGGGTAATGCTCCACATAGTGATGTTTAGGACGAAGCCTAAACTCAGGGAAAGCCTCTTGTAGGATCTGTCTGTGGTCACTGATTTTGCAAACAAAATAGTCCAATGTTTCATCAGAAAATGATGGGCACAATGCTAATTCCATCAACTCTTTCAAGTCCATCAAAACCTCCCATGCAACATTACCCTCTGGTACTTTACTGCCTACAAGTAACGGAAGTAGTCTGAGCAGCGTGGCATTTTCATGCCCGTTGCCTCCAATTGTTTTCCGGGTCATGAATGTTTTGGGAACTGGATGAGGTTTATTTACTTTATCAGTGTGCTGATATGGGAATGATGTGATCCTTTGGTTCAAATACTCTAAAGTGAAGTGCTTAAGCCGAATCATTTCTCTAATGCAAAGTGCAAGTTCAACTGGAACGATTCCTTCCAAAAGATTGTGTAGTAGATCTGGAGGAAAACCTGTGATAGGGTGGAAGTGCTCAAGTGACTCACGGAAGACACAATCACCTTTAACCCCAAATTGGCTGCTTGAACTCTCAACTTGGAGGACATTCTGTACATGAATGTCATGACTCGCTTTGGTTCTCTGGACAAATTCCTCCTTTTTACCTCAGTTGTTTGAAACTGTTCACTTATGGCCATACAGAATCTGCAAACATAATCTGCTCTGAATGACTCCAAAAAGCCACCTAACCCATGTGCAGCCAGATTGTCAGCAGAAACACAGAAGCCTTTCACATTCTGACCAACAGATTAAATGAAAACACCATCCTGTTCAAGTGTGTGAACATCACGAACCAGTGGAGCAAGTACAGCTGCATATCCATATTTCTGGAGGTCTGTCACTTTAGCTAGCATGGCCAATTGTATAGTGTGCATTGCTGATCTATACTTGGGCGGCACATTTGCTAGGACCCAGTATACAGCACAAAGTTTGTGAACTTTACGTGATGTGCCGAGAGGGTTAGTGATTTCAAGATCGTCAATATATAGCTGTATTGCTAGGTGTAGATCTTCTGTTGAGAGTAACTCATTTTCCTGGAAATGAGAGCCATCACGATATGACACATAATAACCAGGCTCAGTGTTTGGTTCTCTGATCTTGCTCAGGATATCTGTGTTTTTAAACAGCTCCTGAATCATTTGAAGGATTGGAACATACATGATGATATGACCAGGTGCTTCTAAATGGTACTCTACTGGCATTACCAATGGATAGTTGTGCTCTATAAATGTCTTCCTTCGCTTATAAGAGGACAACTCTGCACCTTTGGAGGTTGCACTAAATACAACATTAGAGTCCATGACAGCACTGACAACTTCATTGAGTGTGGATTCTGTGATATTGTGACCATGTCTCTGCAATATATCATTAATTGCATCCTTGATCAATGGCTGAGAAAGAGAAGATCTGATTCAAGTGATCAACTATTTATTGTGAAGCTGTGTTTGACACATGTAGGATAGCCTGCATCTTTAGAAATAAAGATGCTGCATTAAGTTTGAGCTGATTTTTTAGTTTTGAAGTATCACACTGCTCATCATCCTGCATTTCTGTGCTCTGAACTGGACACTCTTCATCCACATCAATAGTGACGTTAGAGTTGGTGGCTTGGAGATTCTGAGTATGTTCATAGACAATGTCACTACCAAAGTCTGACGCAAGACTTGCTTGATGCACTCTACTTTTATGGGAATTAAAAGAAGCGTATACATTTGTGCTATAGTTACAACCTTTGTATGGGCATACCACTGTCTCATGCTTTTTTAAGTGTGTTCTTATGTGACTGAGGAGTACAGACTCAGAAAAAGGTTGCTGAAATGTGCATAAAGGACACTTGAAAGTCACAAGTTCCTGAATCTCCTTTGCATTGCTGTTATGTTCTTGAGTATGATATCTTGACAGATGAGTACTCAGTGCACTCAGTGTCTGAAATGTGCACATGCAATCATCATGGAGGCATGGGAGTGGGCTCATTTTTGAAAAGTGGCTGTGCTGCAGTCTGCAGTGTTTAAATACATATTTTCTAGTGGTAAAAGAAGCTGAACACAACTTACAGTGCCAAGTCATATTTGTTGCAGCAACCTGAAAACACACAAAAAAATATTATTTTACAGGACACCTGTCATGAAGTTTAAACCTCCATCAGAACTATCAAAAACTGCAGTCACATATTCCTCATACTAAAAGTGTACAACAATATAGCTACACCAACATTGATTAAAAAAAAGTAGATGTGTAAGATGCCTGTTAGACTATTCAAAACATTTTATTACACAAATAAGTCAAAGTTAGGTAACGTTGGGCTGGTAGCATCCATAAATTCTTATCGTAGCAATAACAAAAAAAATTATACAAAAAAATTAACCAGCTAATTCAACTTGCAGAGAATACCTTTCAGTTAGCCTAAGCACAACATGTGGAGTTAGCTTCTGCTTTCACTCACAACACTGACACAGCTCCAGCACAGATTTCGAGTTTTTATTGAGCAGTACATGATACCTTACTATCCACCGCTGCACGTTGGGCTCAACCAGTTTTTTACAACTACATTAGCCTAGCCATGTAGCCTATACAGCTAGCTAACTGGCGGGATGACTTTGCATGTTAGCTTGCTAGCCTAACAGATAACCATTTTACATTGCTAACGTGACTCACTTTGTCCGTCTTAAAAACACGTTGAACCTCCAGAAACAAACATTCAAGCAAGTTTTATGTTGACTACTTACATTCACAACTCATTTGTGCAGAGCTGAGTGTTACCCTCCGGTCTCCTGCTCTTCTCCTCGGCTCAGGTCTGCTACCTGAAGAGGAAGTGCACGCAAATACTACAAAATAAAATATGTGAGCGCATATATGTAATTTATTAACTAGCCAACCTTGTAACAAGCAAACTATTAACAATTAATTATTTATAAACGTATATACACGTGTGTGTGTGTGTGTGATATTTTATATATATACAAATCTATCAGATGCAATTGATTTATTCTCAATTCGTTCTTGATTTGATTCATTTGTTCTTTCAAAAAAAGACATAGATTCATGTTTAATCCATATTGTTTTAAGTAATAAAAAAAATATGTTAAGTAGCAGTTACATAAAAATTAAAAATGTTCATATTATTCAAAAATTACAAGTTCAATAAACTCAAAAAGAAGAAAATTGCTACTGGCACTCAACATTTTTAAGTAAGTACAACTTTTAAGAACATTTTAAGTTTACACTACGTATTACAATTAATTATTTTGAACATTCGGGTTTACAGTGTAGTAGACTACTGACACTCACTCGTATGGAATGGGTATGGGGACTACATTATGCTACCTGTGGCTTTCTCATGCACGGTTATACGTCAGACATTTAAACGGCTAGGGATAGCGGAAAGTAAATCCCGCATTGAGTCAATACTGACATCTATTGGTAAACATAATCCTTAACATAAATATCCCAGGTTAGTACACAACGATTTTCCTTACATGTTGTGCTAGGACCTGCAGGACATCACCCCCTTCATCTTCCTGTAAAACAAAAAAACACAAACATTCTTTCAATGTTGGGAACAAATGTTACATGAACATTTAAATCAAGCTGTATTACAAGATGCCCTTATTTTTTAAAAATCAGAATGTAGTGAACAGGCTGATGCGCAAAGGCGACTACGCTGAGCGTGTGGGCGCTGTCGCACCAGTCTACCTGGCCGTCGTGCTTGAATACCTGACTGCTGAGATCCTGGAGTTGGCAGGAGACACTGCCTGTGCAAACAAGAAGACTCACATCATCCCCTGTCACCTGTAGCTGGCCTTCCGTAACGACGAGGACCCAACATCCGGGCGGTGCTACTCCCCAAGAAGACCGTGAATGCCGTCAAAGCCAAGTAAATTCGCTACTGCGGCTTCAACTTGACTACTCAACCCCCAAAGGCTATTTTAAGTGCCAACCAATTGAGTGGGTGTATACACAATGAACCAGACACCTGGATAGTTCCCGTTGAGGTTCCCCCGGAAGAGAAATTGTTTCTGACAGCAACAGTGAGTCCTACAACATCTTAATTATATCAACCCCCTCTCCACTAAGCACCCCAGTTATTTTAGGGACACATATCACTTCTTAGAAAATATCAAACACATAGCTGTTCCCTCCCAAACATATACACATATATACAGCATCTCACAAAAGTGAGTACACCCCTCACATTTTTGTAAATATCTGAGTATATCTTTTCATGTGACAACACTGAAGAAATGACACTTTGCTACATTGTAGAGTAGTGAATGTACAGCTTGTATAACAGTGTACATTTGCTGTCCCCTCAAAATAACTCAACACACAGCCATTAATGTCTAAACCGCTGGCAACAAAAGTGAGTACACCCCTAAGTGAAAATGTTCACTCGTTAGTGTTACAAGCTCTCAGGTGTGAATGGGGAGCAGGTGTGTTAAAATTTGGTGTCATCGCTCTCACACTCCCTCATACTGGTCACTGGAAGTTCAACATGGCACCATGTCCTGTGGTCTGATGAGACCAAGATAAACTTATTTGGTTCAGATGGTGTCAAGCGTGTGTGGCGGCAACCAGGTGAGGAGTACAAAGACAAGTGTCTTGCCTACAGTCAAACATGGTGGTGGGAGTGTCATGGTCTGGGGCTGCATGAGTGCTGCCGGCACTGGGGAGCTACAGTTCATTGAGGGAACCATTAATGCCAACATGTACTGTGACATACTGAAGCAGAGCATGATCCCCTCCCTTCGGAGACTGAGCCGCAGGGCAGTATTCCAACATGATAACGACCCCAAACACACCTCAAAGACGACCACTGCCTTGCTAAAGAAGCTGAGGGTAAAGGTGATGGACTGGCCAAGCATGTCTCCAGACCTAAACCCTATTGAGTATCTGTGGGGCATCCTCAAACGGAAGGTGAAGGAGTGCAAGGTCTCTAACATCCACCAGCTCCGTGATGTCGTCATGGCGGAGTGGAAGAGGACTCCAGTGGCAACCTGTGAAGCTCTGGTGAACTCCATGCCCAAGAGGGTTAAGGCAGTGCTGGAAAATGATGGTGGCCACACAAAATATTGACACTTTGGGCCCAATTTGGACATTTTCACTTAGGGGTGTACTCACTTTTGTTGCCAGCAATTTAGACATTAATGGCTGTGTGTTGTGTTATTTTGAGGGGACAGCAAGCTGTACACTCACTACTTTACATTGTAGCAAAGTGTCATTTCTTCAGTGATGTCACTTGAAAAGATATACTCAAATATTTACAAAAATGTGAGGGGTGTACTCACTTTTGTGAGATACTGTGTGTGTGTATATATATATATATATATATATATATTGTGATGTCACGAGAGGCTGTGTCCTGGAGGGACGTTACATCCCCCTGAGGTGGCTGCAAACCCAGACAGCTATGGCTCCATCTGCTGGTATGGTCGGGAACTCCACCCCTCTATGGCCAATCTTCCCACGCAGCTGAAACAAATGAGGAGCTGATGAGCTGAAGGTTTGGGAAGTGAAGAAACACAGTCTCCAACCTGGGCTCGCTGGAGGACAAGAGTGCTGCACGTCCACTTCCATGAGGAATATAAGGATTTGGAGATACTTACCTTTGGGAAATACTCACCTTTGGATATATGCACCTGTGGAAATACGTGAGAGACATTTGGAAGGACTTTTTGCTGGGTTGGCCACTAGCTGCAACGTGGACTACAGTAAGGCTGGGGAAAAGTTATCTGAGCGAGTGAGAATTGTGATTTTGGATGTGGAAGAGACATCCCTGAACTGTTAACCCTTAAAGAGCCACAAGAGAACAGAATTTGGTTATATTTTCGTTAATTTCCCAAGACCTATAATAAAATCCTTGTTTTGTTTGAACCTTGTCTCCTTGCACTACTTGAGCAATCCCGCTGAAAGCTGTGTAGCCTCTCGTGACGTCACAGATGGTGGAGAATACGGGTACGCTCAGCGTTAATAGTGCATGTCAGAGGAGGATACCGAAGGTTTGATCACCCAGTTTTCCAAGTTGGCCGTAGGCTCCCCGCCCGACTGAAATGGAGGACATATTGAAAGCCCTTGTTGCTGGCCAGCAAGCCCAGATGCAAGCAAACGTGGCTCTCTTGGAGGAGCAAAAGAAAGCCAACCTTCTGAAGGCAGAGGAATTGCAGTTGCAGAGACAGAGGGTGGTCCAAAATACCCGCCCAATAAAGGCAAGTGACTTTATATCTAAGATGGGAGCTACCGATGACATTGAGGCATACCTGCATGCATTTGAGGCCACGGCCACTAGGGAAGCCTGGCCCAAGCAACAGTGGGTTGGTCTGTTAGCCCCCTTTCTAACCGGGGAATCGCTGAATGCTGTCCGGGACCTGGGCCCTGACCAGGTTACTGACTATGATGCCCTGAAGTCTGAGATCCTCAGCAGATATGGACTCACAAAGTTTGGTATGGCCCAGCGCTTTCACAGCTGGACCTTCCAACCAGACCAACCTCCTCGGGCGCAGATGCATGAACTTGTCCGAATCGCAAGGAAATGGCTGGATCCGCAGAGGAATACAGCAGCGGCGGTGGTGGAGGCCGTTGTGGTGGATCGTTACCTACGCGCCCTGCCTTATGAGGCAAAACGGTTCATCAGTCAACAGGCCTTGACCACGGCTGATCTGACCGTGGAAGCTGTGGAAAAGTACCAGGCCACAGCGGAGATGCTGAATGCTTCCCGAAAAGACCCCAGGAGTGCGGCCCCACCACAAATGGGAAGAACCCGTCCAAAGGACCCCAAGGTCTCGAACCCAGCCACGTCAGGACTTATCCCGGCTCCAGGGGGAGCCAGAAACCAGGCGGGTCCAAGAAGAGTACACCAGGAGGGGGAAACTCGACAGTGTTACCGGTGTGGGGAGATGGGACATATCTCCTGGCAGTGTGGGAAACCAGCCGATGAACCTATGCCCACTGCGGAGTCCTCCAGCTCAGCACCCACACACCGTGTTGCCTCGCTCTTGGGAGTCGTAGATGGCGGCCCAGATCGACCCCCACCTGCCCGGTAACTGTGAATCACCATGATGTGGAGGCCTTACTGGATTCTGGTAGCCGGGCCACCCTGGTGCGTAAGGATTTGGTGGGCCCAATGTGTCTGACCCCGGGGAAAGTCCTCCCAGTTTCCTGTGTCCATGGGGACACCAGAGAATACCCCATTACTGAACTTACAATGACCAGCACACGGGGAACCATACACACGACGGCGGGGGTGGTTGATTCCCTCCCCGTCCCTGTCCTAATTGGACGAGACTGCCCAGCCTTTTACCCACTCTGGAGAGAGTCTCAGGAGAGGTTAACCCGAGTACCTCGGAAACGGAGAGGCAAGACTCATCCTGGGAAGGCTCCGGTGCAATCCTCCGAGTTACTCACTCCCGCCCGGGCTCTGATAGGGATGGCAGGTGCCCAGACCGACACAGAGACGGAGCTACAGAATCTGGACAAAGAACTGTCTGGTCTGAAGGGGACCGCTGAGAGGTATCGTTTGTTAAAGCAACAGTTAGACATGAAGACAGAAGAGTTAGATATCCTCCAGGCTAAACTCCAACAGAGCTCCTTCCATAAGCAACAGGAGGAGCTGGAGAGGCTGTGCAGGACCATCGAGGAGTGTGAGGAGACCCTGCGCAGTAGTAAGGAGGTCCAGAAGAAGGCAGAGGAGAAGTACAAGGTGTTGGAGAACAAGATGAAGAATGCGGAGGCAGAGAGAGAGAAGGAACTGAAAGCTGCTCAACAGAAGCTAAACTCTGCTAAAACCAAGGCTGATGCGTTCAGTAAGAAACTCAAGGAGAGACAACAGGAGGCTGAGTCCCTGGTCCTAGAGTTGGAGGAGTTGAAGAGAGAGCAGTCTGGCAAGCACCACGGCAATGCGGACGCCCTCTCCCGGCGTGATGCCTTCTTCGCTGCCTTTACCCGACGAGGACGTCGGTCCCGAGGAGGGGGATGTGTGATGTCACGAGAGGCTGTGTCCTGGAGGGACGTTACATCCCCCCTGAGGTGGCTGCAAACCCAGACAGCTATGGCTCCATCTGCTGGTATGGTCGGGAACTCCACCCCTCTATGGCCAATCTTCCCACGCAGCTGAAACAAATGAGGAGCTGATGAGCTGAAGGTTTGGGAAGTGAAGAAACACAGTCTCCAACCTGGGCTCGCTGGAGGACAAGAGTGCTGCACGTCCACTTCCATGAGGAATATAAGGATTTGGAGATACTTACCTTTGGGAAATACTCACCTTTGGATATATGCACCTGTGGAAATACGTGAGAGACATTTGGAAGGACTTTTTGCTGGGTTGGCCACTAGCTGCAACGTGGACTACAGTAAGGCTGGGGAAAAGTTATCTGAGCGAGTGAGAATTGTGATTTTGGATGTGGAAGAGACATCCCTGAACTGTTAACCCTTAAAGAGCCACAAGAGAACAGAATTTGGTTATATTTTCGTTAATTTCCCAAGACCTATAATAAAATCCTTGTTTTGTTTGAACCTTGTCTCCTTGCACTACTTGAGCAATCCCACTGAAAGCTGTGTAGCCTCTCGTGACGTCACAATATATATATATATATATATATATATATATATATATATATATAGTGGGGGAAAAAGTATTTAGTCAGCCACCAACTGTGCAAGTTCTCCCACTTAAAAAGATGAGAGAGGCCTGTAATTTTCATCATAGGTCAACTATGACAGAGAAAATGAGAAGAAAAAAAATCCAGAAAATCACATTGTAGGATTTTTTATGAATTTATTTGCAAATTATAGTGGAAAAAAAGTATTTGGTCAATAACAAAAGTTACTCAATACTTTGTTATATACCCTTTGTTGGCAATGACACAGGTCAAACGTTTTCTGTAAGTCTTCACAAGGTTTTCACACACTGTTGCTGGTATTTTGGCCCATTCCTCCATGCAGATCTCCTCTAGAGCAGTGATGTTTCGGGGCTGTCGCTGGGCAACACGGACTTTCAACTCCCTCCAAAGATTTTCTATGGGGTTGAGATCTGGAGACTGGCTAGGCCACTCCAGGACCTTGAAATGCTTCTTACGAAGCCACTCCTTTGTTGCCCGGGCGGTGTGTTTGGGATCATTGTCATGCTGAAAGACCCAGCCACGTTTCATCTTCAATGCCCTTGCTGATGGAAGGAGGTTTTCACTCAAAATCTCACGATACATGGCCCCATTCATTCTTTCCTTTACACGGATCAGTCGTCCTGGTCCCTTTGCAGAAAAAACAGCCCCAAAGCATGATGTTTCCACCCCCCATGCTTCACAGTAGGTATGGTGTTCTTTGGATGCAACTCAGCATTCTTTGTCCTCCAAACACGACAAGTTGAGTTTTTACCAAAAAGTTATATTTTGGTTTCATCTGACCATATGACATTCTCCCAATCCTCTTCTGGATCATCCAAATGCACTCTAGCAAACTTCAGACGGGCCTGGACATGTACTGGCTTAAGCAGGGGGACATGTCTGGCACTGCAGGATTTGAGTCCCCGGCGGCGTAGTGTGTTACTGATGGTAGGCTTTGTTACTTTGGTCCCAGCTCTCTGCAGGTCATTCACTAGGTCCCCCCGTGTGGTTCTGGGATTTTTGCTCACCGTTCTTGTGATCAGTTTGACCCCACAGGGTGAGATCTTGCATGGAGCCCCAGATCGAGGGAGATTATCAGTGGTCTTGTATGTCTTCCATTTCATAATAATTGCTCCCACAGTTGATTTCTTTAAACCAAGCTGCTTACCTATTGCGGATTCAGTCTTCCCAGCCTGGTGCAGGTCTACAATTTTGTTTCTGGTTCCTTTGACAGCTCTTTGGTCTTGGCCATAGTGGAGTTTGGAGTGTGACTGTTTGAGGTTGTGGACAGGTGTCTTTTATACTGATAACAAGTTCAAACAGGTGCCATTAATACAGGTAAGGAGTGGAGGACAGGGGAGCCTCTTAAAGAAGAAGTTACAGGTCTGTGAGAGCCAGAAATCTTGCTTGTTTGTAGGTGACCAAATACTTATTTTCCACCATAATTTGCAAATAAATTCATAAAAAATCCTACAATGTGATTTTCTGGAAACAAATTTCTCAATTTGTCTGTCATAGTTGACGTGTATGATGAAAATTACAGATTTTTTTTTTATCCACAGAGGGTTCTCCCCAACAAACTGGCAAAGTACACAGACTTACTAGAGAACCACAGAAAGCGTAAGTCCTCCTCTTCCAGTGATACTCTTGTGAAAAATGCAAAGATCACAGCCTTCGCTGCCCCAGGACGGGTAACACAAGCAACGCTTGACAAGCTGGTGCTAAATTTTGTATGTGAGGCCAACCAACCATTTTCTGTGGTTGAGACGCCATCCTTCAAGACTTTGATAGAAACCTTGCAACCTCAAACAGTAATGACAAGGAAAACGTTATGCACAAGAATACAAGAAGCTGCAAAACACAAGAAGAGCATAATCATCAAAAAGCTGAGTGCTGTGAACTATGTTGCTACCACAACAGACTGCTGGTCTGCCAGACAACGTAGCTACTTAGGTGTCACCTGTCACTGGATAGACAACACCTCACTGGAGAGGCACTCCGCTGCATTGGCTTGTAGACCTGTCAAAGGCTCGCACACGTTTGATGTCTGTGCTGCTGCATTAGAGGAAATACATTCTGAGTACCACATCAGGGAAAAAGTGACCAGGGCGACAACAGACAGTGGCTCAAACTTCCTGAAGGCCTTTCGATTATATGGTGAGGTGAAAAAGGAGGAAGCCATCAATGTACAAGAGGAGAGTGACTCCACCCTTGATGATGCTACAGAAGATCAGAGTGAGTCAGAGGTGGAGTGTCAAGATGTGTCTGCTATTCTGGATGACAACACAGGCCTTGAGTACCAACTTCCAAGGCACCAAAAGTGTGCATGCCATCTCCTCAATCTTATATCCACAGTTGATGCCACTGCTGCAGGAGGAGCTGCAAACGAAACCTACAAGAGGCTGTCTCGGTCTGCTTTTGCAAAATGTCATGCTCTTTGGAATAAAACCAGCAGGTCAACCATGGCTCATGAAACAGTGGAACGTGAATGCAAGCTGCTGTTTCTCCGACCCAATCAGACACGCTGGAGCTCCCTGTTCCTCGCTGTAGAAAGGATTGTGCGCATTCACCGAGAGCAAGGAGAACAAGCAATTCGCAATGTCTGCACAGCATTAAAGATAAAGATGTAAGTTGACAAAATTTATATTTTGTTTTAAAAGAATAATAAAAATAAATAAGCCTTGCTGATTAATGGGTGAATCCTCTTGTCTCAAGTAACTAAGTTTTCTTTGCATGGTGGTGTGACAATTGTGGATGACTTGAATGAAATAATTTAACTAATTTATTTTATTTTTATTTATTTGTGTATTTAACATGTACAATGCATAATAAAGACATTGTACCAGAAATAGCTATGAGTAATTTTTTTATCGTTACATCTTTTATAGGTTCAATCCAGCTGAAATTGGGTTTTTGGTCGAGTATGCTGCTGTGATGAAGCCTGTTGCCATGGTCCTTAATATCCTCCAAGGGGAATCATCTGTGCATATGGGCCTCCTGCTGCCAACACCTTACCAGTTGCGGGACAAGCTGAAGAGGTTGGAGTCAACTTGCAAAATGTGTACACCTCTTGTTCACGCCCTGCAGCAAGGGATCCAGAAACGTTTTGGAGACGTCATGAAAGAGCCTGAGCTGATTGCAGCAGCAATACTCCTACCAAGATTCAGAACATCCTGGACCACAGAGGAGAACATCTTAAATGCTGGTAAATATACTTGTTTATCAATTCAAATGTGAACCAGTAGACATTGACCTATATAACTCTGTATAATATTACTGTAATTTAGGATTATAGTGTGTCAGTGACAAACCACAGGGTGGCAATATAGTTAGAAGCTCAGGTAGCTTTTAATGTCAAACATCAGCAGCTTGACAGCCTATACAGTAGAAGGGTAAGAATAATGTGCAGACTTAATTCGTTTGAAAAACGATTTATCTTGCCTTAAAACCCACAGGCCTTGACTACATCAGAAATCACCTCAACACCGACTTGGATGATGTCACCAGCGCAAACAGCGGCCTCTCTGATGAAGACGACTTCTTTGCATCCATGGAGTTGGGAAAATCACAAGTAGGAGAGCTGGAGAGGTACCTTTCATGTCTGTCCCCTGCAGGTATGGATCTACTCCACACCTTTCCTCGCATCAAGAAGCTGTCACTCAAAGTCAACACAGGTCTTCCTGCATCTGCAGCCTGTGAGAGACTTTTCAGTCATGCAGGACTCCTGTTCACTGCTAAACGATCACAGCTTCACAGCAAGAACCTTGAGAGCCAGCTACTGTTGAAGCTTAATAGTGACTTCACTGAGCGATTATTTGGTGAAATAGTTTGTTTCTGCATGTTTTGACACACACACACAAACTCCCAGTGGGGCCTTCAATATAAAAGGGTTTTCATGTTACTGTGCCAAAGAGTTCCTGGAGTGTTGACTGAAGTCAACCAGTCAAAGGGCCAGTGTCAGCCTAAAGGTTAGAATATTGCCAAATCTGTTGTCTGTCTGTGGGAGTCTAGATGGGGGAAGCTGCTCCTCTCTCAGCTGCTTTTGAGCAAAGCGTTTAATCCCCTTAACTGTGTAATGGTTGTGCTAGACAGCACAGAGCTATTAATGTATAACTCCATTGTAAAGACACATCATACATGCTTTATGCTGCTTATCTTGGGGGGGTGGGGACAAGTGTGACTTTTTTTTGCTGACTTTTCTTGTTAGATATTGGAGCTGGAAGTAAACATAATGCCCCATCTACAACTACATCACTCTCCTCTGATGCCTTTTAGAGAACATGCATTCAGCTTAATTTGTGATCTGGGATACTAGGCCTGCAATATTGTTTTATTTGGCCATCTATCATGGACTGGTGCTTTTTCAGTTGATGTGTATTGCTGCTCTTTTCCTCTGCTCAGTGAGATGTGCAGTGTGGCCTAATCACAGATCAGAGTATTAATTTCTAGGCACACAGAAAAAGGGCTGTTGCTTGCCATGCAATACAAAGGTACTGAGTAGGCCTAATCAACACCTATTGATTATTTTATGTTGACCGCTTCCTTCTGGTGTGCAGTTTTCTGTTCAGCATGCCTGGTATGAAATGTTTGTGTGTTTCCTTCTGTTGTTCTGTCACTGTGGAGACACACACATACACAGTTTATGAGAGTTTATGGGCTGCCTCATTCTAGTTCTGCCTGGTAAAAAAAAGTATAAAGGTTTGGAAATTTGTGTTACTTGTGCTTATTTATTTTTTATTTTTTATTATTATTTTATTTGATAAGTACTTGAATTTACCTGAATTATTTTAATTTAAGCTATTTTGTAATTCATTTTAATTTATTTTATTGTTGGATGAACTATAATTTGCCTAAAGATGGTTATTTTGTATTTTTGTCTGTCTGATTGTTGTCTTGTGTTAAAAAATAAACTCAAGTAACTCAACAGTTACTCAGTACTTGAGTAGTTTTTTCACCAAGTACTTTTGTACTCTTACTCAAGTAATTATTTGGATGACTACTTTTTACTTTTACTTGAGTCATATTATTCTGAAGTAACAGTACTTTTACTTGAATACAATTGTTGGCTACTCTACCCACCTCTGTATGTATATAAGCCAAGCTTACCTCCCGCCAGAGAGACACAACCTCAACCTCTGACTCTGAATGCATTCAACCGTGCTGAATACAGCAACGCATGCGCGGAGCCTTCCTGATTTGGCCATGCGACTTTGACTATTGTAGATAATCCATTTGGATTGATGCCTTTTATTTCAACGCCTCAGGCAAGTAAAACGTGCAATACGTAGCTTTTAGACAGGTTAGTTAACAACATACATGGTGAGAAATGTAGACGTGCGCGTATATAATAATAATATGCCATTTAGCAGACGCTTTTATCCAAAGCGACTTACAGTCATGTGCGCATACATGTTTACGTATGGGTGGTCCCAGGGATGGAACCCACTACCCTGGCGTTACAAGCGCCATGCTCTACCAATTGAGCTACAGAGGACCACATATAAATAGATCAATTGTGCCTTTTTGATGGAAATATTGAGGTGGGATTTTGGAGATCAGGTCATAATTTACGCGCGCTCTCTACAAATAAGGCGGGCCAGCTGGATGTCCTAGGGCACGATATTCACCCTCTTTGCGTGGATGGCACACAGTTTGGTGTCCTCGAACAGACCGACCAGGTAAGCCTCGCTGGCCTCCTGCAGGGCCATCACGGCGGAGCTCTGGAAGCGCAGGTCGGTCTTGAAGAACAGGGCGATTTTTCTCCCCAGGCGCTGGAAGGGCACATTGCGGATGAGCAGCTCAGTGGAGCTTTGGTAACGACGGATCTCTCTGAGACACGGTGCCGGGCCTGTAACGGGGAGGTGCTCCTGCGCGCAGCCTTGGCGGCGAGCTGCATCCTGTAGGCTTTGCCACGGGTGGATTTGCGAGCGGTTTGCTTGGTTCTGGCCATGGCGCTAGCTTCCTTCTTAGACAGTCGGAGTATATCCTCGAAATGCCCATGTGAAATGTATAAAGCCGGCAGTGGCATCTGCTGATTGGACACCATCTCCCCACCACCCCGATTGGCCCGTTGCGGAGGCCTCCTCTGTCGGCTATCGGAAGGGATGCGCGCCCAAAACAGTACACTGCGCGCCCAAAACAATACACTGCGCGCCCAAAACAACACACTGTACGCCAAAAAACAATACACTTTGCGTGCGCCCGCAATAATACACTGCGCACCCAAAACAATAAAACACTGCCGGCCTTTACACGCAATAATAGTCGCCAAAGTCAAGAGTGAAATCTTTTGTTCTAATCACCACATGTTCAAAAATGGCATCCCCCCCCTTTATTCAGATTACAACCTCTCACTTTCAGTTATTTGAAATGAAATCATCTCTAAAATATCACTATATCTAAAACAAGCCATAGAAAGTTGGTTGCAATTTCAATTAAATCATCCAGAAACGACAGAACAAACTCAAATACACTAATAGGAGAAAATATATATTTATTGATATTGTATGTTGTATAGCCTTACTTGTTGGTATCCCAGACGACCAGAACCTTAATAATAATCACCATACTTACTTCACATAGCACGGACATATAGTAGACTACTGACACGCACTCCTATGGAATGGGTATGGGGACTGGACACGCCGGGACCCAGACCCTACTGTTGTCGATCACACATATTAATGTCGTGTTCAGGGTGCTATCAGAGTTATCGGAAATACCTAGTTCCGACTGGAAGGTTTCACTTGAATGACCCTCCAAGTAGGAATTACAAGTGAGAAATAGTAAAAATGTTGTTGCCAATCTCATTGGTTTAAGAATTGTTCCGACTTAAAAACCACTTGAACACAATCATGTCGGAGTTACAACTTCCCATTTTTCACGAGAATGTGAAGTTGGCATAATACAGCATTCAAGTGCTAGTCGGTACTAGGAAACGGACATTTCTGACTTGCTAACTGGTTGAACGCGTTACAATAGCCTAAGTATATAATATGATTGACATAACCATAATAGAAAGGCCTTGGAAGTGCCATAAGTGAAAACCGAAATATTTCCTTATTTTTACATTAACCTCTTTAACATGTATTAAATTAATTATGAAGAATAGTGTGTAATTTAGGCTCTACGAAATATGAAATGCATTATGAAGAAAATCGTGTACTGTTGCCTACACGGAAAAGGGGCCTTTCTGACCAAAAGTGCACCAGTATCCCAAAGTATTAATCGAAATCGAGCATAGAAAACAGCGTTAGCATTAATAAAACAATTTTTCCCACGAATTAAGTTGCACGTAAATGTGTGTATTTTCTCACAAATTATGTTCAGAAAATCTCAAACAGTACATAGGCATACAACTACGATGTTTGAAACATTATTAAATAAAGACAACATTTCTGTATATTCATAACGTTTAATTAGCCATAATAAAGAAAATAAAGAAAAAATAGGCTATCCGTTTATGGTTGTTGTGTGTAGCCTACTGGTTAAATTGGTGTCTTTTCGCACGAATTAAGTAGCACATACATTTGTGTCTTTTCACACAGAAATGCACGAAATCTGCTGAAATACATTACGCTACCTGTGGTTTTCTCGAGTACGGTTATATGTCAGACATTTAAACGGCGACGGATAGTGGAAAGCAAACCCCGTATTGAGTCAATACTGTCATTTATTGGTAAACATAATCCTTAACGTAAATATCCCAGGTTAGTACACAACGATTTTCCTTACATGTTGTGCTAGGTCCTGCAGGACATCACCCCCTTCATCTTGCTGGAGAGAAAAAATAACACACAAACACAGACATTCTTTCAATGTTGGAACAAATTTTACATGAACATTTAAATCAAGATGGATTACGAGATGCCCAGGCTGATGCGCAAAGGCAACTACGCCGAGCGTGTGGGCACTGTCTCACCAGTCTACCTGGCTGCCGTGCTCGAGTGCCTGACTGCTGAGATCCTGGAGTTGGCCGGAGACATTGCCCGTGCAAACAAGAAGCCTCACATCATTCCCCATTACCTACTCCCCAAGAAGACCGTCAAAGCCAAGTAAATTCGCTACTGCGGCTTCAACTTGACTACTCAACCTCCAAAGGCTATTTTAAGAGCCAACCAATTGAGTGGGTGTATACACAATTATTTCGACTATTTCTTACATACATGGCACTATATCATGTTCCCACATGAGGCCATGAATGAACAATAACACCTACTAGGCCTCGTTTGCCATAGCAGGCAAGCATTAGATTAGAACACAAGATTTCACTCTGGACTTTGGAGACTATTTTTCCGCATAAAGGGCCGTCAGTTTGCTGTTGCGCACGCACAGTGTGCTTTTGCCGGCGCGCAGTGTGTAGTTGTGTGCAGGCAGTGTACCATTGGCCTCGTTTGCCATAACAGGCTAGCATTAAAATATAACACAAGATTTCACTCTTGACTTTGACGACTATTATTGCGCGCAAAGGGCCAGCAGTGTGCTATTGTACGCACGCGCTTAGTGTACTATTGTTTTGGGCGCCCAGTGTATTGTGTTGGGCGTGCGGTCCTAAAAAAAAGAAGCAAAGCATCCCTTCCAGTAACCGACAGAGGAGTCCTCCGCAATGGGCCAATCGGGGTGGTGGGGAGATGGTGTCCAATCAGCGGATGCCACTGCCGGCTTTATACATTTCACATGGGCATTTCGAGGCTATACTCCGACTGCAAATCCACCCTTGTCAAAGCCTACAGGAAGCAGCTCAACGCCAAGTCTGCGCGCAGGAGCGCCTCCCAGTTACAGGCCCGGCACCGTGTCTCAGAGAGATCCGTCGTTACCAAAGGGCCACTGAGCTGCTCATCCGCATTGTGCCCTTCCAGCGCCTGTGGAGAAAAATCGCCCAGTTCTTCAAGACCGACCAGTGCTTCCAGAGCTCCGCCATGATGGCCCTGCAGGAGGCTAGCGAGGCTTACCTGGTCGGTCTGTTCGAGGACACCAAACTGTGTGCCATCCACGCAAAGAGGGTGACCATTGTGTCCTAGGACATCCATCTGGCCCGCCTTATTCGCAGAGAGCGCGCGTAAATTATGACTTGATCTCCAAAATCCCACCTCCATATTTCCATCAAAATGGCACAATTGATACATTTATTCGTGGTCCTCTGTAGCTAAATTGGTAGAGCATGGTGCTTGTAACGCCAGGGTAGTGGGTTCGATCCCCGGGAGGTAAAAATGTATGCGCACATGACTGTATGTCGCTTTGGATAAAAGCGTCTGCTAAATGGCTTATTATATACCCGCACCTCTACATTTCTCACCATGTATGTTGTTAACTAACCCATCTAAAAGCTACGTATTGCACGTTTTACTTGCCTGAGGCGTTGAAATAAAAGGCATCAATCCAAATGGATTATCTACAATAGTCAAAGTCGCATGGCAGGCCGAGGCTCTACTATATGTCCGTGCACTGTTGACGCCCTATGCTTCATTTAGGACCTCAAAGGAATGAGTCAACACCTATAGGGAGTAATTTCACCGCCACCTGCTGGACCAGAAGTCATGTGGCCAACACTCTGCTTAAAATCATTAAGAGCTATAAGGAGTCCATCAACTAACTGGTCAGTCAAGTCATATAGGGAGGGATTTCATGGCCACCTGCTGGAGCAGAAGTAATGTTTGCCAACACTGGCCTTAAAATCATTAGGAGCTATAAGGAATAAGATAACTCATCATTCAAGTCATATAGGGAGGGATCTTAGCACCACATGCTGGATCAGAAGTACTCTTCAACTTAGGCTCAGAGAGCCATCATCTCTCAACCGGTGCAATTTTCATAAGTATGTGGTAAAAAAACAAAACAACAACAGCTCATCGTATAGGCAGTGGTTTCAAAACTCTAAGCACATGTTCAAGTAGAGCACACCAAATCATACAGGTACTTGTTCACCACACTGAATCAGTGTTTAATCTAGAAATACATGCTTCGCAGTACAATACATGTTCTTGTAAAGTCATTGCTTTCCACAATGCAATGCTCACATCACTTTCCATGTGATATTGTTGTTCATTTGTTCAAATGTATTTGACTATGACTTAATCCGACTGCTCTGAATTCATAATCACTTCACGGTTTGGTGTTAACCTACCGATTTTCAATTGCTTTGCCTACTGCAGATTAGGAACACTGTCATGAACCGACCACAACAACAACTTCTTGTTGTGGTCAGGAGAGGTTGTGTTTTCTCTAGCAGGAGGTAAGCTTGGCTTCTTATATGGTGTTGAGTAAAGCTTAAACCATGTATTTAGATTGTAGGTAGGTATTGTAGTTAGGTATTGTAGGTAGTTTACTTAGGTAGTTATTGTAGGTTATTGTAGGTAATTATTGTAGGTAAGTATTATATTCGGCGGAGCCCGGCGAAGCACGAGGCTAGCTAACCCACTACCTGGACCAACAAAGCTAGCTAGCTAGCGGGTAGCTACTGGTAACTTTTAGCAACTGTGGATAGTTGTTTCCAATGTTATTTCACGCTTAAGAGTACCTGTAATTGAGCCAGCTAGCTACCTACCATTCAGCTGTTTTTCTAACCTCATTATCCGAGGCATTAACGTTAGGTAGTTGGTAGCTACTGTACTTAATTACAGCTACTGATTGCAGTCTGCCACCCAGACAGCTGGCGTCGGGTAAGTTTGGCTTTATACATAGCTTGGGCTTTGTCGAGTAAGGCTTAAACTATGTATTTAGATTGTAGTTAGGTATTATAGGTAGGCATCGTGGGCTGTATATTATTAGGTATTATAGGTAGGCATCGTGGGCTGTTGTGGGTAGTTATTGTAGGTTAGCATTGTATTCGGCGGTGCCGGGTGTAGCACGAAGCTAGCTAGCTAGCTAACTCACCTCCTGGACTAGCTGGCGAGTAGCTATTAGCAACGGTAGCAACTAAATACAATATCCTTTTAGCCAGCTACATTTGTTCGCAGCGCCGCCGTTATTCAAACAAAGTCAACACAGCAGCCATTGCTAGCTAGCCAACACGACCAGCTAGCTGTACTGTAGCAGCTAAATACAATATATTTGTGCTAGCTAGCCAACGTTTAATTATTGCTGCGTTATGAAAGGAACTAGACACGGACACGAATTATCTGTTTAGTGTGTTAACACACTATTGGTAGTTTGTTGTAACCAAGTATTGGTGCTAAACTGTGTGTTATTGGATGCTAGCATGCTAGTTAGCTATAGCGTCATAGTTAGCTAGCTGAATAAAGTAAGTTGAGTCTATTCCTTGAAACATTGAACCGCTGTAGTTCACAACAATTCTAATTTCTAAAGTGGAAGTTGGGAGAGTTTTATTCGGGTGGTTCAGTGAAACAATTATAGTTTCTGAGGTGAAGTTGGGAGAGTTATATTTGGGAGTTTTGGTTTTACTCTCTCCTTTCCCAGATGTTTAGTTCATTTCATTCCGATCTCCTCTGCATTATTGTAGCCATTTGCTACAGCCTGTCAACTATGCCTCTGCCTATCCCTGTTCTCTCCTCTCCGCACAGGCTACACAAACGCCTCACACCGCGTGGCTGCTGCCTCTCTAACCTGGTGGTCCCTGCACGCACCCCACACCTGGAGTTCCAGGTCTCAGGCAGCCTCTGGAACTGCCGTTCTGCTGCCAACAAGGCTGACTTCATCCCAGCCTATGCTACCCTCCAGTCCCTCGACTTCCTGGCGCTGACGGAAACATGGATTACCACTGAAAACACTGCTACTCCTACTGCTCTCTCCTCGTCTGACCATGTGTTCTCGCATACCCCGAGAGCATCTGGTCAGAGGGGTGGTGGCACAGGAATCCTCATCTCTCCCAAGTGGACATTCTCAATTTTTCCCCTAACCCATCTGTCTATCTCCTCATTTGAATTCCATGCTGTCACAGTCACTAGCCCATTTAAGCTTAATATCCTTGTCATCTATCGCCCTCCAGGTTCCCTTGGAGAGTTCATCAATGAGCTTGACGCCTTGATAAGTTCCTTTCCTGAGGATGGCTCACCCCTCACAGTTTTGGGGGATTTCAACCTCCCTACGTCTACATTTGACTCATTTCTCTCTGCCTCCTTCTTTCCACTCCTCTCCTCTTTTGACCTCACCCTCTCACCGTCCCCCCCTACTCACAAGGCAGGCAATACGCTTGACCTCATCTTTACTAGATGCTGCTCTTCTACTAATCTCACTGCAACACCCCTCCATGTCTCCGACCACTACTTTGTATCCTTTTCTCTCTCGCTCTCCTCCAACACTACTCACTCTGCCCCTACACAGATGGTAAAGCGCCGTAGCAACCTTCGCTCTCTCTCTCCCACTACTCTCTCCTCTTCCATCCTATCATCTCTTCCCTCTGCTCAATCCTTCTCCCTCCAATCTCCTGATTCTGCCTCCTCAACCCTCCTCTCCTCCCTTTCTGCATCCTTTGACTCTCTGTGTCCCCTATCCTCCCGGCCGGCTCGGTCCTCCCCTCCAGCTCCGTGGCTTGATGACTCATTGCGAGCTCACAGAACAGAGCTCCGGGCAGCGGAGCGGAAATGGAAGAAAACTAAACTCCCTGCCGACCTGGCATCTTTTCACTCCCTCCTCTCTACATTTTCTTCATCTGTTTCTGCTGCTAAGGCCACTTTCTACCACTCTAAATTCCAAGCATCTGCCTCTAACCCTAGGAAGCTCTTTGCCACATTCTCCTCCCTGCTGAATCCCCCCTCTCTCTCTGTGGATGACTTCGTCAACCACTTTGAAAAGAAGGTTGACGACATCCGATCCTCGTTTGTTAAGTCTAATGACACTGCTGGTCCTGCTCACACTGCCCTACCCTATGCTTTGACTTCTTTCTCCCCTCTCTCTCCAGATAAAATCTTGCGACTTGTGACTGCAGGCCGCCCAACAACCTGCCCGCTTGACCCCATCCCCTCCTCTCTTCTCCAGACCATCTCCGGTGACCTTCTCCCCTACCTCACCTCGCTGATCAACTCATCCTTGACCGCTGGCTATGTCCCTTCCGTCTTCAAGAGAGCGAGAGTTGCACCCCTTCTCAAAAAACCAACACTCGATCCCACTGATGTCAACAGTGGGATCGAGTCTTTCCAAAACTATTGAGCGTGCCGTCTTTAGCCAACTCTCTTGCTATCTCTCTCAGAATGACCTTCTTGATCCAAACCAGTCAGGTTTCAGGACTTGTCATTCAACTGAGACTGCTCTTCTCTGTGTCACGGAGGCTCTCCGCACTGCTAAAGCTAACTCTCTCTCCTCTGCTCTTGTCCTTCTAGACCTGTCTGCTGCCTTTGATACTGTGAACCATCAGATCCTCCTCTCCACCCTCTCCGAGCTGGGCATCTCCGGCGCGGCTCACTCCTGGATCGCGTCCTACCTGACCGGTCGCTCCTACCAAGTGGCGTGGCGAGAAGCTGTCTCCGCACCACGTGCTCTCACCACTGGTGTCCCCCAGGGCTCAGTTCTAGGCCCTCTCCTATTCTCCCTCTACACCAAGTCACTTGGCTCTGTCATATCCTCACATGGCCTCTCCTATCATTGCTACGCTGATGATACACAACTCATCTTCTCCTTTCCCCCTTCTGATAACAAGGTGGCGAATCGCATCTCTGCATGTCTGGCAGACATATCAGTATGGATGACGGATCACCACCTCAAGCTGAACCTTGGCAAGACGGAGCTGCTCTTCCTCCCGGGGAAGGACTGCCCATTCCATGATCTCGCTATCAATCACGGTTGACAACTCCGTTTTGTCCTCCTCCCAGAGTGCGAAGAGCCTTGGCGTGACCCTGGACAACACCCTGTCGTTCTCCGCTAACATCAAGGCGGTGACCCGATCCTGCAGGTTCATGCTCTACAACATTCGGAGAGTACGACCCTGCCTTACACAGGAAGCAGCACAGGTCCTAATCCAGGCACTTGTCATCTCCCGTCTGGATTACTGCAACTCGCTGTTGGCTGGGCTCCCTGCCTGTGCCATTAAACCCCTACAACTCATCCAGAATGCCGCAGCCCGTCTGGTGTTCAACCTTCCCAAGTTCTCTCACGTCACCCCGCTCCTCCGCACACTCCACTGGCTTCCAGTTGAAGCTCGCATCTGTTACAAGACCATGGTGCTTGCCTATGGAGCTGTGATTGGATCGGCACCTCTGTACCTTCAGGCTCTGATCAGCCCCTACATCCAAACGAGGGCATTGCGTTCATCCACCTCTGGCCTGCTGGCTCCCCTTCCTCTGCGGAAGCATAGTTCCCGCTCAGCCCAGTCAAAACTGTTCGCTGCTCTGGCACCCCAATGGTGGAACAAGCTCCCTCACGACGCCAGGACAGCGGAGTCACTCACCACCTTCCGGAGACATTTGAAACCCCACCTCTTTAAGGAATACCTGGGATAGGATAAAGTAATCCTTCTAACCCCCCACCCCCAAAAAAAATTAAATAATATATATATATATATATATATATATTGTAAAGTGGTTATCCCACTGGCTATAGGGTGAATGCACCTATTTGTAAGTCGCTCTGGATAAGAGCGTCTGCTAAATGACGTAAATGTAAATGTAAATGTAATGAAAATGTATGGTTGGGAAGTCTAAAATGAGGGTAACTCCCCTTAAGGTAAATGTCTGTGTTCTGAGTGGCAAAAAAAAACAATGTTTTATAACATTTAGATATGTGCATACTGGCTGTCCTTAGGCAAACGCATTTAGAAGGGAAAGAAGTGGAACCAATTAATACTTTTCTTGCTCTTCAATCAAAACAAAACCTTCACAAAGTGGTGCGTTTTGCCCCAAAATGACCCCTGAGGATTAGCGTGTTCTCATTTGTCAGTAATTGACCCTGACATACTCCCTTTAAATGGTACTATTTTACTCAAATATATACTGTAATGTACTACTATTATGATGATGACTATTATGATTTTACTTCACGGTAAGGAGAGCAAAATGCTGATATTGACAAGATCAGAGACGTAAGGTATGTCCCAAATGCATCCCCTATACCGTAAACATGGATCCAAAAGGAAGTGGCTGGGGTCTATTGGATGAGGGGTGTACTGAACTGTGCCTATAGCGTGTCAAAAGTCCCTCAAACGGGAAATATCCCTTGGCAACTGGGCAGAGGCGCTGTCCATTTCAGCACCACGGAGCTCCCCTATTTCCTGTGTCATGAGTGGAGATGCAGCACAAGCGCTTTGCAAACAACGGTGCTGAATACAGCAACGCATGCGCCGATCCTGCCTTTGTACTTCCTGATGTCGTCATTGTTTTGGTTGAGTTTCTTGCTATGGTGGCATGCGTCTTTGACTATTATAGATAATCCCTTTATTTCAACGTGCTATGTCATTTTGACCTGCGTAGTTTGTATTAGCCAGGTGCTTTATTCCCCCATAACTTTAGTTGGTTGATTTCGGCATTTAGCTTGCACACTGTATTTAGGGCCTTTAATATTGACATTTTACATTTTAGCAGACCCTCTTATCCAGAGCGATTTACAGGAGCAATTAGGGTTAAGTGCCTTGCTTAACTTTCACCTAGTCGACTCGGGGATTAGAACCAGAGACCTTTCGGTTACTGGCACCACGCTCTTAACCACTAAGCTACCTGTCTTATAATTTTGTGAAGCTGTCGAGATGTCAAGGGGTTTCGATTCATGAACAATTCTTCTTTCATGTAGTTGATTTATCTACACCGTAGGAAATGTTGTGGGTGCCTAGTAGATGTGGTTTAAAAATAATAAAAAAAACAATATACACTTTCAACTGTTTCCTATATCTGTGCAGTAATCATTAAAACCATGAAGACTAAATCCTACTTCACAAGGCTACTTAAAATCAACGCATATTGTGCCAGTCACTACAAAGACAAAACATTCAAGTCAATTGGATTCATTAGCATCTAATTTTTGCCACTTCCTGTCTGCTGCAAATGGGCCTGAGCTACACATGCTCATTGCTGGAATGCGCTCAGGTAAGGTAATTTGTATCAATTACTAATAAGTAAGCATGGAAAATGTAGAAATAATAGCATTATAAATGACTCCATGTTTACGATGTACGTAACGGTAGCTTATTATATTACCAGACAAACATTTCTCAGAGCTACTTATTTAGCTAGCCGGCGCAAGGTTAGCTAGCTGACGTTAACGTCTTCTGACTAGCTCGATGGGATGCGCAAAAATCAGCCGCTTTTGCAAGTCAAATCTATGCTGGACAAATGTGCATTATTGTAATGACAGTTTTTTGATTACATGTTTTGTCTGCACATTTGTTGGGTCGTATGTGACCGATGGTTAGCGAGCTCTCGTTTGGTCATGTGTTACTAGCTAAAGTAGCCTAGACTAGCTAGCTAGCTAGCTAGCTAACTTGTAGCTAATTTACCCCAAACCTCTGACACTCTCTAGCGGTTGGAGGACTAAATCACCTCGAGCTCAACATTTTAAATGGAACTGGAAAATAATGGTACAATTTGCTACTAACGACACCCTTCTAGCTAGCTGACCACCGATTTTCAGTGCAATTTGTGTAAGTGAAGTTAGGTTTTGAGTGTTTTCAAAAAAGTGATATGTACACATTTTGTGGAACACGTTGCATATTGTAAAATTCGACTGCGCGACAGACCACACATCATTTAATATCCAACTTTTTACCTCTGAAATATAGCTAACGGATTTTCTAATGTTACTAGCTTAGTTGCTAAATGTTGATATAACTGCTAAGACAGCAAAAAGGAAAGAAATTGTAAGCGTTAGATAATACATATCACGAAAAAAGCAGAATGTTGTCAAGCTTTATCATATCAAAATTGGGAGTCCTCTGACGGAGGCCTTTTGCACAATCTGCAAAAATGTATTTGGAACTTTGAACCATTAACATTTTGACACCTATCACTGTTGGTTATGTTTAATCTTACAACAGCTACATAGAGGTAGTATTTAGTCAAATTGTACAATGTATGCATCAATATTAAACTAATTGGGACACTAATTTTCATTACAGATAACATCAAACAAAAAACATGGGTACACTTTCAGTTATTGTGAAAACTTTCATCACCTTTCAATGCCTTAGCTCTGAAATGTAAATGTTTATACATATTCAGATATCTTTCTAAAATGTGTATAGTATGCCAAGTTATTTATCTACATGTATTAACACCACAGCATGGAGAAAGTCAAGAGGAAGCAGTGGAGTGAGGTGGACATGTTCCATGCCATGGAGGACTGCGGGGCAGGGATGGCTATTCGCCAGGCTGCCAAGGTTAGGCATCTTTTGTTTTTAGGAGATTACCATGTGTATGTGAATTTTATCTGCTAGTAACAGTTTTCTTTTCTTATCTACCAAGGTGCATGGTGTACCTCGGCAGACCCTGGCGGACAGGCTGAGCGGCCAGGTGACCAGTGGTTGTCGCAGTGGACCACCCACATTGCTTGCACCAGAGGATGAAAATTATCTGGTGCAGTACTGTATCTACTGCGCCAGCCATGGGTTCCCCTTCACCAGACAGAGGCTGATGAAATACGCCGACAAAATATGCAGGTATTTGGTGTTCTCTGTATTTATGTATGTAGACTGGTGGACTGACTGTTCTCAATGTGTGTGATGTAAATGTGGATGTGTATGATGATTCCAAAACAAACATTTTCATCCTGGATGGACAATTACAGTGGGGAAAAAAAGTATTTAGTCAGCCACCGATTGTGCAAGTTCTCCCACTTAAAAAGATGAGAGAGGCCTGTAATTTTCATCATAGGTCCACGACAACTATGACAGACAAATTGAGAAAAAAAATCCAGAATATCACATTGTAGGATTTTTTATGAATTTATTTGCAAATTATGGTGGAAAATAAGTATTTTGTCACCTACAAACAAGCAAGATTTCTGGCTCTCACAGACCTGTAACTTCTTCTTTAAGAGGCTCCTCTGTCCTCCACTTAATGGCACCTGTTTGAACTTGTTATCAGTATAAAAGACACCTGTCCACAACCTCAAACAGTCACACTCCAAACTCCACTATGGCCAAGACCAAAGAGCTGTCAAAGGACACCAGAAACAAAATTGTAGACATGCACCAGGCTGGGAAGACTGAATCTGCAAAAGGTAAGCAGCTTGGTTTGAAGAAATCAACTGTGGGAGCAATTATTAGGAAATGGAAGACATACAAGACCACTGATAATCTCCCTCGATCTGGGACTCCACGCAAGATCTCACCCCGTGGGGTCAAAATGATCACAAGAACGGTGAGCAAAAATCCCAGAACCACACGGGGGGACCTAGTGAATGACCTGCAGAGAGCTGGGACCAAAGTAACAAAGCCTACCATCAGTAACACACTACGCCGCCAGGGACTCAAATCCTGCAGTGCCAGACGTGTCCCCACCTTGTGAAGACTTACAGAAAACGTTTGACCTGTGTCATTGCCAACAAAGGGTATATAACAAAGTATTGAGTAACTTTTGTAATTGACCAAATACTTGTTTTCCACCATAATTTGCAAATAAATTCATTAACAATCTACAATGTGATTTTCTGTAATCTTTTTTCTCATTTTGTCTGTCATAGTTGACGTGTACCTATGATGAAAATTACAGGCCTCTCATCTTTTTAAGTGGGAGAACTTGCACAATTGGTGGCTGACTAAATACTTTTTTCCCCACTGTATATATTCTATTCTATTGTAGGTTTCGGCACCCAGGGGAAACAATCCCGCCACTGGGGAAGCGGTGGTGGGAAATGTTCAGGAGGAGGCACATGATCCTGAGCATGAGGAGGCCGGACACCCAGGACAGGGGGAGTGCTGAGTGTGCTACACGTCCGACGATGGACACCTTCTTCGCTTCTTATGAGAAGCACTTGGAGGAGAGTGGGTTGAGGGAGAGACCCAGACAAATCTATAACTGCGATGAGTCTGGGTTTCGTAGCGACCAGAGCAGGCACAAAGTGCTGGCTCCCCGGGGCGCAAAACACGTGTACCAGCAGGCTCCTGGGACCAAGGAGCACATCACAGTGCTGGCCTGCTTCAACGCAGCTGGGGAGGACGTTTCCCCGGTGGCCACTACACACTGGGAGGCCCCCCCCCCAAGCCTTGGCTAGCAGTGGCTACATTGACGGGGACCTGTTCAGGAAGTGGTTTCTGCACTTCTTTAAGCATGCAGTGAAGGAGCGCCCTCTCCTTCTCCTCTTCAATGGGCACAAGAGCCACATGGACCCGGAGGTGCTCGCGGCGGCACTAAGGGAAGGGGTTATACTTCTTTGTCTTCCACCACACTGCACCCATGTCCTGCAGCTGCTGGACGTGGCATACTTTGGCCCTTTAAAGGATGAGTTCTCCGAGGTAGCTGGAGACCTTAGCCATTTTGACCACTCCTACATGATAAACAAATCAGAATATGCCAGAGTATTCCGCTACTCATACCAGCGATGCAAGGACATGCGCTATGTGGTGGAAGGGTTTAAGAAGTGTGCCCTCTTCCCTTCTTGACCCTTCAGCCATTGAAGGGTCCCGTTTAATGTTGTCTCGGTTCCTACTGAGTCCCACCACCGCCTCTCCTGGAACCAGCAGCACTGTGCCATCCATCAGCGCCTCCTCCCCAGCGACCGCAGGAGGACACTCAGCCCCATCTCCAGTCCCAGTCCCTGCTCCAGTCCCAGGCCTAGCTCTAGAAGAGCACCCCCTAATAGAGGGTGGGCTGATAGCGAAGGACCTGGGGCACATCCTTACTGTCCTGAAGTATCGGCTGGACCGATACAGAAGAGTCACTGTGGTCGCCACGTGCCTCACCGGGGAGGAATACACGGGCCGGTGGCAGGAGAGGGGTGAGAAGGAGAGGGGAAAGAGCGTCGGGCAGCCCTCAGAACACAGAGGGCACAGGAGAGGGCTGCCGTGGATGAGACCATTGGCGCCATCGCCTCTGTGGGACCCCCTGCTGGAACCACTCCTGACAGCTGTATCACCACTGCCAGTGCCTCCCGGTGTGCAACACCTGTAGGAGCCGCCGGAGTCCCCAGCTGCAGAAGGCCACGTGCCTATTCTCCCGGCCACACCGTCGTCGGCCCCTCAACCCCACCGTTACAAACACCGGCTCCTCTAAGCCATCGTCTGCGGTTTTGTCCACCGCCACTGCGATGCACACCACCCACCCTGTCTGTCACCACCAACACGGCCTCCTCTGGACCAACTGCCTCCTCAGACTCCCCTGATCACACCACCGTAGCGGCCTCGTCTGGTGTCCCTGGCCCCCTGCAATTTGAATACCGCCACCTCCACAGGTAAACGCGTGTTAAATTACGAAAAAATGACTGTTTGTTATGTGTTTTATACAACAGCAATGTAAACAACAGAATCTCTCTTTACATATCTACAGTGCATAGCACCAGCCCTCAAGTCATCTCCACCTCCTCCAAAACCTCTGCAGCTTCCTCCAGAGGTTTTGGTGTAAAAAAGTTGAAAAGGGTTTTCATGAAACATGCTCTGTCTAACATTACTTTTTCTCAAACTACAGCACAGAGAAGGAAGAGAAAAGCTCCACCGGTCACGCCACCCATGGCACCGCTCTCAGGTACTTCATCTGTTTTTCTCTCTCTCTCTCAGTTGTATCAATTACTATTGTTGCTGAAGAACTTCTACTTTTTGTAAAACCATATTAATCAATTTGTATTATTTGGTATAAAAGAAGACCACCTGCTGTGCTGGCTGCGGGGAGCGTGATCCGCCTGCAAGCTCCTCTCAGGAGTGTAGATCCGAGGTGCCATGGTTGTGCTGTGACTTCTGTCAGCACTGGTTCCACTGCAGGTGTGTGCAGTGGGATCAAGAGGTAGCGGTGGAGCTAGATTATTATTGTGATTTTTTTGTCAATATAGGGATGGAGGTCGAGATTGAATTGTTTGTGTTCATATGAAATTATTTATTTGTACAAAAAAAGAAAGTCTAAAATGTAATATATATATATTTATGGAACCACTCTTGTGTATTTCTTCCTTTAGTTTCCAAGTGCATCTCTGCAACAAACTCCAACATTGTTTATGTCAATGAACATAACTGACATTAAAGTTTTATTTGATGTAAATTATTAATACTCATATTTTAGAATTCAACTGTTATCTACTTTCTCACAACATAAGATGAATCTGTAAAACAAATGATGAGACATTATTTGGTTAAAACACTGAATATGTTGCTGATGAACAATTTTTGAATCGTCCTCAGGAGGGCGCACCGGGCCACGCAATGAAAAGTGGACAGGCAAATCATTATTTTTTACCGGAAGCCTAGCCAACTAGTCAAACACTTCCGGTACGCGGTCGGTGTGTCTCTTCTTGAACAAAATTAAACTGATATATCTTGTAATGGAACTGAATAGTAAGGTGGCCAATAACTGGGGGCCGAATGGCGATAATACGTGACGTTTTTCTTTTTCAAAACCGCTTATCAAAAAGCTGATAATAGTAGTATTTCTACTGAAATGTCAAACTTGCTAATTGCTAACCCGTTTGCTAACATTTTGACACCACCAATAATCACCTAACATTGATGGCTTGATCACAAGATAACACTGTTGAAGGTAATGAATTATTTAAACGCTGTTGAATATGCAGAGAATACGGGGTTCCACGCTACGTTTCCTCGTCTTCATTTTTTTAGTCATACTACCTTTAGCTAGTAGGTAGCTAGCTAACATAAGGGCGCTTGTGCTAGCTAGGTTACATTCTAAGCTAAGCTAACGTTAGCTAATTTAGGTTTGTCTGCCCATGTGTATTAGCGCGAGCTAGCTAGTAGCGTATCAATCGTGTGTCAGCCCTTGATTGCTAACGTACGTTAGCTAAAAGCTAGCTGCTGTAATGGCTATGGAAATAATCAATTTTGTCACAATTCGTAGCTACTTGTTGTAGTTGCAGGGTCTTGATAAAATGGGTTAATGGGTATGGTTAGTCGTCTAGATTCTTCTTTTAACAGATGTGGCCGCTCAGAGAATAGAATTAGTAACATGCAAAGAAGGACCACACAAGGGTGATTCCAGGAAATATGACCAAGACATTTGCACGCCAAAAGACATGAAGTCATCAACCAGTGTCCCAGTGTTGAAGACATGAAAGACAGACAGCCTGCTCTGTTTAGAAGCCTCTCAGGTGAGTCAGCAGGCAAAAAAAGAAAATGCCAAATGATATGTCTTCACTATGACAAACCTCTTTGTTATGAGCCTTGCTTGATGATATTTCAGTATTTGTCTTTCAGATCAATGAACAATTCCACAAGCTCACCACAAAGCATCTTGTGGCAAGGTTTATGCAGGACACCCCTAAGCTGCTGTCCTTATTCCATTCCAAGGGAGGAGTACTTTCAGAAAGATTGAGGGTCATGCTGGATGGTAAAGTATCCTCAGGAAAAATGCACTGTTTTGTATTTAGCTGGCTGATGTTCGGTGCTGCAATTTAAGCCACAGGCCCCGCTGTGCTACCCAAGCATTGTACACCTTTTGCTAATATAGGATACTTGGGTCGGTGATTTCATAGATTTCACATGCACAGATTGAATCCAATGAGATCAGTGATTTTATTCTATATCAGGGTCATGATGTGAGTTCAGTGAGGAATTATTGTTCAGCTTTACTGGAGGTGGCCTCGTTAAAGACTACCGTGTGGGGGTAATAAAGCATTTTCAGCCATGAATATTCCATCACGTGTGTGTGTGTGTGAGAGGGAGAGAATGTTCACTGCAATCTGATAACAAATAAGGGCATGTCGTAATCCAGGTGGAATAAAATGTGTTCCCCCCTGACGTTTCAGAGCGCAGACCACGTCCATGGCGGTAACGGTCTTCCTCTTGGCGTGCTCGGTGTAGGTGACTGCGTCACGGATCACGTTCTCCAGGAACACCTTCAGGACACCGCGGGTCTCCTCGTAGATCAGACCGGAAATACGCTTCACGCCGCCGCGGTATGCCAGACGGCGGATAGCGGGTTTGGTGATTCCCTGGATGTTATCGCGGAGAACTTTGCGGTGACGCTTGGCGCCCCCTTTTCCGAGTCCCTTGCCGCCTTTGCCTCTTCCGGACATGATGTGTTCGCTAGTTGAGTTCAAGTGAATGAATGACTTCAGCGCCGGTGCGCGGTGCGCTATTATCTGCGTTTGGTCGACCTGATTGAGGCCAGCGGCACAGAAAGCGCGCCTCTGTTATATGTTCGGAGGCGTTGCAAAGGGGAGGGCGCTCGTTCTAGGGGACTAGGGAGGAGCGATTTCAAAGATGACGTGAAAGCAACTAACGTGCGCGGGAAACATACTCAAATACTGATATAGGCTATGTGGAACACAAGGCCAAACTGTGACAACTGGGAGATCAGCAAGTACACTGTGTCCCTGTCCTCATATTGTTGTTGTTGTTGTTGTTGTTGTTGTTGTTGTTGTTGTTGTTGTTGCACCTGATTCTACTCATTGAGGACTTGGTAATTTAGGTGACAGGTTGTTCAATCAGCTGTGACTGTCCAGGCCTACAAGAAAAATGGGTCCTGTTGGGGGTAGGCTACTCTACCGCTGGAGTTGGGAAACACTGAACTAGTAGGATGAGTCTGTTTAGCTATGGAAGGACTTGTCGTATTGACTGTCATTAATAACATTGCTCTTCTTCTTTCTTCCCTAGACAGCACTTGGCCTGACAGTAAGGGGGACAAGAGGACCTGGGGTGCGGATGGGAGGGGTGGTGATCCCTCTGCAAGCTGGAGCATTTAGAAAATAGTTGTCATCATCCTTATGCCTAATGTGTGTTGCAGCCAAACAGCACACACTGTTTGTGTGACTCCCTGACATTACGCAATGATGTAAGCACATTTGGGAATGTCTTCTATTTTGTTGCATAAAGACGACCGTATGCATAAACGGTGAGGCCGAGAGTGGCGTACCTTTACACACACACACACACACACACACACACACACACACACAATGAAGGGATTGATATCCTACCCATACAGAGGTGATAGTGATGTGTCAATATTGTATGGTACCTTTCTTTGCAAACCAATAATAAAGCTTCTTATAATGGGGATTATTGTTATGATGTTGATCATTTGTATTCCCGCAGGATAGCCTCAGATGTGTCGTCAAAGGACGGCCACAGAAAGAGGGCCCATCTCAACTGTTCATTTCAAAAGGGACAATTTGGAGGGGGGGCACTGATGCCATAAGGGCCCAAGAGCACAGACTGCCACTTTATCATTCAGTGCAGTTTAACATCTCAGATGTGACTAGCTTTCATAGGACAACTTCTTGTTGCCATAATTGTCACTTACCTGTACTTACTGGCTGCCGGCCCTCGGTGGAGTATATCGAGGAACAGAGGGTGCCTTTTAGGATAAGGACTAACAAGGTTTTGACCAGGTGGGATACAGCTACGACCGGAAGTGACTTTTCCCTAGCGGGTTAGGCGAATTAGGCTAGAGTGCAGATACTTGACATGTACAGTACAACAACAAATCACAGAGGGCCTGTTACCACACCCTATAGGCTTGAAAATAATAATATCATAACATATCATATTAATAATCATATATAATCATCCAAAATCACCTTTGACTACAGTGACATTGGTAGTAAGTAGGCTACAGTATAATGGATAGCTACCCAACTGGGACAGAAAGTGGAAATGGAAGGGGGACACACTGAGGAAAACTCCTAACGACATAAAAACACAGACACTTCAGTGGAACACACAGGGCAAGACGGGAAGGAAGACGTGGAGAAGGACTATTGAAGAGGAGATGAAGAACACAGGAATCATCTGGAATCAAGTGAAGATATGGGCCCGGAACAGGGTTCGGCCGAGATGCACTGTTGACACCCTATGCTTCATTTAGGACCTCAAAGGAATGAGTCAACTCCTATAGGGACTAATTTCACCACCACCTGCTGGACCAGAAGTCATGTGGCCAACACTCTGCTTGAAATCATTAAGAGCTATAAGGAGTCCATCAACTAACTGGTCAGTCAAGTCATATAGGGAGGGATTTCATGGCCACCTGCTGGAGCAGAAGTAATGTTTGCCAACACTGGCCTTAAAATCATTAGGAGCTATAAGGAATAAATCAACTCATCATTCAAGTCATATAGGGAGGGATCTTAGCACCACCTGCTGGATCAGAAGTACCCTTCACCGTAGGCACAAGAGAGCCATCATCTCTCAACCGGTGTAATTTCCATAAGTATGTGGTAAAAAAACAAACAACAACAGCTCATCGTATAGGCAGTGGTAAAAAAAACTCTAAGCGCATGTTCAAGTAGAGCACACCAAATCGTACAGGTACTTGTTCACCACACTGAATCAGTGTTTCATCTAGAAATACATGCTTCGCTTTGCAATACGTGTTCTTGTAAAGTCATTGCTTTCCACAATGCAATGCTCACATCACTTTCCGTGTGATATTGTTGTTCGTTTGTTCAAATGTATTTGACTAGGACTTAATCCGACTGCTCTGAATTCATAATCACTTTACGGTTTGGTGTTAACCTACCGATTTTCAACTGCTTTGCCTACTGCAGATTAGGAACACTGTCATTAAAATGTATGGTTGGGAAGTCTAAAATGAGGGTAACTCCCCTTAATGTAAATGTCTGTGTTCTGAGTGGCAAAAAAAAAGGAAAAAATGTTTTATAACATTTAGATATGTGCATACTGGATGTCCTTAGGCAAACGCATTTAGAAGCGAAAGAAGTGGAACCAATTAATACTTTTCTTGCTCTTCAATCAAAACAAAACCTTCACAAAGTGGTGCGTTTTGCCCCAAAATGACCCCTGAGGATTAGTGTGTTCTCATTTGTCAGTAATTGACCCTGACATACTCCCTTTAAATGGTACTATTTTACTCAAACATATACTGTAATGTACTACTATTATGATGATGACTATTATGATGTAACTTCACGGTAAGTAGAGCAAAATGCTGATATTGACAAGATCAGAGACGTAAGGTATGTCCCAAATGCATCCCCTATACCGTAAACATGGATCCAAAAGGAAGTTGCTGGGGTCTATTGGATGAGGGGTGTACTGAACTGTGCCTATAGCGTGTCAAAAGTCCCTTGGCAACTGGTCAGAGGCGCTGTCCATTTCAGCACCACGGAGCTCCCCTATTACCTGTGTCATGAGTGGAGATGCAGCACGATCCTGCCTTTGTACTTCCTGATGGTGGCAATAGTTTGGCTGGAGTTTCTCGCTCCGGTGCCAGGCGTCTTTGACTATTATAGATAAATAACAATATAGTCGTTCAACTGTTTCCTATATCTGTGCAGTAATGATGTACGTGCATGTCATTAAAACCATGAAGACTCAATCCTACTTCACAAGGCTACTTAAAATCGACGCATATTGTGCAGGTCACTCCAAAGACACAACGGTCAAGTGAATGGCCTTCGTTAGCATCTAATATGTGCCACTTCCTGTCTACTGCAAATGGGCCTGCTCATTGCTGGTATGCCCTCAGGTAAGGTTATTTATTTCAATGACTAATAAGTAAGCGTGGAAAATGTGGAGCTAATAGCATTAGAAATGACTCCGTGTTTACGATGTACGTAACGGTAGCTTATTATATTATCAGGCAAACATTTCTCAGAGCTACTTATTTAGCTAGCCGGCGCAAGGTTAGCTAGCTGACGTTAACGTCTTCTGACTAGCTCAATGGGACGCGCAAAAATAACCCGCTTTTGCCAGTCGAATCTATGCTGGACAAAAGCGCATTATTGTAATGACAGTTTTTTTGATGACATGTTTTGTCTGCGCATTTGTTTGGTCGTTTGTGACTGATGGTTAGCGAGCTCTCGTTTGGTCACGTGTTACTAGCTGACCTAGCCTAACCTAGCCTAGCCTAGACTAGCTAGCTAACTTGTAGCAAATTTTCCCCAAACATCTGACACTCTCTAGCGGTAGGAGGACTAAATCACCTCGAGCTCAACATTTAAATCGACTGGAAAAGAACGGTACGATTTGCTACTAACGACACCCTTCTAGCTAGCTGACCACCCATGTTCAGTGCAATTTGAGTAAGTGAAGTTAGGTTTTGAGCGTTTTCAAAAAAGTTATATGTACACATTTTGTGGAACACGCTGCATATTGTAAAAATCGATTGCGCGACACACCACACATCATTTAATATCCATCTTTTTACCTCTGAAATATAGCTAACGGATTGTCTCATGTTACTAGCTTAGTTGCTAAATGTTGATAGAACTGCTAAGACAGCAAAAAGGAAAACAATTGTAAGCGTTAGATAATACATATCACGGAAACAGCGGAATGTTGTCAAGCTTTATCGTATCAAAATTGGGAGTCCTCTGACGGAGGCGTTTTGCACAATCTGCAAAAATGTATTTGGAACTTTTTGACACCTATCACTGTTGGTTATGTTTCATGTTACAACAGCTACATAGAGGTAGTATTTAGTCAAATTGTACAATGTATCCATCAATATTAAACTAATGGGGACACTAATTTTCATTACAGATAACGTCACACAAAAAACGTGGGTACGCTTTTAGTTATTTTGTAACCTTTCATCACCTTTCAATGCCTTAGCTCTGAAATGTAAATGTTTATACATATTCAGATAGCTTTCTAAAATGTGTGTAGTATGCCAAGTTATTTAGGTTCATGAATTAACACCACAGCATGGAGAAAGTCAAGAGGAAGCAGTGGACGTGTTCCATGCCATGGAGGACTGTGGGGCAGGGATGGCTATCCGCCAGGCTGCCAAGGTTAGGCGTATTTTGTTTTTAGGAGATTACCGTGTGTATGTGAATTTTATCTGCTAGTAACACTTTTGTTTTCTTATCTACCAAGGTGCGTGGTGTACCTCGGCAGACCCTGGCGGACAGGCTGAGCGGCCGGGTGACCCGTGGTTGTCGCAATGGACCGCCCACGTTGCTTGCACCAGAGGATGAAAATTCTCTGGTGCAGTACTGTATCTACTACGCCAGCCGTGGGTTCCCCTTCACCAGACAGAGGCTGATGAAATACGGCCACAAAATATGCAGGTATTTGGTGTTCTCTGTATTTATGTATGTAGACTGGTGGACTGACTGTTCTCAATGTGTGTGATGTAAATGTGGATGTGTATGGTGATGCCAAAACAAACATTTTCATCCTGGATGGAAAATTATATGTATTCTATTCTATTGTAGGTTTCGGCACCCAGGGGAAACAATCCCGCCACTGGGGAAGCGGTGGTGGGAAATGTTCAGGAGGAGCCACGAGAACCTGCGCGTGAGGAGGCCGGACACCCAGGACAGGGAGAGTGCTGAGTGTGCCGCGTGTTCGACGATGGACACCTTCTTCGCTTCTTATGAGAAGCACTTGGAGGAGAGTGGGTTGAGGGAGAAACCCAGACAAATCGATAACTGCAACAAGCCTTGGCTAGCGGTGGCTACATTGACGGGGACCTGTTCAGGAAGTGGTTTCTGCACTTCATTAAGCATGCAGTGAAGGAGCGCCCTCTCCTTCTCCTCTTCAATGGGCACAAGAGCCACATGGACCCGGAGGTGCTCGCGGCGGCACTAAGGGAAGGGGTTATACTTCTTTGTCTTCCACCACACTGCACCCGTGTCCTGCAGCCGCTGGACGTGGCATACTTTGGCCCTTTAAAGGCTGAGTTCTCCAAGGTAGCTGGAGACCTTAGCCATTTTGACCACTCCTACATGGTAAACAAATCAGAATTTGCCAGAGTATTCCGCTACCCGTACCAGCGATGCAAGGACATGCGCTATGTGGTGGAAGGGTTTAAGAAGTGTGGCCTCTTCCCTTTTTGACCCTTCAGCCATTGAAGGGTCCCGTTTAATGTTTTCTCTGTCCCTACTGAGTCCCACCACCGCCTCTCCTGGAACCAGCAGCACTGTGCCATCCATCGTCGCCTCCTCCCCAGCGACCACAGGAGGACCCCCAGCCCCATCTCCAGTCCCTGCTCCAGTCCCAGGCCTAGCTCTAGAAGAGCACCCCCTAATAGAGGGTGGGCTGATAGCGAAGGACCTGGGGCACATCCTTACTGTCCTGAAGTATCGGCTGGACCGATACAGAAGAGTCCCTGTGGTCGCCACGTGCCTCACCAGGGAGGAATACACGTGCCAGTGGCAGGAGAGGGGTGAGAAGGAGAGGGCAGAGGAGAAAGAGCATCGGGCAGCCCTCAGAACACAGAGGGCACAGGAGAGGGCTGCCTGGATGAGACCATTGGCGCCATCGCCTCTGCAGGACCCCCTGCTGGAACCACTCCTGACAGCTGTATCACCACTGCCAGTGCCTCCCAGTGTGCAACACCTGTAGGAGCAGCCGCAGTCCCCAGCTGCAGAAGGCCACGTGCCTACTCTCCCGGCCACACCGTCGTTGGCCCCTCAACCCCACCATTACAAACACCAGCTCCTCCAAGCCATCGTCGGCGGTTTTGTCCATCACCACCACGATGCACACCACCCACCCTGTCTGTCACCGCCAACACGGCCTCCTCTGGACCAACTGCCTCCTCAGCCTCCCCTGGTCACACCACCATAGCAGCCTCGTCTGGTGTCCCTGGCCCCTTACAATTTGAATACTGCCACCTCCACATGTTAAATTATGAACAAATGACTGTTTGTTATCTGTTTTATAAAAGAGCAATGTAAACAAAATAATCTATCTTTACATATCTACAGTACATAGCACCAGCCCTCAAGTCATCTCCACCTCCTCCAAAACCTCTGCAGCTTCCTATTGATGTAAAAAAGTTAAAGGCTTTCATGAAACATGCTCTGTCTAACAGTACTTTTTCTCAAACTGCAGCACAGAAAAGGAAGAGAAAAGCTCCACCGGTCACGCCATCCATGGCACCACTCTCAGGTACTTCATCTGTTTTTCTCTCTCTCTTTTATAAAAGAAGACCACCTGCTGTGCTTGCTGCGGGGAGCATGATCCGCCTGCAAGCTCCTCTCAGGAGTGTAGATCCGAGGTGCCATAGTTGTGCTGTGACTTCTGTCTGCACTGGTTCCATTGCAGGTGTGTGCAGTGGGATCAAGAGGTAGCGGTGGAGCTGGATTATTATTGTGTTTTTGTGACAATATAAGGATGGAGGTCGAGATTTAATTGTTTGTTTTGTTTGTGGTCATATTAAGTTATTTATTTGTACAAAAACATAAATGTCTAAAATATAATATATATATATATATATATATATTTATTGAACCACTCTTGTGTATTTCTTCCTTTAGTTTCCAAGTGCATCTCTGCAACAAACAGTGTTTTCATTGTTTATGTCAATGAACATAACTGAAATTAAAGTTTTATTTGATGTAAATTATTAATACTCATATTTTAGAATTCAACTGTTATCTACTTTCTCAAAACATAAGATGAATCTGTCAAACAAATGATGAGAGATTATTTGGTTACAACACTGAATATGTTGGTGAAGAACAATTTTTTTATCGTCCACAAGAGGGCGCACCGGGCTACTCAATGAAAAGTTGACAGGCAAGTCATTATTTTTTACCGGAAGGCTAGCCAACTAGTCAAACACTTCCGGTACGTGGTGGGTGTCTCTCTTTTTTTTTTAACGAATTTAAGCGGCTATATCTTGTAATTGAACAGAATAGTAAGGTAGCCAATAACTGGGGGCCGTATGCCGATAGTACGGGACGTATTTGTTTGTTAAACCGCTTATCAAAAAGCTGATAATAGTAGTATTTCCACTGAAATGTCAAACTTGCTAATTGCTTACCCGTTAGCTAACATTTTGACACCACCAATAATCACATAACATTGATGGCTTGATCACAAGATAACACTGTTGAAGGTAATGAATTTTTTAAACGCTGTTGAATATGCCGAGAATACGGGGTTCCACGCTACGTTTCCTCGTCTTCTTTTTTTTGTCATACTACCTTTAGCTAGTAAGTAGCTAGCTAACATAAGAGCGCTTGTGCTAGCTAGGTTACTTTCTAAGCTAAGCTAACGTTAGCTAATTTAGGTTTGTCTGCCCATGTGTATTATCGCGAGCTAGTTAGTAGCGTATCAATCGTGTGTCAGCCGTTGATTGCTAACGTACGTTAGCTAAAAGCTAGCTGCTGTAATGGCTATGGAAATAATCAATTTTGTCACACGTCGTAGCTACTTGTAGTAGTTGCAGGGTCTTGATAAAATGGGTTAATGGTTATGGTTAATCATCTAGATTCTTCTTTTAACAGATGTGGCCGCTCAGAGAATAGAATTAGTAACATGCAAAGAAGGACCACACAAGGGTGATTCCAGGAAATATGACCAAGACATTTGCACGGCAAAAGACAGGAAGTCATCAACCAGTGTCCCAATGTTGAAGACATGAAAGACAGATGGCCTGCTCTGTTTAGAAGCCTCTCAGGTGAGTCAGCAGGCAAAAAAAAAAAAGCCAAATGATAAGTCTTTACTATGACAAACCTCTTTGTTATGAGCCTTGCTTGATGATATTTCAGTATTTGTCTTTCAGATCAATGAACAATTCCACAGGCTCACAACAAAGCATCTTGAGGCAAGGTTGGAGACAGATTGCGGGTCATGCTGGATGGTAAAGTATCCTCAGGAAAAATGCACTGTTTTGTATTTATCTGGCTGATGTACGGTGCTGCAATTTAAGCCACAGGCCCCGCTGTGCTACCCAAGCATTATACACCTTTTGCTAATATAGGATACTTGGATTGGTGATTTCATAGATTTCACATGCACAGATTGAATCCAATGAGATCAGTGATTTTATTCTACAGTGAGGAAAAAAAGTATTTAGTCAGCCACCAATTGTGCAAGTTCTCCCACTTAAAAAGATGAGAGAGGCCTGTAATTTTCATCATAGGTACACGTCAACTATGACAGACGAATTGAGAATTTATTTTCCAGAAAATCACATTGTAGGATTTTTTATGAATTTATTTGCAAATTATGGTGGAAAATAAGTATTTGGTCACCTACAAACAAGCAAGATTTCTGGCTCTCACAGACCTGTAACTTCTTCTTTAAGAGGCTCCTCTGTCCTCCACTCGTTACCTGTATTAATGGCACCTGTTTGAACTTGTTATCAGTATAAAAGACACCTTTCCACAACCTCAAACAGTCACACTCCAAACTCCACTATGACCAAGACCAAAGAGCTGTCAAAGGACACCAGAAACAAACGTGTAGACCTGCACCAGGCTGGGAAGACTGAATCTGCAATAGGTAAGCAGCTTGGTTTGAAGAAATCAACTGTGGGAGCAATTATTAGGAAATGGAAGACATACAAGACCACTGATAATCTCCATCGATCTGGGGCTCCACGCAAGATCTCACCCCGTGGGGTCAAAATGATCACAAGAACGGTGAGCAAAAATCCCAGAACCACACAGGGGGACCTAGTGAATGACCTGCAGAGAGCTGGGACCAAAGTAACAAAGCCTACCATCAGTAACACACTACACCGCCAGGGACTCAAATCCTGCAGTGCAAGACGTGTCCCCCTGCTTAAACCAGTACATGTCCAGGCCCGGTCCGGCCCGTTCCTGCTCGCCGCACCAAGGCTGTGGTGCGCGTCGCCAGCCCGGCCCGGCCTGTTCCTGTCCCTCACACCAAGCCTGTGATGCGCGTCGCCAGCCCGGCCCGGCCTGTTCCTGCCCCTCGCACCAAGCCTGTGGTGCGCGTCGCCAGCCCGGCCCGGCCTGTTCCTGCCCCTCGCACCAAGCCTGTGGTGCGCGTCGCCAGCCCGGCCCGGCCTGTTCCTGCCCCTCGCACCAAGCCAGTGGTGCGTGTCGCCAGCCCGGCCCGTTCCTGCTCCCCGCACCAAGCCAGTGGTGCGCGTCATCAGCCCGGTCCGGCCCGTTCCTGCTCCCCGCACCAAGCCAGTGGTGCGCGTCGTCTGCCCGGTCCGGCCCGTTCCTGCTCGCCGCACCAAGCCAGTGGTGCGCGTCGTCAGCCCGGTCCGGCCCGTTCCTGCTCCCCGCACCAAGCCTGTGGTGCGCGTCGCCAGCCCGGCCCGGCCTGTTCCTGCCCCTCGCACCAAGCCAGTGGTGCGTGTCGCCAGCCCGGCCCGTTCCTGCTCCCCGCACCAAGCCAGTGGTGCGCGTCATCAGCCCGGTCCGGCCCGTTCCTGCTCCCCGCACCAAGCCAGTGGTGCGCGTCGTCTGCCCGGTCCGGCCCGTTCCTGCTCGCCGCACCAAGCCAGTGGTGCGCGTCGTCAGCCCGGTCCGGCCCGTTCCTGCTCCCCGCACCAAGCTAGTGGTGCGCGTCATCAGCCCGGTCCAGCCCGTTCCTGCTCCCCGCACCAAGCCAGTGGTGCGCGTCGTCAGCCCGGTCCGGCCCGTTCCTGCTCCCCGCACCATGCCAGTGTTGCGCGTCGTCAGCCCGTGCCTGTTTCACCGGTGCCTGGTCAGGTACCGGTCAGCTGCTCCACACTGGAGCCTAAGCAATCCGCTCCACCGATGTCCAGTCCAGCTCCAGCCAGCGGGACCAGACCAGGGGCGCTACGGGGGGGGTAGTTAGAGGGTGGTGGTCACGCCCGGAGCCGGATCCGCCTCCGAGGCGGAATGCCCACCCGGCCCCTCCCCTGTTGGGTTTATGTTGGCGCGGTCGTAGTCCGCGCCTTTGGGGGGGGGGGTACTGTCATGCCCTGGCTCTGGGGACTCTTGTATGTTGAGCCAGGGTGTTAGTTTCTTTGGTTAGTTTCTATGTGTTAGTTTCTGGGTGTTAGGTTCTAGGTTTCGTTTTCTATGTTCACGATCTAGTTTATGTATTTCTATGTTGGCCGGGGTGGTTCCCAATTAGAGACAGCTGTGTCTTGTTGTCTCTGATTGGGATCCATACTTAGGCAGCCTGTTGTGCACTTGTCTTTTGTGGGATCTTGTTCCGTGTTGGTTTGTTTGTATGACAGAGGACTTCACGTATTGTTTTGTTGTTTTGTTATTTGTTGAAAGTACTAATTAAAGTATGTACTCATATCACGCTGCGCCTTGGTCCACTCATTACGACGATCGTGACAATATGTTTTGTTTTACCCCATATGTAACTCTGTTCTCAACTGGCTTATCTGGTTAAATAAAGGTGAAATAAAAATAATCAAATTAAATTAAACAGAGAGGTTTACTTTCTTGGGGACCTGAATATTGACTGGTTTTCATCAAGCTGTCCACTCAAGAGGAAGCTTCTTACTGTAACCAGTGCCTATAATCTGGTTCAGGTTATTAATCAACCTACCAGGGTGTTTAAAAACACTACAGGTACAAGATCATCCACATGTATCGATCACATTTTTACTAACACTGTAGAACTTTGTTCTAAAGCTGTATCCGTACCCATTGGATGCAGTGATCACAATATAGTGGCTATATCCAGGAAAGCCAAATAATTCCAACAGCTGGGCCTAAAATAGAGTATAAGAGATCATACAAAAGATTTTGCTGTGACTCATATGTGGATGATATAAAACATATTTGTTGGTCTGATGTGATCAATAAGGAGCATCCAGATGCTGCACTTGATGAATTTATGAAATTGCTTCTTCCAATTATTAATGAACATGCACCTGTTAGGAAACTGACTGTTTGAACTGTTAAGGCTCCATGGATTGATGACGAATTGAAAAACTATATGGTTGAAAGAGATGGGGCAAAACGAGTGGCTAATAAGTCTGGCTGCACATCTGACTGGTTGACTTACTGCAAATTGAGAAATTATGTGACTAAACTCAACAAAAAGAAGACGAAACTGTATTATGAAGCCAAGATCAATGATATAAAGTACTTTACATGAAATGATGGGCAGAAAGACAAATTCAACTCCATCTTTCATCGAATCAGATGGCTTATTCATCACAAAACCATTTGATGTTCCCAATGATTTTAATGATTACTTCATTGGCAAAGTGGGCAAACTTAGGCAGGAAATGCCAACAATGAACAGTGAGCCATCATATTCATGCATAAAAAAACAAATAATGAAAGAAAAGCATTGCAAGTTTTAATTTAGTAAAGTTAGTGTGGGAGAGGTGGAAAAATTATTGTTATCGAGCAATAATGACAAACCTCCTGGCATTAACAAATTAGATGGAAAGCTACTGAGGATGGTAGCTGACTCTATAGCCACTCCTATCTGTCATATCTCCTATCAATTTCTCTGTAAACAAATTAACAACATACTTTCAGCATGCTTATAGAGAAGGGCACTCAACATATACTGCACTGACAAAAATTACTGATGATTGGAAAGAAATTGAAAATAAGAAGATTTTGGGAGCTGTACTGTTAGATTTCAGTACAGCCTTTTTATATTATTGACCATAACCTGTTGTTGAAAAAACGTTATGGTTTTCAACCTCTGCCATATCGTGGATTCAGAGCTATCTATCTAATACAACACAAAGGGTTTTCTTTAATGGAAGCTTCTCTAATGTCAAACATGTAAAGTGTGGTGTACCACAGGGAAGCGCTCTGGGTCCTCTACTATTTTCTATTTTTACCAAAGACCTACCACTGGCATTATACAAAGCGTGTGTTTCCATGTATGTTGTTGATTATACCATATATGCATCAGCAACCACAGCTAATGTAGTCACTGAAGCCCTTAACAAAGAGTTGCAGTCTGTTTAGGAATCGGTGGCCACTAATAAACTGATCCTGAAGATCTCTAAAACTAAGAGCATTGTATTTGGTACAAATCATTCCCTAAGTTCTAGACCTCAGCTGTATCTGGTAATGAATGGTGTGACTGTTGAACACGTTGAGGAGACTAAATTACTTGGCGTTACCTTCGATTGTAAACTATAATGGTCAAAACATATAGATTCAATGGTTGTAAAGATGGGGAGAGGTCTGTCCGTAATAATGATATGCTCTGCTTTTTTGACACCACACTCTAAAAAGCAAGTTCTGCAGGCTCTAGCTTTGTCTAATCTTGATTGTTGTCCAGTCGTGTGGTCCATTGCTGCAAGGAAAGACCTAGTTAAGCTGCAGCTGGCCCAAAATAGAGCGGCACGTCTTGCTCTTCATTGTAATCAGAGGGCTGATATAAATATTTTTCATGCCAGTCTCTCTTGGCTAAGAGCTGAGGAGAGACTGACTGCATCACTTCTTATTTTTATAAGAAACATTTTGTTGAAAATCCCAAATTGTTTGCATAGTCAACATACACACAGCTCTGACACACACATTTACCCCACCATACATGCCACCAGGGGTCTTTTCACAGTCCCCAAATCCAGAACAAATTCAAGAAAGCATAAAGTATTATATAGAGCCATTATTGCATTGAACTCTGTTTCATCTCATATTGCTCAAATAAACAGCAAACCTGGTTTCAAAAAACAGATAAAGCAACACGTCACGGCACAACGCCTTCCACTATTTGACCTAGATAGTTTGTGTGTATGTATTGATATGAAGGCTACGTGTGCCTTTAAAAAAAATGTATGTAGTTCTGTCCTTGAGCTGTTCTTGTCTATTAATGATCTGTATCATGTCATGTTTTGTGTGGACCCCAGGAAGAGTAGCTGCTGCTTTTGCAACAGCTAATGGGGATCCTAATAAAATACCAAATACCAAACCATCTCAATTGGGTTGAGGTCGGGTGATTGTGGAGGCCAGGTCATCTGATGCAGCACTCCATCACTCTCCTTATTGGTCAAATAGACTTTACACAGTCTGGAGGTGTGTTATGGGCCATTGCCCTGTTGAAAAACAAATGATAGTCCCACTAAGCGCAAACCAGATGGGATGGCACACCTGTTAATTGAAATGCATTCCAGGTGACTACCTCATGAACTGGTTGAGAGAATGCCAGTGTGCAAAGCTGTCATCAAGGCAAAGGTTGGCTATTTGAAGAATCTCAAATATAAAATATATTTTGATTTGTTTAACACTTTTTTGGTTACTACATGATTAGTTTTGATGTCTTTACTATTATTCTACAATGTACATTTTTTTGAAAAAATAAAGAAAAACCCTTGAATGAGTAGGTACAGTGAGGGAAAAAAGTATTTGATCCCCTGCTGATTTTGTACGTTTGCCCACTGACAAAGACATGATCAGTCTATAATTTTAATGGTAGGTTTATTTGAACAGTGAGAGACAGAATAACAACAACAAAATCCAGAAAAACGCATGTCAAAAATGTTATAAATTGATTTGCATTTTAATGAGGGAAATAAGAATTTGACCTCTCTGCAAAACATGACTTAGTACTTGGTGGCAAAACCCTTGTTGGCAATCACAGAGGTCAGACGTTTCTTGTAGTTGGCCACCAGGTTTGCACACATCTCAGGAGGGATTTTGTTCCACTCCTCTTTGCAGATCTTCTCCAAGTCATTAAGGTTTTGAGGCTGACGTTTGGCAACTCGAACCTTCAGCTCCCTCCACAGATTTTCTATGGGATTAAGGTCTGGAGACTGGCTAGGCCACTCCAGGACCTTAATGTGCTTCTTCTTGAGCCACTCCTTTGTTGCCTTGGCCGTGTGTTTTGGGTCATTGTCATGCTGGAATACCCATCCACGACCCATTTTCAATGCCCTGGCTGAGGGAAGGAGGTTCTCACCCAAGCTTTGACGGTACATGGCCCCGTCCATTGTCCCTTTGATGCGGTGAAGTTGTCCTGTGCCCTTAGCAGAAAAACACCCCCAACGCATAATGTTTCCACCTCCATGTTTGATGGTGGGGATGGTGTTCTTGGGGTCATAGGCAGCATTCCTCCTCCTCCAAACACGGCGAGTTGAGTTGATGCCAACGAGCTCGATTTTGGTCTCATCTGACCACAACACTTTCACCCAGTTCTCCTCTGAATTATTGGCAAACTTCAGACGGCCCTGTATATGTGCTTTCTTCAGCAGGGGGACCTTGCGGGCGCTGCAGGATTGAGTCCTTCACGGCGTATTGTGTTACCAATTGTTTTCTTGGTGACTATGGTCCCAGCTGCCTTGAGATCATTGACAAGATCCTCCCGTGTAGTTCTGGGCTGATTCCTCACCGTTCTCATGATCATTGCAACTCCACGAGGTGAGATCTTGCATGGAGCCCCAGGCCGAGGGAGATTGACAGTTATTTTGTGTTTCTTCCATTTGCGAATAATCGCACCAACTGTTGTCACCTTCTCACCAAGCTGCTTGACGATGGTCTTGTAGCCCATTCCAGCCTTGTGTAGGTCTACAATCTTGTCCTTGACATCCTTGGAGAGCTCTTTGGTCTTGGCCATGGTGGAGTGTTTGGAATCTGATTCATTGATTGCTTCTGTGGACAGGTGTCTTTTATACAGGTAACAAGCTGAGATTAGGAGCACTCCCTTTAAGAGTGTGCTTTTTTTGCAGGCTTTGGAGGGCAGTGTGCTGCTGCGCTTGCCACAAGGAAGAGGAGGAACAATATTAACTATTCATTAGACCAGAAACAGGATTGAACCATAGACCATTAAATTCTTTGCATTATAGTTGCCTTCAATTCTGATTTTCTTCTGTTTAATTCTTAATTAATTTCAGAACATTTCTCTAATCTTTGTGGAGTAGGTCGTATAAATAAGTGGGAAACATCCCAATCCCAATTTTAATGCTTTTAATAATTTACCTATGACATTTTTTTTAGATGTATTATTTGACGAAAAAGTGGAGGGCGCTCAACCAACGTTGAGTCGAGGTGCAACCAAAAACCGTAATCATAATCTAAAAGGAAAAGCGCATCTCTTTCTCACTATTAAAAATGCATTGTTTTATTCAAGCAAGGTTAAAAGATTAACGTTTAGGCCTAGTCTATGACGATATGCAAGTTGTGTTTGCCCAGTTAAAGGGGGACCCAGACTCACCCTGGTTCTTGAGGGTTGCAGACACTGAATAATTATCATTTGAAATAAATGGCACTTTTCAAGTCTTGACTAAAAATCTTTAATGAACATGAATTTAAATACAATTGACTTGAGGATCAGAGCAGGCAGGCTAACTGGCTTGCCCTGAAGGCCCTCTGCCTCTACCTCTGTGTGGTTAATCTCAGCCAAGAGGTTGTATGGGTTGTCTGTCTCTCTCTGGGTGTGAATCACTATCACTATGACCTCTTGCTCAGCCTGCTTGTTGGCCTGATTAGAAGGCTTCCCCTCTCATTCCTTGCTCACAGGAGCAGGGGTGATGGCATCCGGGGTAACCTCCTCCTCTCCTGTCTCTAACCCATCTTTCTGGCTGTGAGTTCGACTGAGGTCACTCGTTCTCTCTCCCAGGGTGTTGGATAGTTTCTCCTCCTCTGTGTCTTGTGTATTTTCTACATTGTAGAATAATAGTGAAGACATAAAATCTATTAAATAACACATATGGCATCATGTAGTAACCTAAAACGTGTTACACATATCAAAATATTTTTCAGATTTGAGATTCTTCAAAGTAGCCACCCTTTGCCTTGATCACAGCTTTGTACATACAGAATAATACGAAATGTTCTGAGACCAGGTTGCGCTTTCACCTCCCCCGGTAAGAGGGGATTAAGGCAACCTCAGAGTTACATTCAAGGATACTTTATTGACACACACGGATGAAATGGACATGGAAAGGTAGTGGAATGATAGTGGTCCTGTAATGGACAGATAACAGGGGTAATGAATATTCACAATAACTGATAGCACAAGTAGAGCAACAACGCTATTATCAAAAGAAGGGCTGTATTAATGGCATAATGCTACCTGCGGAATATTACATAACACAGTAAACACAGAGAGGCAACTTACAATAGGCAATGGTAGTAACTATAAAGAACAACAAGCAAGAATGATATACATGTTACAAACTCACTTTGTGCACGTACACTATCCCACGGTATCTCTGTGCATTCAAATTGTCATCGATAAAAGGCAATTGTGTTCATTGTCCGTAGCTTATGCCTGCCCATACCATAACCCCACTGCCACCATGGAGCATTCACAACATTGACATCAGCCAACAGCTCGCCCATACGCTGCTTTACAACTGGTCTGTAGTCGTGAGGCCAGTTAGAAGTACTGCCAAATTCTCTAAAGCCGCCTTGGCTTATGGTTGAGAAATTAACATAAACGTATCTGGCAACAGCTCTGGTGGACATTCCTGCAGTCCGTAAGCCAATTGCACGCTGCCTCAAAACTTGAAACATCTGTGCATTGTGTTGTGTGACAAAACTGCACATTTTAGAGTGGCATTTTATTGTCCTCAGCACAAGGTGCACCTGTGTAATTATCATGCTGTTTAATCAGCTTCTTGATATGCCATATTTGTCAGGTGGATGGATTATCTTGGCAAAGGAGAAATGCTCGCGTACAGGGATGTAAACAAATTTGTGTACACAATTTGAGAGAAATAAGCTTTTTGTGCGAATGGAACATTTCTGGGATTTTTATTTCAGCTCATGAAACATGGGACAAACACTTTACATGTTGCGTTTATATTTTTGTTCAGTGTAGTTATTAGGTTGGGAGATTGGGATCCTATCTGGGCTAGCTAAAGCCAACTTCATGGTTAGTAGTATGACAGAGAAAAAATAACAAGACAAATTTAAACATCACAAATCTGAGGGGGCAAGTGACCCTGTGCCCTCTTTGGGCATGACGTTGTTGTGTCGAGTCAAATGTTGCCAATGATGCTGTCAAACAAAGGAGTCCGCTTATACTGAACTTTGATCACAAGTTTTATTCATATCACAAGATTTCAGCATAAGTTTACAGACCTGCAGTGTCTGGAGAAACAGTGTCCCAACATAATCTGTCTGTTCTAACCCCCTCTTTGTTTAGCCCATACTTATAAGGAATGCAAAAATATGGGTTGCTCCCTCTGCTGTCCAATCACCTGTCTCCCCTGGGGCGTCACCCTACAAATGGCTATTTTTTTACTAAAATAAACATCCCCTCTGGTTCCACTAGAATAGTCATAATCTTAATACACTACATATTCCCCCCTTCGAGACGAACTAAAAGTCTCGAAAACAAAAAGAACAGGATTATGACGAGTAACAATTTATCTTATTAAGTATCTTTAACATTAAACCAAAAACATTTTTCTCTAGAGTGTAAATACCTTTCTATGAAATATGAACAAATGTTTATGAAGTGTGAATACATTACTATGAAATATGAACAAATCTTTATGGAGTGTAAGAGCGAAAAACTGTCTGGCAGCCTTCTTTCCAAATATCCATCCATCAATCAAGACAGTAAAATTCTCTCACGGTCCCTCTGCCCCAGGCAACCACCTAGGTACTCCCGATGAATTCATAAATCTTTATCAATGCATTTGAAACTATAATGCAATTAAATACACATGTAAGCCCCTGCAAACAAAATACTATCCAAAAAATGTCCACTCTCAGGCTGGTCGACCCATCGGACCCTACAGTGGATCTCTATCCCTGCCTAGACTCCATGTCCCTAAGCATTCCCGAAATAAACAAAAACATCTAAGTTCCCCACATGTATTCAATAACATCAAATATCATTCTACAAAAATTAATACCTAAGAATATGACACACATTATGTATTACACATGCAAATATGTCTATATTTCATTGCAGACACTGGAATGTAGTCCACTACACTTCATCTCCTCCGTAGTCTCGACTTCCAATGCATTGTTGATGATGGAATCGGAACATTTCCACACCTTCCTTGTTCCATCTCCTCCAGTCATTGTCCTTTCATATTGTCCTTGTTTGCGTATTTCAATCTCTACATATTCCCCCATATGTTTCTGGAAGAAAAGAAAAGACCAAACAGTATCTTTTGCAAAACAACACTTTCAAATTAAACATCAATATCAACTAAGAATATAAAAATTATATATAAATGATGTATGAATCACATTATCCTATTTCCCCCCTTTGATTCATAACATCATACTAAAATCACACTAATATTGAATTTTTTTTTTAAAAATGATCAAATAATCAAAAAGGATATTTATCCATCAATACTCCATCCAGTCCCACTTGTCCATCTTCATCCAGATCAGGAACAGTCAACAACGGCATCTGAGTGTTGTCTCCAGGCATCACAACTCCAACCTATCTCAATATCATAGCTTTCTCAAAGGTCAGTAACAAATTACAAACATCACACACAGTGCTATCAAAGCTGCAACTAAAATCTGAACCACTGCTCCTACTGGGCCTAACTGATCTTGCAACCAAGTCTTCGCTGACCATCCAGCTCCTTCAGATCTACCAAACGCATCCCTTATATTCTTCAACGCATCTATAACACTTGTGATATTATCGGAACTATCTGGGATCAAAGTATAACAATCATCCCCCGTCAGATTCATAGCCAAACATAAGCCACCTTGTTTTGCTAAAATATAGTCAAGAGCCATGTCATGTTTCAACAGCGTCAGTCTGTGACTTCTTTGAGTATTTGACAGAAGGTTGAACCCTCTTATTGTTTCATTCGCAAACCCCTGCAAAGTATAGGTAATATTATCAATATGATCTGCCAAAAATGTTACACCATACCATGGAAAAAGTCCCAGTCCCCACTTCTCTCCTAGACTTATCCTCCAATGGTAGACTTCAAGACTATGAAATGTCGCCATGTCTCTTTTCACCCTATTTCCAAACCTAGATTCAGATTTATCTGTGTCCGGTGCTACCCCTCTTTTAATGGTAAAAGCCTCATATGGAAGCTTCAACGTTGACATGTAACAACATCCTGTCCATCCATAGGGTAAGAATATATATGCTTTATCACCACAAACCCACCAAATATCTCTAAAATTCCCAATAGTCACATTGCCAGGCAAAATCTGATCTTCCACCATCAAAGTCTTTGTGTTCTTACTACCGGGAACATAAAAAGTAACATTATATTTCTCATCTCTAACCTTATGTTCATGCTTACCCAAAGTCATCATATAATCATCACAATCTGATATTCCCATGAACACACCCTTTCCATCATATGTTTTATTAGAACAAAAACAACTTTTAGCCCTCACTGCTTTCACCTCCAATGCTTCAGGGTTCGCTGTTACCTGATTTTCCTTCCCATCTAACAAATTAACATAGGGTAATTCATTTAACCAAGAACACCTAAACCTAGGCTTAAACAAATGTTTTGACAACAACATTATTTTATCTGTTAATGATTGTTGCTGATACAACAGCCATGACAAAGCATAAGATTGACACATACTCGATAGAGGTTGAGCGACCGTCTCTAACATGGAACCCCACGTGTCTGGTGCTGGAATTCTCAACAGACATGGACCCTCAAGATTCCTCACTGATCTTACAGAATGAGCTAGCTGCTGGAACCAAAGATTCCTACCTGCCCATCCATCTTTAATTTTCACAACAGAAGAATCAAACCCATATGCCTTCCATTTAGTTTCTCTCTTCCCTAACGAGCGGTACTGATCAGATACCTCTCCTTGTCTGTCATTAAAATCAAAGAACTCATCCTGTACCTCCATGATAGTATCCTTCACTATTTCAGATGAATCTATATTCTTCTCTACCACCATCTTCTCTCCTATTTTAACCCTAATAACAGTCTTTTCCTCTAAAATTGCTGCTGGAGCTATTGGTTCCCTTGTAATTTTTTTTTTTTTTTTTTTTTTGTCATTTAGCAGACGCTCTTATCCAGAGCGACTTACAGGAGCAATTAGGGTTAAGTGCCTTGCTCAAGGGCACATTGACAGATTTTTCACCTAGTCGGCTCGGGGATTAGAACCAGCAACCTTTCGGTTACTGGCACAACGCTCTTACCCACTAAGCTACCTGCCGCCCAAATGCGATATATTTATGGCTTTAATAATTATCAATGTTGAAAGAGTTAAATTGCTTCTCACTGTTGTTATAATAGACTGAAGTGTTAATGTCCTTGTTGTTACTTCATCCATTCTCCCTAAGACTTTTAACTCCTTACTTGTATTTCCATCTATCACCACTAGTTCTCTCTCTCTTCCTACTAACTAACATTGAAACTTAGCTTACTCTCCTAGAGTTCCTTCAACCCTAGTTTTTCTTAACTTTTTAATCTAATCTTTTCTCCTAACTTTTAAAAACCTTTTTCCACTGATTTATTCACAAAATCCTTTACCACCAATTTTTTGAATATGTGATTGGGAAGTCCCCACCTGCTTCTGACTTCTTCACACACAGACTTGGCAAACGACTAAACATCTCTTAGCCTAGCCTGAAATCTCTTGGTGTAGGAATGTAACCCAGAACAAATCACCCCTTTTAACTTTATTCTTCAGACAGATTGTCTAATAGGCAGTCTAATAGATTCCCAAAAACCCTACTCTTTAAAATCTTCTACCAGACAGCCGTCTAGTGTACATCTTATTGTACAGTTCAATTTACACAATGCATCTCTTCCCAACAATGCAATAGGTATATGTTCTAATATTAGTATGTCTATTTTAATTTCTCTTTGATTTTTTATAGCAGAGCTCAATTAGTTCCTTAAGAGTAATCAACTGTTTTACCTTCCTCAAATCCTATCCTAATTAGTTAATTTTACATAGTGAGATGTTTAACCTCTTTAGGCTCAACACAGATAAAAGCTTTTCCACTATTCACCATCACTTCTCATAGTCCTTTTTATTTTCACTTCAATTGTTAGATATTTTTGTTCTTCTCCCTAATCGGTGCTACCAGCTGACACCCCCCTTCGGATCTTCTATGCACTCTAGAATCCTTGCTCCTTTAAGGGTTCACCTGGAGAACAGGTGATCTTCACTTGCTCCTGTGTCTTCCTCTGAAATTCCCTCTGATGTTTCCTCCTGACCCATTGCACTCACAGGTAAAGTGACCAACCTGTCCACAATTATAACACTCTTCTGAAAGTTGCTGGAAGTGTGTAGCTCAAACCTTCCTCCTCCTTCTAAGCCTTCTCGTCCTCTTCCTCTCCAATTCTGTGTCTGTCCAGAAACTGGCTGTGGATATGGAACAACTGGTACCGCCCTTGGTGGCTGGTACAATTGCATTTGACCTTGTTCAGTTGAAGCTGTAGCATTTTTATCAATCAACAAAAATATGAATATTAAAAAATTCTATAAAACAATTTATTCAAAAAAATATTTTTAATTAAAATAAATCAATTAAAACATCAATTAAAAAATTATGAATAATCAAAAACATTTTTTTATTTCTATATCCTATTTTACCAATTTATCAATTAGTGGCTATCTTACCCATCCGGAAAGTAAATGCAAGTAGTCAACCTCAGAGCAATCCAAAAATAAAGACTTCCAATCCTACAACACTACAATACCCATAAACCCCTTGCTTTATAAGCACCCAATCATCTTAATTTTACAGAATAATGTCAGTACTCGATTTCCAACAGAACTGTAATCAAACCCACTCATGCACAGAAACTCCAAAATGCAATTTTTAATGAATCAGTATTTTGCCAAGCCTCTGTGAAATTGTCATAACATCAAACATCCTGTAGGGGAAGATTTTGTAAACAGAACAGCATCAAAACCTTTTGACTCGATCCTCTGTCGCGTCACCCCTTGTCACGTGATGTACACGTCAGCACCTCCTCTCTTTCTCTCTCTCTCTCCTCTCGTCCTATCGCCTCTCATATGACAAAAGAACAGAGAAACACAAAAAGAATTTAGCAGTTTATGCAGTCACTGAGTCTCTTCAACCATTCAATATTCCTCCAGTCACATTCGCTCTAAGAATTAACTCAGGAATAATTATAGATAGCTCAATAACATTTTTATTTTATTTATTTATTTAATTATTTTTATTTTTAATCCGTCAACATCTCTCTCTCATTTATCAATTCAATAGGTCACAAAAACAGTTTCATCTTTAACCAACAGCCGATGTAACAACCAAAATACACCATTAGACTCTAAATGTCTAATTCTTTGTTCCTTTTTGTTTGTCGCAGCCTCCCCGCAACACAGTGTAACAGAGGAGTGGCCTATTTACACCTACGTCACTCTAGTGTCGTAAAATCACACACATGCGCAGTACATTCATCATTACAATTTCACCGTGGAAGGGAGCCTTCTTCAGCTCCAGACAACAGAACGTTAGCATTCTGCTATAGCTCCTCTCCTTTACCCTTTATAGACAAACAATAACACTTAACAGTTCACAAGACACCAGGCACCAAGCCCAAGCTTACTAAACACATTTCTGGTGGCTCGTCCCATTCCAATGGACCACCAAGGAAGAAATATTAATCATAACCCCGCATCAAAAATGGGCATATAGCATGAATTAGCATTAGCATTAGCATTTAGCATTAGCATGTAGCATGAAGCATAATTAGCAGGCCACGTTAGCATTTCTCCCTCCGCCGTGCCGTAAAATTAAATTTGTTAGCTAAATTTATGCTACCACGAGATCCGTGGAACCGACACGAGAGATTGCGTCAAACAAGCCATTCGTCAACCGCCAGCTGAGGGGCAACATTCATCATCAATATACCACGGTCTCCAGCCCATAGGGCTCACCTAAAACACATATAACGCGTTATCAGGATATTTTAGCCCACCTTTAGGAGGTCGCCTGTCTACCAGGGCTTTTCCGTTGATTCACAGCGGCTCTAAGTTACATACACATCTGCCTAGGCATTCCTTATTCCACTTAATCGATTGTTCTTGAACTATTATTCAAGCAAATATCTCTATAGACCCTTTATAGGCTCTCTCCCCCCTTTTGCGCTCGTTACCAGTGCAAAGAAATGTAGAATGTTTAGTCCAGACCCCTTATAGTCAACAGCAAGACAAGCAACAGAAAGCACACATCAGTTCTCCAACGGTACATCTCCCCAGCGAACATACCCAGAAGCAGACGAAGTAAACACACACACACAAGACCGTGATAAATCTCACCTTATGCCGGCGCCTTGAGCGAGAGTCACGTCGTTGCTCATGAATATAACACTGAAGAGACGCAGACCGTCCCTTTTCGTGACGCCATTCTGTTGTGTCGAGTCAAATGTTGCCAATGATGCTGTCAAACAAAGGAGTCCGCTTATACTGAACTTTGATCACAAGTTTTATTCATATCACAAGATTTCAGCATAAGTTTACAGACCTGTAGTGTCTGGAGAAACAGTGTCCCAAAATAATCTGTCTGTTATAACCCCCTCTTTGTCTAGCCCATACTTATAAGGAATGCAAAAATATGGGTTGCTCCCTCTGCTGTCCAATCACCTGTCTCCCCTGGGGCGTCACCCTACAAATGGCTATTTTTAAACTAAAATAAACATCCCCTCTGGTTCCACTAGAATAGTCAAAATCTTAATACACTACAACGTCTCTGCTATCAACCACATCATTCTGTGTCCGTGAATATTCAAAACAGACACATTCATTCAGGTCTGGTACTGCTCCTACCATATAGATCAGGGATGGACAATTCCAGTCCTTGGGGGCCGGAGGGGTGTCACACTTTTTCCCCATCCCTAGCAAACACAGATGATTAAACTTATTGCATTCTAAACTGAAACCCATGAGTACTTGATTATTAGAGTCAAACGTGTTAGCTGGGGCTGGGGAAAAAGTGTAACACCAATCAGGTCCCGAGGACTGGAGTTGCCCATCCCTGATATAGATGCTTTGTTTGCACGCATCGAGGGATGTGGTGACAGTGGAGACAAGGGAGCACACAGAAACAGCTTTGTCCTTTTAGAAAGTCCTCATAATCCTTAAATAAATATGATATGTATGCAAGAAATGCAGAGCCACTTCCAAAAACATATTGACAGAGTCTAGTATCTAGTAATCTAATCAATTAGTTTTCAACCCCTTTGTTATGGCAAGCGTAAATAAGCTCAGGAGTAAAAATGTGCTTAACAAGTCACATAATCAGGTAGATGGACTCACTATGTGTGCAATAATAGTGATTTTTGAACGACTACATAATCTCTGTACCCCACACATGCAATTATCATAGATTCAACCATGAAGACCAGGGAGGTTTTCCAATGCCTCGCAAAGAAGGGCACCTTTTGGTAGATGGGTACAAATAAAGCAGACATTGAATATTCCTTTGAGCATGGTGAAGGTATTAATTACGCTTTGGATGGTGTATCAATACACCCAGTCACCACAAAAATACAGGTGTCCATCCTAACTCAGCTGCCAGAGAGGAACGAAAACGCTCAGGGATTTCACCATGAGGCCAATGGTGACTTTAAAACAGTTAGAAAGTTTAATGCTTTGATAGGAGAAAACTGAGGATGAATCATCAACATTGTAGTTACTCCACAATACTAACCTAATTGACAGAGTATGCACTCACTAACTGTAAGTCGCTCTGGATAAGAGCGTCTGCTAAATGACTAAAATGTAAATGTAAAAGAAGGAAACCTGTACATGCATTGTGTTTGCAATAAGGCACTAAAGTAAAACTGCAAATAATGTGGCAAAGAAATGAACTTTATGCCCTGAATACAAAGCGTAATGTTTGGGGCAAATCCAACACAACACATCACTGAGTACCACTCTTCATATTTCCAAGCATGGTGGTGGCTGCATCATGTTATGGGTATGCATGTCATTGGCAAGGACTAGATACTTTTTTAGGATAAAAATAAACGGCATAGAGCTAAGTACAGGCAGATTCCTAGAGGAAAACCTGGCTCAGTCTGCTTTTCAACAGACACTGGGAGACAAATTCCCTCTTCAGCAGGACAATAACCTAAAACACAAGGCCAAATATTCACTGGAGTTGCTTACCAAGACGACATTGAATGTTTCTGAGTGGCTTAGTTACAGTTTTGACTTAATTCGGCTTGAAAACCAATGGCAAAAAAAAAATGGCTGTCTATAAAATGTATATTGCATATATTTTACAATCCAGTTGTGCAAAGCTCTTGGAGACTTACCCAGAAAGACACAGCTTTAATTGACTCAGGGGTGTGAATACTTACGTAAATGAGATATTTATGTATGTAATTTCCAATTCATTTGCAGAAATTTCAAAAGCGTGTTTTCAATTTGTCATTATGGGGTATTGTGTGTAGCTGCGTGAGAGAAAATAATATAATTGAATCCATTTTGAATTCAGGCTGTAAGAAAACAACATGTGGAATAAGTTAAGGGGTATGAATACTTTCTGAATGCACTGTATATCTGCAAGAAAGTGATAAATAAGTTACTGTTTGAAAGGGGGTCATATAAACATTGCCTTATTTATATTTTTACATGTAACATAAAGTTAATTTTGTCTGAAATAGTCATGCTATAATGGGCGTCGTTTCTCAGACCAAATTTCCATTCTGGCTCAAACAAAGCAATCTGATCATGCTCCAGTCAAAAACAGCTATAGGGAATGCCTATACATTGTCCAATCTCCTTCTACACATTGATTTCATCTTTATTCAGAAAGAAACAAACTTGAAATTAAGTGTTGTTTCAGTGTCTTGTTGCAGGTTGTGCAATGTTCAAAAGTGTGTGAGAGAAAAAGCATATAGCCGAGATTGGATATTTCAGCACAATGGACAGCAGCGACATTGGGATAGCGAGATCTGTAATTCAGCAACACATGACACTGGATAGCGGCTGTCTCAGGTGAAGTTGGCATTGGGAAAATCCCATCTAATGGGAAACGAGGCATAGGAGGCAAAAAGACTGAAGGAGAAGACTCCCACAGGAACTTTTGGCTTAACTGTTCTGCCACATTCATTTCAAATGTTAAATTTTTCGATTTGTAAATAAAAGGGAACACATCTGCAAATAATGTAAACTGACTTTTCTAACTACACTGTACAGCTTTAGTGTGTCTGTGCGTCATAGGTACAACTGCAAGCAATTCGCTTCTCAAATCCTTCTCAAATGTCTGTTTAATGTGAGAAATAAAATGAAAAACAACTCTTAGACTAATACAATGCGTACTGTCACGAATTATTACTATTCCCAACAAGACAACGAAGTGATGGTCTTTACCCGCCATGGAGACTTATAAAGGCTACTTCCCCCCCACCAAAAGTTCCCACGCTGAGCGATGTTGTTTACTACATCATTATGCATATAATTCAAGTCATACCTTTATTGTCATTCATGCTCTTCTTTTTAACCGAGTAGTTTTGCAAAAGTGTAACCTACGTCAATTCAGAGCTAGGAAATATTGAAATAACGTGCTTAAGAGGACCACACCCGTCGCTATGGGCGGGCCATAAGGGGCTGGGCCCGCCCCCCAAAATGCTTGGCACCCCCCACTTGAGGCACAGATCTCTTAAAAAGTGAGGTGGAACTTTCTGAGGTGGAAGTTGGGAGAGTTATATTTCAGTGAAACGTAAGTGAAGGAGGCCCCGCTCTCTCGCTTTCCCAGATGTTTAGTTCATTTCATTCCGATCTCCTTTGCATTATTGTAGCCATTTTCTGTAGCCTGTCAACTATGCGTCTGTCTATCCCTGTTCTCTCCTCTCCGCACAGGCTATACAAACGCCTCACACCGCGTGGCTGCTGCAACTCTAACCTGGTGGTCCCTGCGCGCACGACCCATGTGGAGTTCCAGGTCTCCAGCAGCATCTGGAACTGCCGTTCTGCGGCCAACAAGGCAGAGTTCATCTCAGCCTATGCTACCCTCCAGTCCCTGCATTTCTCTCTGCCTCCTTCTTTCCACTCCTCTCCTCTTTTGACCTCACCCTCTCACCGTCCCCCCCTACTCACAAGGCAGGCAATACACTTGACCTCATCTTTACTAGATGCTGTTCTTCTACTAATCTCACTGCAACTCCCCTCCATGTCTCCGACCACTACTTTGTATCCTTTTCTCTCTCGCTCTCCTCCAACACTACTCACTCTGCCCCTACTCAGATGGTAATGCGCCGTCGCAACCTTCGCTCTCTTCGCTCTCTCTCTCCCGCTACTCTCTCCTCCTCCATCCTATCATCTCTTCCCTCTGCTCAATCCTTCTCCCTCCAATCTTCTGATTCTGCCTCCTCAACCCTCCTCTCCTCCCTTTCTGCATCCTTTGACTCTCTATGTCCCCTATCCTCCCGGCCGGCTCGGTCCTCTCCTCCTGCTCCGTGGCATGACGACTTATTGCGAGCTCACAGAACAGGGCTCCGGGCAGCCGAGCGGAAATGGAGGAAAACTAGACTCCCTGCTGGTTTGGCATCTTTTCACTCCCTCCTCTCTACATTTTCTTCCTCTGTTTCTGCTGCTAAAGCCACTTTCTACCACTCTAAATTCCAAGCATCTGCCTCTAACCCTAGGAAGCTCTTTACCACCTTCACCTCCCTGCTGAATCCATTTTGAAAAGAAGGTTGACGAAATCCGATCCTTGTTTGTTAAGTCAAATGACACTGCTGGTCCTGCTCACACTGCCCTACCCTATGCTTTGACTTCTTTCTCCCCTCTCTCTCCAGATGAAATCTTGCGACTTGTGACGGCCGGCCGCCCTACAACCTGCCCGCTTGACCCTATCCCCTCCTCTCTTCTCCAGACCATTTCCGGAGACCTTCTCCCTTACCTCACCTCGCTCATCAACTCATCCTTGACCGCTGGCTATGTCCCTTCCGTCTTCAAGAGAGCGAGAGTTGCACCCCTTCTCAAAAAACCTACACTCGATCCCTCCGATGTCAACAACTACAGACCAGTATCCCTTCTTTCTTTTCTCTCCAAAACTCTTGAGCGTGCCGTCTTTAGCCAACTCTCTTGCTATCTCTCTCAGAATGACCTTCTTGATCCAAACCAGTCAGGTTTCAAGACTGGTCATTCAACTGAGACTGCTCTTCTCTGTGTCACGGAGGCTCTCCGCACTGCCAAAGCTAACTCTCACTCCTCTGCTCTTGTCCTTCTAGACCTGTCTGCTGCCTTTGATACTGTGAACCATCAGATCCTCCTCTCCACCCTCTCGGAGTTGGGCATCTCCGGCGCGGCTCACTCTTGGATTGCGTCCTACCTGATAGGTCACTCCTACCAAGTGGTGTGGCGAGAATCTGTCTCCGCACCACGTGCTCTCACCACTGGTGTCCCCCAGGGTTCAGTTCTAGGACCTCTTCTATTCTCGCTATACACCAAGTCACTTGGCTCTGTCATATCCTCACATGGCGTCTCCTATCATTGCTACGCAGACGAAACAAAACTAATCTTCTCCTTTCCCCCTTCTGATAACCAGGTTGCGAATCGCATCTCTGCATGTCTGGCAGACATATCAGTGTGGATGACGGATCACCACCTCAAGCTGAACCTCCCGGGGAAGGACTGCCTGTTCCATGATCTCGCCATCACGGTTGACAACTCCGTTGTGTCCTCCTCCCAGAGTGCAAAAAGCCTTGGCGTGACCCTGGACAACACCCTGTCGTTCTCCGCTAACTTCAAGGCGGTGACCAGATCCTGTAGGTTCATGCTCTACTACATTCAGAGAGTACAACCCTGCCTTACACAGGAAGCGGCACAGGTCCTTATCCAGGCACTTGTCATCTCCCGTCTGGATTACTGCAACTCGCTGTTGGCTGGGCTCCCTGCCTGTGCCATTAAACCCCTACAACTCATCCAGAATGCCGCAGCCCGTCTGGTGTTCAACCTTCCCAAGTTCTCTCACGTCACCCCGCTCCTCCGCACACTCCACTGGCTTCCAGTTGAAGCTCGCATCTGCTACAAGACCATGGTGCTTGCCTACGGAGCTGTGAAGGCAACTCCGTACCTTCAGGCTCTGATCAGTCCCTACACCCAAACAAAGGCATTGCGTTCATCCACCTCTGGCCTGCTGGCCCCCCTACCTCTGCGGAAGCACAGTTCCCGCTCAGCCCAGTCAAAACTGTTCGCTGCTCTGGCAACCCAATGGTGGAACAAGCTCCCTCACGATGCCAGGACGGCGGAGTCACTCACCACCTTCCGGAGACATTTGAAACCCCACCTCTTTAAGGAATACCTGGGATAGGATAAAGTAATCCTTCTACCCCCCCTTACCTCACCCCACAAAAAAAATAAAAAATAAAAAAATTGTTGTAAAGTGGTTATCCACTGGCTGTAAGGTGAATGCACCAATTTTGTAAGTCGCTCTGGATAAGAGCGTCTGCTAAATGACGTAAATGTAAATGTAAAAATAAATATATATATATATATATATATATATATATATATATATATATATTATAATAGTTGCTAATTTTGTGTTGCATTAATGTTGCATTCTTTATCATTAAAACATAAAAAATATAAAGAAACAATGGTGTGATTTTGTTTGATTGATGGGAATCTACACTGCAACAGCCTATCACGGCCTTAATAAAAAGAAAGTTAGGCTACGTACGTGACGTAGCCTACGTCAGTGTAGCCGCTCAACAGTTACCGCGCATTTTTGAAAGCTGGATGAGTTTTCGCCGGCTTACTCGCTTCAGTTCGTCATATATATCCGTAAGTGGTTGAAAAGCCCACCAACAGTCTCCTCTGCCAAATTGGATACGACACCGACGCCTCCTGATGTTGTAGTTGGAGAAGGAGACCCTGGACGACAGTCTGAGCCTGATGCTAGTAGCTCCGTGGAGTCCGGGGCAGCATTTGGGCCACAACTGCCTGTTGAATCAGTGGGTATGAGTGACCTCGGCATGGACAAACCCAAACAGGTTGTGTTGAGGAAATATTCAGTCAAAATGTTTGGTAAAAAAAAACGATCATTTTCCTCTAGCTGGTATTTGAACAGGGACTGGCTTGAATACTCAGTGGAAAAGGACTCCGCATTTTGTTATGCGTGCAGGAAATTCAAATCTGTATCATCGGACGCAAACTTCTCCATTAAGGGATGTAATGATTGGAAGCATGCAATTGGAACAGGCAAGGGCTTAAATAATCATGCAGCTTCAAAATAACATTTAGCCTGTGAAGCAATGTGGAGAGATTCAGAAAAACGTAGAGAGACAGGAAAAGAGATTTCCACTCTTAAATTTAGAGCAACTGGCTCGCAACAGATACTACATGTCAGCTGTAATTGATATGCTGGAGTTTTTAGTGGTGAATCAATTGCCGTTACGTGGAGATAATGCTGGTTTTGCCAGTGTGCTAGATGATAATAGCTCAATGGGGCTGTTTTTGTCTCTCTTTGAGTACACCATGCGCAAAGATCCTGAACTGACACGGATTACAAAAACAATCCCACAGAATGCACGCTATACCAGCCCACAGATACAAAACGAGATTCTCGAAATGATGAGCAAACTCGTGACAGAGGAGATAGTGAGACAAGTCGACGATAGCTGGTATTCAATTAAAGTGGATGGCACACGGGATCCTTTAAGCCAAGAAAACATATCTGTAGTTGTGCGTTTTGTTGACAAAAACTATGGTCTGTGTGAGCGCCTCTTGGTAATGGCCACATCTGAGAAAAGTGATGCAGAGGCTCTGACAGGTGTCATCATTGATGAGCTCACCAGCGCCGGACTCAGCACGGACAAAATCCTGAGTCAAGTTTATGATGGCGCATCACTCATGTCTGGCAGGCATGGTGGTGTGCAGAAATTGCTCCAAAACAAGCTGGATCATAACATACCATATATTCACTGCTTTAATCACCAACTTCATCTGGTTGTGATTCATGCCATGTCCAGTGAAGCAGCTGTCGATTATTTTTTTGGAGTATGCAACATGCTGTACAACTTCATCAGGAAGCCAACCGTGGCTATTCTGTACAAAGGCGATACCCTGAAACGTCTCTTGAACCAGAGATGGACTGGCCACTTGGCAACGGTCAAAGTTGTGGTGAAGAGTTTTCACGACATATCCACATTACTGACCGAGGTGGAAAACACACGAGGCCTTGGAGCGGAGGTGCGCGTCGAGGCTACGGGCTGCTTCGTGCCATTACGCAGCGCAGTTTTCTTTTCATTGCGCACCTTGTTATGAAACTGTTGACACTTTCGAGCCGCCTAACAGACTACTACAGGCCGAAGATATGGACTTGTTCACTGCGGTGACACTTGTGAACAGCGCTTCTGACTGCGTGAAGACAATGCGCGCAGAAAACGAGTTTTCTGCACTGTGGGATCTCTGCGCTCTTCCAGCATCGGCCACCGAGGCTGTGCCGGTGACCGACCCTGGTCCAAGCAAGAGAAGACGCACAATTAATGAGAACCTCCGCGGATTTGCAGTTGAAGAAACAGTTGGTCAGCCACAAAGTGACATAGATGAAAAGACTGAGTTCATGAGATTGTTTTACAGTGTTATCGATGCTGTGCAAGGAGAGATGAATGCGCGTTTTGGAGAGCGCAGTAGCGAGCTCATTGGCGCACTGGCTGCTTTGAACCCAGAGGCCGAGGATAATTTCCTGGACCCATCAAAGGTAACCCCTCTCCTGGTATTAGCTGGAACTGATGTGGTTGAATCTGAATATACTGTGGCTCGTTAGTGCCTGGTGAAGAAAATGACTGACACCCCGGTTCCCCCCGAAGATGGAAAATGGACAATAGCCAACATCCTCAGCACATTCAACAGTGCACTCCAGGCTATGTCGACTGTTTTCACAGCCTACACACTTGCCCTAACCTTAGGAGCTTCCACAGCAATGTGTGAAAACTCATTTTCCACGCTCAAAAGCGTCTTCTCAGAGCATCGGCGCAGTATGCTGCACAGACGCAAGGCCCAGCTGATTCAGCTTGCTTTTGAAAAGGACCTCACTCACAAGTTTAAGTCCTAGTGGAAGGATACTTTGATGAGGAGGTTCTGCTCGGAGAAACGCCACCTCCCGCTCTACTGACAGGAGGGAGAGAGGACAGCGCTGCCTCCACTCAAAGTACCGGTAGGTTCAAAGTCTCTGTGTGTGTGTGTATATGCGTGCGTGTGTGTGTGTGTCTCATGGCAATGCATATCCCTCTGTTGACTGCTTTAAAATGCAATGTTTGAGAGATGCTTCTGGTGTTACATCTAATATGTTGTATAGTCAAGTGTTTTATGGATATTCATAACATTGCTTCTATGTAATGTGGTGTAGGCTATAGGCTACCTGGTCATATTGCTTTTGGTTATGTTTAATGTGATGATTAGGTGTTGCGCAAATAGAGTATAGGATTATTATAAATATATGTACTGTAGGCTAATAATAATTGTGCCCTGCCCTCCCATGCATTTCATATGCCCCCCTTAAGACTGAGGTCTGGCCGGGTCTGAAGAGGACCCCTGACACGCACAACAGGATAACACAACAACCACATTTTCAATTGACAATCATTGATTTAAATGGATGTGGTCAAAAGATGTGTATAGGCATATATACTAATTTAATTAAACTTGTAAGCCAAGGTTGGATTAGTAGGTCTATGCAACATGCACCTGGATAACGGAAGGGCTCCAACGTCCTCATATACACATTATGACAAAATAAAGAGCTTAATCTTTCACGAAATAAAGACATAGAAGAAAACAGGTTCTAGAAACTCAATTTCTCCATGGCAATAGAATGTAAACATGTATATTGCGCAAAACATATCCAAATATCGCCTACAACTCAATTCTCAGCGCAGCATATTGGACGACTCCACAGGCATTGATCATTCGCGACTTTAAGTCATTCCTGTTATCTCTAGAGCATCCCGTATATTTATAGCGCTGCATTTTGTCCCCCTCTGATCATGGATAGGGTTGGGAGCATTCCTGAGTTCACTTATGGTCCCACTAAGGTAATCTTAGGAGATATTCCTTTTGGCATACTGTAAATGCCTGTGCATAATGTACCTAATAAAGCATAATTATTTTAATTATCTTCAAAGGAATTCTGTATAAGCAGCCTTTATTTTCAGACACTGCAGGCCTGCTGGGAGGAAGCATATTACAATAAACAGGTAAGATTCATCCCACAAAAACAGTAACCACAGAAAAAAAGAGATAGATTTAATCCCAAAACAAGAGTTTTATTTCAAAACAGTTTAGAGAAGATGGTCATAAGAGTTCTTAATATCACTTGCAAATTGTGAGACATGAGCAGTTGTGAAATGTTGCGAGAGGCCCTTCTGAAAGCACATTATATGGTCTTTAGTGGCACGGTCTCACACCTTACCTCATCTTGCAGAAGAAGCTCATGGTCCACTATCTGCTGCTCCAGAGTCGAGGCCAGGTCTCGCCCCATGTCACCATGGAGCACATGAGCGACTGGCTGGTGTCTCAGGGCAAAAAATCCCTTAGGGAGAGGTGAGTTCCACGTCAGCTCTCACCTTCACTGCCATTATCTGTCACCAGCAGCACTCCAGGAGGTGTGGGTAAAATAAACAACAGATAAATAGGAAGCCAGGAAAGTTGAAATGATTTGTGTTTTATTTGAAGGGTGTGGAAGGTAACCCTGGAGGAGGGGAACGAACTCGCTCGGCTGGTAAGAGAATGAGAGTTAGAGACTTAGACTATCAGTCAGTGAGCTCCTTTCTAGCCTTTCAACAACTAGTTAGTACAGCAGAATATATCTGTTGTGAAATTACACTAATGGGACTTCCTGTTTCCTTCGGCAGACGTGGGAAGTAAACACCTGCCTAAAAATTATTGACATGGAGCACAAGGCTGTCTGCAAGCTACACACTTGCCGCTCTATGCACCCCACCTCTCCAGCTGGCGCTGACATGTGAGTTCCATGTACTGCCCCGCATACGGCTTGCTCCATTCATCTACACATCTGGAGCTATGCAGAAAAAAACTAGGGCAGTGTTCTCTGTGTGAACATTGCACATCGTTTAGCTTTCTCTGCTTCTTTTTGTTGATTTCAGCGACCCCAATGTCCACATCATCGTGGAGAGAGCTGTGAGGAGCATTCTGGACAAGCTGTCCAATAAACCCTGTAGCAACCTGCTCAGCCCATCCCAGGTGGTGGTGGAGCTGGTGCCCAGGATCCTCCTGGCCCTGTGGCTTCAGCCAGAGGAAGGCCATTCAGATCACCCCATCCTCCTAAGCGGGATGGCTGTGAGTATGGTGGTGGCCGTAGGGGAGAAGCTCTCCAGCATGTTGAAGGCCTCTTCTCCTCACACCCCTTTCTCCCGGGCTGCTGCTTTTGACTCTGTGAGGTCGATCCTCGGGAGAATCAGCCAGTCCTTCTCCCTGGATGACCTCAAGACCCCTTTTTTTATGAGCTCTGTCTGTGCCTTTGTGGCGGACGAGGTGAAAAGCTACTTCCAGCCTACTGCAGACACCCTGCGAGTTCCCCCTGTCCTAGTGGTGGCCTTCTCCGCCACACTACCAGCTGATATCCAAGCAGGTGAGTAGCACTCATAGAAAGCACTCTGACAGATGCCTTTTGTCATGACATCTTGGTGCCTTGTAGTAGTAGAGCCAATTAGGATTTTAATTGTCACCCCTAACACAGATGCAGAGCAGGCTTCTTCCCACCTGGAGGTTGTGGAAATCCCCCATAACACAGAGGCAGACCCAGCTTCTTCCCACCCGGAGGTTGTGGACATCATCACTAACACAGAGGCAGACGTGGCTTCTTCCTATCAGGAGGTTGTGGACATCCCCCCAAACACAGAGGCAGATCCTGCTTCTTCCCACCTGGAGCTTGTGGACATGTCCCCTATCACAGAGTCAGACCCTGCTTCTTCCCACCGTAGGGTTGTTGACATCACCCATAACTCAGAGGCAGACCCAGCATCTTCCCACCTAGAGGTTGTGGACATCACCCCTAAAACAGAGGCAGACCCGGCTTCTTCCCACCTGGAGCTTGTGGACATCACCCCTAACACAGAGGCAGATCCTGCTTCTTCCCACCTGGAGTTTGTGGACATCACCCCTAACACAGATGCAGACCCGGCTTCTTCCAACCTAGAGGTTGTGGACATCACCCCAAACACAGAGGCAGATCCTGCTTCTTCCCACCTGGAGCTTGTGGACATCACCCCTTGCACAGAGGCAGACCCGGCTTATTCCCAGCTGGAGGTTGTGGAAATCACCCCTAACATAGAGGCAGACCCGGCTTCTTCCCACCGTAAGGTTGTGGACATCACCCCTAATACAGAGGTAGACCTGGCTTCTTCTCACCTGGAGGTTGTGGGAATCACCCCTAACAAAGAGGCAGAACCCGTCTCTTCCCACTTGGAGATTGTGTTCGTCACACCTAACACAGAGGCAGAAACCGTCTCTTCCCACTTGGAAGTTGTGGACATCACCCCTTACACAGAGGCAGACCCGGCTTCTACCCACCTGAAGGTTGTGGACATCACCCCTAACACAGAGGCAGATCCGGCTTGTTCTCAGCTGGAGGTTTTGGACCTCACCCCTAACACAGATGCATACCCTGCTTCTTCACTCTTGGAGGTTGTGGACGTCACACCTGAAGAAAAGCCTCTCATGGTGGCCGTCTACGCCACTCTGCCATCTGACATCCAAGCAGGTGAGTAAGACTTATAGAAAGCACTCTGACAGGTGCCGTTCATCATGATAACATGTAAAGTGTTGGTCCCATGTTTCATGAGCTGAAATAAAAGATCCCTTTCAACTGGCCAGTGTTCAGAACCTACGGTTTGCATTTATTTACATTCTGTCCCGCTTTTGTCCCTTTCCAGATGATGTTGCTGTGGTCACCCTGGACGTCACCCCACACGTCACCAAGGACGTAACCCTGGATGTTCCATGCAGGGCGAGGAAAGGGGCAGTCCGGCGTTTTTTTTGCAGGCTTTGGAGGGCAGTGTGCTGCTGCGCTTGCCACAAGGAAGATGAGAAACAATATTAATTATTCATTAGACCAGAAACAGGATTGAACCATAGACCATTAAATTCTTTGCATTATAGTTGCCTTCAATTCTGATTTTCTTCTGTTTAATTCTTTATTAATTTCAGAACATTTCTCTAAACTTTGTGGAGTAGGTTGTATAAATAAGTGGGAAACATCCCAATCCCAATTTTAATGCTTTTAATAATTAACTTATTACATTTTTTTTAGATGTATTATTTGACAAAAAAGTGGAGGGCGCGACCAAAAAACTTTAATCATCATAGAAAACTATTGCTCACTATTCAAAATGCATTGTTTTATTTAAGCAAGGTTAAAATATTAACTTTTCGGCCTAGTCTATGACGATATGCAAGTTGTGTTTGCCCAGTTAAAGGGTGACCCAGACTCACCCTGGTTCTTGAGGGTTGCAGACACTGAATAATTATCATTTGAAATAAATGGCACTTTTCAAGTCTTGACTAAAAATCTTTAATGAATATGAATTTAAATACAATTGACTTGAGGATCAGAGCAGGCAGGCTGACTGGCTTGCCCTGAAGGCCCTCTGCCTCTACCTCTGTGTGGTTAATCTCAGCCAAGAGGTTGTATGGGTTGTCTGTCTCTCTGGGTGTGAATCACTATCACTATGACCTCTCGCTCCGCCTGCCCGTTGGCCTGATTAGAAGGCTTCCCCTCTCATTCCTTGCTCACAGGAGCAGGGGTGATGGCATCCGGGGTAACCTCCTTCTCTCCTGTATCTAACCCATCTTTCTGGCTGTGAGTTCGACTGAGGTCACTCGTTCTCTCTCCCAGGGTGTTGGATAGTTTCTCCTCCTCTGTGTTTTGTGTATTTTCTACATTGTAGAATAATAGTGAAGACATCAAAACTATTAAATAACACATATGGCATCATGTAGTAACCAAAAATGTGTAATACATATGAAAATATATTTCAGATTTGAGATTCTTCAAAGTAGCCACCCTTTGCCTTGATCACAGCTTTGTACATACAGAATAATACGAAATGTTCTGAGACCAGGTTGCGCTTTCACCTCCCCCGGTAAGAGGGGAATAAGGCAACCTCAGAGTTACATTCAAGGATACTTTATTGACACACACGGATGAAATGGACATGGAAAGGTAGTGGAATGATAGTGGTCCTGTAATGGACAGATAACAGGGGTAATGAATATGCACAATAACTGATAGCATAAGTAGAGCAACAACGCTATTAACAAAAGAAGGGCTGTATTAATGGCATAATGCTACCTGCGGAGTATAACACAACACAGTAAACACAGAGAGGCAACTTACAATAGGCAATGGTAGTAACTATAAAGAACAACAAGCAAGAATGAAATACATGTTACAAACTCACTTTGTGCACATACACTATCCCACGGTATCTCTGTGCATTCAAATTGTCATCGATAAAATGCAATTGTGTTCATTGTCCGTAGCTTATGCCTGCCCATACCATAACCCCACTGCCACCATGGAGCATTCACAACGTTGACATCAGCCAACAGCTCTCCCATACGCTGCTTTACAAGTGGTCTGAAGTCGTGAGGCCAGTTAGAAGTACTGCCAAATTCTCTAAAGCCGCCTTGGCTTATGGTTGAGAAATTAACATAAACGTATCTGGCAACAGCTCTGGTGGACATTCCTGCAGTCCGTAAGCCAATTGCACGCTGCCTCAAAACTTGAAACATCTGTGCATTGTGTTGTGTGACAAAACTGCACATTTTAGATTGGCATTTTATTGTCCTCAGCACAAGGTGCACCTGTGTAATTATCATGCTGTTTAATCAGCTTCTTGATATGCCATATTTGTCAGGTGGATAGATTATCTTGGCAAAGGAGAAATGCTCGCTTACAGGGATGTAAACAGCTCATGAAACATGGGACCAACACTTTACATGTTGCGTTTATATTTTTGTTCAGTGTAGTTATTAGGTTGGGAAATTGGGATCCTATCTGGGCTAGCTAAAGCCAACTTCATGGTTAGTAGTATGACAGAGAAAATATAACAAGACAAATTTAAACATCACAAATCTGAGGGGGCAAGTGACCCTGTGCCCCCTTTGGGCATGATGTCTCTGCTATCAACCACATCATTCTGTCTCCATGAATATTCATAACAGACACATTCATTCAGGTCTGGTACTGGTCCTACCATATAGATCAGGGATGGACAATTCCAGTCCTTGGGGGTCGGAGGGGTGTCACACTTTTTCCCCATCCCTAGCAAACACAGATGATTTAACTTATTGCATTCTAAACTGAAACCCATGAGTACTTGATTATTAGAGTCAAACGTGTTAGCTGGGGCTGGGGAAAAAGTGTAACACCAATCAGGTCCCGAGGACTGGAGTTGCCCATCCCTGATATAGATGCTCTGTTTGCACGCATCGAGGGATGTGGTGACAGTGGAGACAAGGGAGCACACAGAAACAGCTTTGTCCTTTTAGAAAGTCCTCATAATCCTTAAATAAATATGATATGTATGCAAGAAATGCAGAGCCACTTCCAAAAACTTATTGACAGAGTCTAGTATCTAGTAATCTAATCAATTAGTTTTCAACCCCTTTGTTATGGCAAGCGTAAATAAGCTCAGGAGTAAAAATGTGCTTAACAAGTCACATAATCAGTTAGATGGACTCACCATGTGTGCAATAATAGTGGTTTTTGAACGACTACATAATCTCTGTACCCCACACATGCAATTATCTATTAGGTCCCTCAGTCGAGCAGTGAATTTCAAACATAGATTCAACCATGAAGACCAGGGAGGTTTTCCAATGCCTCGCAAAGAAGGGCACCTTTTGGTAGATGGGTACAAATAAAGCAGACATTGAATATTCCTTTGAGCATGGTGAAGGTATTAATTACGCTTTGGATGGTGTATCAATACACCCAGTCACCACAAAAATACAGGTGTCCATCCTAACTCAGCTGCCAGAGAGGAACGAAAACGCTCAGGGATTTCACCATGAGGCCAATGGTGACTTTAAAACAGTTAGAAAGTTTAATGCTTTGATAGGAGAAAACTGAGGATGAATCATCAACATTGTAGTTACTCCACAATACTAACCTAATTGACAGAGTATGCACTCACTAACTGTAAGTCGCCCCTGATAAGAGCGTCTGCTAAATGACAAAAATGTAAATGTAAAAGAAGGAATCCTGTACATGCATTGTGTTTGCAATAAGGCACTAAAGTAAAACTGCAAATAATGTGGCAAAGAAATGAACTTTATGCCCTGAATACAAAGCGTAATGTTTGGGGCAAATCCAACACAACACATCACTGAGTACCAAGCATGATGGTGGCTGCATCATGTTATGGGTATGCATGTCATTGGCAAGGACTAGATACTTTTTTAGGATAAAAATAAACGGCATAGAGCTAAGTACAGGCAGATTCCTAGAGGAAAACCTGGTTCAGTCTGCTTTCCAACAGACACTGGGAGACAAATTCCCTCTTCAGCAGGACAATAACCTAAAACACAAGGCCAAATATTCACTGGAGTTGCTTACCAAGACGACATTGAATGTTTCTGAGTGGCTTAGTTACAGTTTTGACTTAATTCGGCTTGAAAACCAATGGCAAAAAAAAAATGGCTGTCTATATAATGTATATTGTATATATTTTACAATCCAGTTGTGCAAAGCTCTTGGAGACTTACCCAGAAAGACACAGCTTTAATCGACTCAGGGGTGTAAATACTTATGTAAATGAGATATTTCTGTATTTCATTTCCAATACATTTGCAAAAATTTCAAAAACGTGTTTTCACTTTGTCATTATGGGGTATTGTGTGTAGCTGCGTGAGAGAAAATATTATAATTTAATCCATTTTGAATTCAGGCTGTAAGAAAACAACATGTGGAATAAGTTAAGGGGTATGAATACTTTCTGAATGCACTGTATATCTGCAAGAAAGTGATCAATAAGTGAATGTTTGAAAGGGGGTCATATAAACATGGCCTTATTTATATTTTTACAGACAATATTAAGTGAATTCTGTCTGAAATAGTCATGCTATAATGGGCATAGTTTCTCAGACCAAATTTCCATTCTGGCTGAAACAAAGCAATCTGATCATGCTCCAGTCAAATACAGCTATAGGGAATGCTTATACATTGTCCAATCTCCTTCCACACATTGATTTCATTCTTCGCATCTTTATTCAGAAACAAACAAACTTGAAATTAAGTGCTGCTTCAGTGTCTTGCTGCAGGTTGTGCAATGCTCAAAAGTGTGTGAGAAATTAGCATTAACTTGTGTGTGTGGTGTCAAGTGTGGATGGTCCTATGTATGCAAATAGCCGAGATTGGATATTTCATTACCACGGACAGCAGCGACATTGGGATAGCGAGATCTGTAATTCAGCAACACATGACACTGGATAGCGGCTGTCTCAGGTGAAGTTGGCATTGGGAAAATCCCATCTAATGGGAAACGAGGCATAGGAGGCAAAAAGACTGAAGGAGAAGACTCCCACAGGAACTCTTGGCTTAACTGTTCTGCCACATTCATTTCAAATGTTACATTTTTCGATTTGTAAATAAAAGGGAACACATCTGCAAATAATGTAAACTGACTTTTCTAACTACACTGTACAGCTTTAGTGTGTCTGTGCGTCATAGGTACAACTGCAAGCAATTCGCTTCTCAAATCCTTCTCAAATGTCTGTTTAATGTGAGAAATAAAATGAAAAACAACTCTTAGACTAATACAATGTGTTCTGTCACGAATTATTACTTTTCCCAACAAGACAATGAAGTGATGGTCTTTACCCACCATGGAGACTTATAAAGGCTACTTCCCCCCCACCAAAAGTTCCCACGCAGAGCGATGTTGTTTAATACATCATAATGCATATGTAGCGTGGTTCGTTCTGCATTGTGTACTTTTAATTAGGACACTGCCACAACTGGAATTCTGATGGTTGGATAATTTTTATTCGACCTGCACACGAAGAGACAAAAAAAAGATGTTAGCCCTTGGTGCAGCCACAGCTCTCGGGCACCTTGCTAGTTGAAGGTCAGGCAAAAGAGAACAGGTGCTGCATACACACATTCACAGCCTTGAACCACGTGACTTCCGTCTCGCTTCCGCATTGTCTCCGTGCTGCTGTGCTGTTTGTTGCTACTTGGCTACCTGCCAAACTATTCACGTTTTACTTTTAATAAACATTTAATCAATCTCTGTGTTCAACAAATTTACCAACTTTTTAGTTTTGTCCTCACTCATCTTTTTTCGTTAAACTTTTTCACCCCGGACGTTTTATCCCGAGACAGAAGAGTCATTTTCCTGTGCGTTTTAGCTGCCAATTTTACTTTATTTTCCATTTTTCCATCGCAACTTTTTTCCCTTATTCAACTTTTTCACTCGGACGCTTTATCTGGACATGGTTCGTCAACATCTTCAACAGCCGAAGCTAAGTAGTAACATTAACATGATGTCTTCTAATTGCAGTCGCTGTACTCATAATATACAGGAGAACGATCGCCTTACGGCGAGAATAGCTGTGCTACAAGCCCAGCTTCAGACGCAATCGTTAGGCAAGGGTAATGTCAGTGTAGGAAAGGAAGAAACAGCGTCTGTGCCACCAGTAAGTACAGACAGTAACGTTAGTATAAATCCCCCCGCACAGTCCCCGCAGCCGGACAACTTTCTCATGGCTTCTGGAGGGAAATACTGTTGGAATGCTCAACCGGTGTCGCTCATTCAGCCGACAGAAACCTTCAACCGGTTTTCCCCATTATGTAGCGAGTCGGAGTCTGAGTCTGAGTCTTCTCTTGTCTCTACTCCTCCCGTTACGGGGTCTGAGACGCCGAAGGCTCCCACCATTAGCTCTGACAAATTGAAAACCCTAGTCATTGGCGACTCCATTACCCGCAGTATTAGACTTAAAACGAATCACCCAGTGATCATACACTGTTTACCAGGGGGCAGGGCTACCGACGTTAAGGCTAATCTAAAGATGGTGCTGGCTAAAGCTAAAACTGGCGAGTGTAGAGAGTATAGAGATATTGTTATCCACGTCGGCACCAACGATGTTAGGATGAAACAGTCAGAGGTCACCAAGTGCAACATAGCTTCAGTGTGTAAATTAGCTAGAAAGATGTGTCGGCATCGAGTAATTGTCTCTGGCCCCTCCCAGTTAGGGGAAGTGACGAGCTCTACAGCAGAGTCTCAGCACTCAATCGCTGGTTGAAAACTGTTTTCTGCCCCTCCCAAAAGATAACATTTGTGGATAATTGGCCCTCTTTCTGGGACTCACCCACAAACAGGACCAAGCCTGACCTGCTGAGGAGTGACGGACTCCATCCTAGCTGGAGGGGTGCTCTCCTCTTATCTACCAACATAGATAGGGGCTCTAACTCCTCTAGCCCCACAGTGAAATAGGGTGCAGGCCAGGCAGCAGGCTGTTAGCCAACCTGCCAGCTTAGTGGAGTCTGCCAATAGCATAGTCAGTGTAGTCAGCTCAGCCATACCCATTGAGACTGTGTCTGTGCCTCGACCTAGGTTGGGCAAAACTAAACATGGCGGTGTTCACCCTAGCAATCTTATTAGGATAAAGACCTCCTCCATTCCTGCCATTATTGAAAGAGATCGTGATACCTCACATCTCAAAATAGGGTTACTTAATGTTAGATCCCTCACTTCAAAGGCAGTCATAGTCAATGAACTAATCACTGATCATAATCTTGATGTGATTGGCCTGACTGAAACATGGCTTAAGCCTGATGAATTTGCTGTGTTAAATGAGGCCTCACCTCCTGGTTACACTAGTGACCATATTCCCGTGCATCCCGCAAGGGCGAGGTGTTGCTAACATTTACGATAGCAAATTTCAATTTACAAAAAAAATAAATGGCGTTTTCATCTTTTGAGCTTCTAGTCATGAAATCTATGCAGCCTACTCAATCACTTTTTATAGCTACTGTTTACAGGCCTCCTGGGCCATATACAGCGTTCCTCTCTGAGTTTCCTGAATTCCTATCAGACCTTGTAGTCATAGCAGATCATATTCTAATTTTTTGTGATTTTAATATTCACATGGAGAAGTCCACAGACCCACTCCAAAAGTCTTTCGGAGCCATCATCGACTCAGTGGGTTTTGTCCAACATGTCTCTGGACCTACTCACTGCCACAGTCATACTCTGGACCTAGTTTTGTCCCATGGAATAAATGTTGTAGATCTTAATGTTTTTCCACAAAATCCTGGACTATCGGACCACCATTTTATTACGTTTGCAATCGCAACAAATAATCTGCTCAGACCCCAACCAAGGAGCATCAAAAGTCGTGCTATAAATTCTCAGACAACACAAAAATTCCTTGATGCCCTTCCAGACTCCTTCTGCCTACCCAAGGACGTCAGAGGACAAAAATCAGTTAACCACTTAACTGAGGAACTCAATTTAACCTTGCGCAATACCCTAGATGCAGTTGCACCCCTAAAAACGAAAAACATTTGTCATAAGAAACTAGCTCCCTGGTATACAGAAAATACCCGAGCTTTGAAGCAAGCTTCCAGGAAATTGGAACGGAAATGGCGCCACACCAAACTGGAAGTCTTCCGACTAGCTTGGAAAGACAGTACCGTGCAGTACCGAAGAGCCCTCACTGCTGCTCGATCATCCTACTTTTCCAACTTAATCGAGGAAAATAAGAATAATCCAAAATTTCTTTTTGATACTGTTGCAAAGCTAACTAAAAAGCAGCATTCCCAAGAGAGGATGGCTTTCACTTCAGCAGTAATAAATTCATGAACTTCTTTGAGGAAAAGATCATGACCATTAGAAAGCAAATTACGGACTCCTCTTTGAATCTGCGTATTCCTCCAGGGCTTAGCTGTCCTGGATCTGCACAGCATTGCGAGGGCCTGGGATCGGGAGAGACACTTAAGTGTTTTAGTACTATATCTCTTGACACAATGATGAAAATAATCATGGCCTCTAAACCTTCAAGCTGCATACTGGATCCTATTCCTACTAAACTGCTGAAGGAGCTGCTTCCTGTGCTTGGCCCTCCTATGTTGAACATAATAAACAGCTCTCTATCCACCGGATGTGTACCAAACTCACTAAAAGTGGCAGTGATAAAGCCTCTCTTGAAAAAGCCAAACCTTGACCCGGAAAATATAAAAAACTATCGGCCTATATCGAATCTTCCATTCCTCTCAAAAATTTTAGAAAAAGCTGTTGCGCAGCAACTCACTGCCTTTCTGAAGACAAACAATGTATACGAAATGCTTCAGTCTGGTTTTAGACCCCATCATAGCACTGAGACTGCACTTGTGAAGGTGGTAAATGACCTTTTAATGGCGTCAGACCGAGGCTCTGCATCTGTCCTCGTGCTACTAGACCTTAGTGCTGCCTTTGACACCATCGATCACCACATTCTTTTGGAGAGACTGGAAACCCAAATTGGTCTACACGGACAAGTTCTGGCCTGGTTTAGATCTTACCTGTCGGAAAGATATCAGTTTGTCTCTGTGAATGGTCTGTCCTCCGACAAATCAACTGTACATTTCGGTGTTCCTCAAGGTTCCGTTTTAGGACCACTATTGTTTTCACTATATATTTTACCTCTTGGGGATGTTATTCGAAAACATAATGTTAACTTTCACTGCTATGCGGATGACACACAGCTGTACATTTCAATGAAACATGGTGAAGCCCCAAAATTGCCCTCGCTAGAAGCCTGTGTTTCAGACATAAGGAAGTGGATGGCTGAAAACTTTTTACTTTTAAACTCGGACAAAACAGAGATGCTTGTTCTAGGTCCCAAGAAACAAAGAGATCTTCTGTTAAATCTGACAATTCATCTTGATGGTTGTAAAGTCGTCTCAAATAAAACTGTGAAGGACCTCGGCGTTACTCTTGACCCTGATCTCTCTTTTGACGAACATATCAAGACTGTTTCAAGGACAGCTTTTTTCCATCTACGTAACATTGCAAAAATCAGAAATTTTCTGTCCAAAAATGATGCAGAAAAAATTAATCCATGCATTTGTTACTTCTAGGTTAGACTACTGCAATGCTCTATTTTCCGGCTACCCGGATAAAGCACTAAATAAACTTCAGTTAGTGCTAAATACGGCTGCTAGAATCCTGACTAGAACCAAGAAATTTGATCATATTACTCCAGTGCTAGCTTCCCTACACTGGCTTCCTGTTAAGGCAAGGGCTGATTTCAAGGTTTTACTGTTAACCTATAAAGCGTTACATGGGCTTGCTCCTACCTATCTTTCCGAGTTGGTCCTGCCGTACATACCAATACGTACGCTACGGTCACAAGACGCAGGCCTCCTAATTGTCCCTAGAATTTCTAAGCAAACAGCGGGAGGCAGGGCTTTCTCCTATAGATCTCCATTTTTATGGAACAGTCTGCCTACCCATGTGAGAGACGCAGACTCGGTCTCAACCTTTAAGTCTTTACTGAAGACTTATCTCTTCAGTAGGTCATATGATTGAGTGTAGTCTGGCCCAGGAGTGTGAAGGTGAACGGAAAGGCTCTGGAGCAACGAACAGCCCTTGCTGTCTCTGCCAGGCCGGTTCCCCTCTCCACTGGGGTTCTCTGCCTCTAACCCTGTTGCAGGGGCTGAGTCACTGGCTTGCTGGTGCTCTTTCATGCCGTCCCTGGGAGGGGTGCGTCACTTGAGTGGGTTGAGTTACTGACGTGATCTTCCTGTCTGGGTTGGCGCCCCCCCCTTGGTTTGTGCTGTGGTGGAGACCTCTGTGGGCTATACTCGGCCTTGTCTCAGGATTGTAAGTTGGTGGTTGAGGATATCCCTCTAGTGGTGCGGGGGCTGTGCTTTGGCAGAGTGGGTGGGGTTATATCCTTCCTGTTTGGCCCTGTCCGGGGTTTCTTCGGATGGGGCCACAGTGTCTCCCGGACCGCTCCTGTCTCAGCCTCCAGTATTTATGCTGCAGTAGTTTATGTGTCGGGGGGCTGGGGTTAGTTGGTTATACCTGGAGTACTTCTCCTGTCTTATCCAGTGTCCTGTGTGAATTTAAGTATGCTCTCTCTAATTCTCTCGTTCTCTCTTTCTCTCTGAGAACCTGAGCCCTAGGACCATACGTCAGGACTACCGGCATGATGACACCTTGCTGTCCCCAGTCCGCCTGGCCTTGCTGCTATTCCAGTTTCAACTGTTCTGCCTGCGGTTACGAAACCCCTACCTGTCCCAGACCTGCTGTTTTCAACTCTTAATGATCGGCTATGAAAAGCCAACTGAGAGACCTGAGCCCTAGGACCATACGTCGGGACTACCGGCCGTGGTGACTCCTTGCTGTCCCCAGTCCGCCTGGCCTTGCTGCTATTCCAGTTTCAACTGTTCTGCCTGCGGTTATGGAACCCCCTACCTGTCCCAGACCTGCTGTTTTCAACTCTTAATGATCGGCTATGAAAAGCCAACTGAGATTTATTCCTGATTATTATTTGACCATGCTTGTCACTTATGAACATTTTTGAACATCTTGGCATGGTTCTGTTATAATCTTCACCCGGCACAGCCAGAAGAGGACTGGCCACCCCTCATAGCCTGGTTCCTCTCTAGGTTTCTTCCTAGGTTTTCGCCTTTCTAGGGAGTTTTTCCTAGCCACCGTGCTTATACACCTGCATTACTAGCTGTTTGGGGTTTTAGGCTGGGTTTCTGTACAGCACTTCGAGATATTAGCTGATGTAAGAAGGGCTATATAAAATAAAATTGATTGAATTGATTGATTCATTGCCTAACAACACAACTATACAATAAAAGTAAAATGATATACAACATAATTCTGTCAAAATAAAAGACATACCTGCACACGAAGAGACAACACACAATATGTTAGCCCTTGGTGCAGCCACAGCTCTCGGGCACCTGCGTGAGCACATAGAAACTCACTCAAACACTGCCCCAAATACTCCCGAGTTACAATAGGTACCCTAATTAGCGAGCTCGGTGAAAGTTGTTAACATAAATCTTTATATTGTCCACATTGTAACAAAACCTATAGTTGCGTAACAGCACTTTGTGTAACTTTACCACAGTTTTATATTAACAAATTACGACGCCAAGGACAACATACCTTGCTAGTTGAAGGTCAGGCAAAAGAGAACAATAAGAGGGTACATAAATACAGATAACCCGCGATGGACCGAACCAAAATATACAAAACTTTTACAATTAGGTGTATTTACAATATAGATACATAAAAATGTTTGTACGCCAAAAAATAACATTAGCTATGCAGCTGTAATTAAATAAAGAAACCACATTGAATTATTATTATTATTATTAACTTATTAACATCCCCTCTTAACCTGGCCTACTTGAACTGTCCTTGTGTGCAATTTGGTGCATAATCTAGGGGAACAACATCACACTACTACACATATAATTCAAGTCATACCTTTACTGTCATTCATGCTCTTATTTTTAACCGAGTAGTTTTGCAAAAGTGTAACTGTTATGTGAATTATTTAACAAACTATTTCGGTTTCTCTGTGCGTCTCCCAAAAGGTTGTAAGTCTTTTGGGATTTAAGGAACGGCCAGAGTCCCGGTCTGCATAGTCAGAGATATTTATTCATTGAGAAATCTGCCAACACAATTTCAGAGTCCATCTTTTATACTCATACGTCATACAAAAAGAAAAACCTCCCCTCTGTAGGCGGGCTGTAGTTTTCCACTCTAAAACTGCTCTACTGACCTTCAGTTCACACACACACATATACACACATGCATACACACATATCCTACTCCCTGCTTTACTCAGTTATTGCCGTTCTCACAATATTCTGCACCATGTTTTCATAACAGTTTCTCCCCTCCCTAAATTGGGAGGCCTCTTTATCTTAGTTTCTCAGTTGTCTTTGTTGTCTGGCCTAACTCTTACTCACATTGCTAAATAGTGGCTCAATGCCATAGCCTTTACTGGTCCTACACTCACACATTTCTAACACATTATACACAGTTTCAGGGTGTAATAATTAGTCATTAATAATTAATCTATCAATTCCACCCTTTGACTAAATATTACACACATACAAAATATATGTTGTTATAGAAATGAATCACACTCATTGAAGTATATAAGTTGGTTTGCATATAAAAACATTACAGGTTCATCAGTGTTACCCCATGATTAAAAGCGTAACGTTACTTTTTAGCAATGGTAACTAGTACATCATACTTAAAACGAGACTTTAATACACAAAATATCATTACAATAACTTTTAAACTAGAGATTTATAGTTCTAGGAAAACATCCAGTCTCAAACTATCTGGATCGTCGTCATCCTCCACCAAGCCTGGTAGGTCATATCCTTCATTCCTTAGGTCGGAGTCTGGGATTGGACCGTATCTCACCATCTTTTGGGAAACCACCTTCTCCATCTCCTTTCTCACCAACCCTCAGACACAGAGAATAAGACAACATCCACAAAGAACAAGTATACCCATAGAAGCTATAACTTCACCCAGAATAGTTACAACAATAGTTTTCCATTTACCAAATATGTTATTAAACCAACCGTTTAGGGAGCTATCAATACCAGAGTTCTCAGCCAGTTCGTTCGTCAGCGTGGTGAGTCCCTGAAGCGCTTTGGTCACGGACCCGTCCGGTGCTGTATTGTTTGAGGATGAAAGTACAACACATATATCCAAACAGAACACAAACCCCGTCCCGCTCAGCCAAAAGCATATCTAAAGCTATTCTATTCTGCCATGTCATTAAGCTAGTTGCCGCTGTCTGCTCAGCTAATCCCTTTATTGCATCATGAGTGTGGTTTATAAATCTTCGCTGGTTATAATACAGTGGGGGAAAAAAGTATTTAGTCAGCCACCAATTGTGCAAGTTCTCCCACTTAAAAAGATGAGAGAGGCCTGTAATTTTCATCATAGGTACACGTCAACCATGACAGACAAAATGAGAATTTATTTCCAGAAAATCACATTGTAGGATTTTTTATGAATTTATTTGCAAATTATGGTGGAAAATAAGTATTTGGTCAACAACAAAAGTTTCTCAATACTTTGTTATATACCCTTTGTTGGCAATGACACAGGTCAAACGTTTTCTGTAAGTCTTCACAAGGTTTTCACACACTGTTGCTGGTATTTTGGCCCATTCCTCCATGCAGATCTCCTCTAGAGCAGTGATGTTTTGGGGCTGTCGCTGGGCAACACGGACATTCAACTCCCTCCAAAGATTTTCTATGGGGTTGAGATCTGGAGACTGGCTAGGCCACTCCAGGACCTTGAAATGCTTCTTACGAAGCCACTCCTTCGTTGCCGGGCGGTGTGTTTGGGATCATTGTCATGCTGAAAGACCCAGCCACGTTTCATCTTCAATGCCCTTGCTGATGGAAGGAGGTTTTCACTCAAAATCTCACGATACATGGCCCCATTAATTCTTTCCTTTACACGGATCAGTCGTCCTGGTCCCTTTGCAGAAAAACAGCCCCAAAGCATGATGTTTCCACCCCCATGCTTCACAGTAGGTATGGTGTTCTTTGGATGCAACTCAACATTCTTTGTCCTCCAAACACGACGAGTTGAGTTTTTACCAAAAAGTTCTATTTTGGTTTCATCTGACCATATGACATTCTCCCAATCCTCTTCTGGATCATCCAAATGCACTCTAGCAAACTTCAGACGGGCCTGGACATGTACTGGCTTAAGCAGGGGGACACGTCTTGCACTGCAGGATTTGAGTCCCTGGCGGCGTAGTGTGTTACTGATGGTAGGCTTTGTTACTTTGGTCCCAGCTCTCTGCAGGTCATTCACTAGGTCCCCCGTGTGGTTCTGGGATTTTTGCTCACCGTTCTTGTGATCATTTTGACCCCACGGGGTGAGATCTTGCGTGGAGCCCCAGATCGAGGGAGATTATCAGTGGTCTTGTATGTCTTCCATTTCCTAGTAATTGCTCCCACAGTTGATTTCTTCAAACCAAGCTGCTTACCTATTGCAGATTCAGTCTTCCCAGCCTGGTGCAGGTCTACAATTTTGTTTCTGGTGTCCTTTGACAGCTCTTTGGTCTTGGCCATAGTGGAGTTTGGAGTGTGACTGTTTGAGGTTGTGGACAGGTGTCTTTTATACTGATAACAAGTTCAAACAGGTGCCATTAATACAGGTAACGAGTGGAGGACAGAGGAGCCTCTTAAAGAAGAAGTTACAGGTCTGTGAGAGCCAGAAATCTTGCTTGTTTGTAGGTGACTAAATACTTATTTTCCACCATAATTTGCAAATAAATTCATAAAAAATCCTACAATGTGATTTTCTGGAATTTTTTTCCTCAATTTGTCTGTCATAGTTGACGTGTACCTATGATGAAAATTACAGGCCTCTCTCATCTTTTTAAGTGGGAGAACTTGCACAATTGGTGGCTGACTAAATACTTTTTTTCCCCACTGTAAATATAATTCATCCAATCTACACTTTTATTAATTGTTGACCACCAGAAAATACTTGATTCAAACCCAGCTGCGATCTGATTCCTAGCTTTGAATTCTTCTGGAACCCCTCGAGGTACTCCTATCCCATCAATATATATACTTTCATCAAAGGATCCCGGGAGGAGGTCCCACTTTCTACGTGACAACTCACCAGTCTCTGACACGTTTGATTGTTTGCGTATGTAGGCGAGTTCACAATCTGTTATCACCATACAACCATCAGATGTCAGCACGGGCCTGGTTTTGGTTCCTAAAATCCTCTGGCTGCAACAATGAGGAGAGATTAGTCATGGTCTCTTTAGTTGTGATATTCTCTGTGTGGGAGCAGGAGCTAAGATGTCCTACCCTGTATCCTATCTTATTAGTCCAAGAAAAACAATTATAATCCCCTGAGACTTCAAACGGAGGCAACCTAGGTCGGGATGACTTTGTTATCGGGGGATACAGATAGTGCAAGTTACTACAAGACTCTTTCACCACATTCCCAGGTGGCTTGCATGGAGGATAAACCTGACAGAGAGTCAAAGCCTGTCAAGGGGAACGGAGTAGTTGTTAACCTTGGTTTGGCTGTCCCACAGGCATAACAGTCCTCTTTAGACATAGTTCTTGCCGTATACTAAATCCATTCCAACCACAGGTCAAGATTTCTACACCCCGTCTCCACCTGTCCTACTTTCTTCAGGTCTATAGTTTGCACTATCTTCTAGCCCCGGTCTCACTACCTCCCTCAGAGAGGTTTACTCTATAGGGTGCCCCAGTTGAAGAGGATATCTCACTTGTTCAGGTCTGTAACCTGTTTTAGCGTAATTTAGACTTTCAGACAGTACCTACCCTTATATGGGTTGCACTGCCATTTCTGGTAATTCCCTACTTTCACAATACTACACCTGTCCCTAAACTGTGTATGGAGATTGGCATATCCCCCCCCGCTTGGTATGAGCAACTACATAGTCCCAGGATGTACATGGTGACATACATATGGTGATGTCCTTCCCTAAAGTCCCTAGTACTTCCCCTTTCCCTACGTCTAGCTGTCTCCTATGCTTTCGTAGACTGTGCTCAGGTATTATTTTATCAACTTGTGTTAGGTTAACTACTACTTTAGTTCACCTGTGGGGCACAAAACCTCTGACATACGGGTGTGGTTAATAAATTATCTTCTCTAGTGTTCTGCTAGGGTGCTCTCTAGTTTATTGTCTGCCTGTCTGGTCCTGCCAACTGTGGCATTCTGTAAGGTCTTCCAAACACTTTCTCAAAGGGGGATAACCCATCTTTATCTGGGGTTACTCTAAATTTCTTTCCTTCACTCCGTGATAACTCTATAAAATCCATTTCCAATTGCTGGAAAGGGTACTTAGCCGGAGGATACTCACCCTGAGGTGCCCTTTGTCTGCCCTGGTGATTATTTTGAGCACAGATAACACATCTTGAACAAACGTTTTTTTTTGTTATTTTATTTTATTTTTATAATTAGTAATCCCATGTGGAACAAAGTGTTGTCTAATCTGTTCTACCATCCATCCCTCCTTTTGACACATGTCACTGCCCATGTGTCAATATTACCACCTACCTAAACAATCACTTAGGTAATATTGGTAATTTATCATCCAATTGCCATCCCTTATTTTTATTTATTGGTAAAATAAACTATCTTAAAGTCCTCCTCTCAAGCCTTTAGAATTTACCAGTGTGGATGATTAATTAACACCAGAAAGTTAAAACAGAGTTCAGAGGCAATTGAAATTCCATCCCATAGTATACCAAACATTACCATTATTCTAAATATTTAATAAATGTTAATTATCCCAAGTGTTCATTAAGTCCTCATGACATTCATTCTCATAAGAAATCATATATACCCCAAACTCAGTCAAAACCGAAAACTACATAAAATTCACTGTGCGTGCTCCTCCACGACCTATCACCCTTGACCTGCTGAAAACCCCCAAAAATTGAAACAACAAGGCTTTATAAACATCATACTAGGTGTGTTGTTTTTTATTTGAAAACCCCAATTAAAAAACAACAACCAAACAGCCAGGTCATGAGGACTCCTGATTTCTCTCTTCCCCTTCTGCCTACAGTTTCTTAACTGGTGCCCTTTCCTTGCACAGTAACTACACGGTTCCTCACATTCTCTAGCAAAATGTCCTGTTTTGTCACAATTGTAACACTTCCACTGACTCCTGTCTCCGCTATTACCATTTCCTTCTTGTCTATCTTTGCTACCGTAACCTCTCTTCTCTCCTAGGTATTGACTAATAGTCTCACTGTCTCTAATTCAACACAAAACCCCATCATCAAATGTACTCCCAGCAGAACTGAAAAAAACAAAACAGACTGTGATTTCCAGGACACTGCACCTTTGTTTCTGGCCTCACTATCTCCCCGGGAATTGGCCCTCCCTCAAGGTCCCTCCCAATCTGCTCTTGGTAAACTGCAAACCTTTTATTGCTTCTGGTTTCATAGGGTATTGCTTCTGATATGGCCTATGATTAGATTTGGGTATCACCTGTACTGGAATTACCCCTTTTATTAATCCTACGTCTGCTGGACCCCAGGACCACAAATGCTCTGGAACTTCTTTTAAGTCTGACTCCTGTTGTTCTGTCAACAGGTATTCCTCTCCTCAGCATCTGCTATTCTCATCTAAATGTACTATCTGTGGATGGGCTGTGTTGATCGCCACTCACAATATTGACCCAATCAGTGATCCTCTTACCCTTGGATACCCACTGGCCCATGTCTTTCCAGTCCTCTGCTGGCTCCTTTGCTAGGGACACATGTAGGCTCCATCTTTCCCTGAACTTTGGGGCCCTAGTTCCAACTCCACTGCTGCGTGGGTGTTGTCATAGTGAAACCATTTCAAGGCTATAGTCCTTTCTGTGGTTTTAAATAATGCTTCCTCATAGATTGCATCTGGACCTGGGTGTTTGTTATACCAGAGAGTACAGTGTAGGTCATCGGGGGACATTTTAGTGGGGCCTGGTACTACATCACCAGCAAGTTCCATCAAGGTTCGGGGAATATCAGTTATTCCCCCCCTTAACAAATCTTGCCTATACCAATAACATGGCTCCCCTTCCCCACAGACCACCATATTGTCTCTGACTATGTGTACTTTCAGTCCCCTCTCAGTGGAAATGACGGCCACATTCAATTTAGTCACTACATCACGTCCTAGTAAATTTACCGGACACAGCTTAGATATCAGGATGGGAATGGTTGCCTCTCATCCTGATTGGTCATGTTTTAGGGTTATTGGGGCTCATAACCTTTCAATAAATTGATGACCAGAGGCAGATCGCACTATGATTTTCTCCCCATCAATCCTTACTCCATCTGGCTTGTCTGTTGCACAGATTGCTGTCCTGCAGGCTCCCGTATCACAAAGGAATTAAATTTTCTTACCCATTACTGTCAATGTCAAATAAGGTTTCTGTTCCTGTTGAAGTGCTAAGTCAATAGTAGCCAATTCAAACACCTCACAATTTGGATCAAAAGGGTTCCTTAGTCTTCCCCTCACTAGAGTCTACTCTTTCTCACTCACTGTCACGATCGTCGTAGGAGTGAGTAGACCAAGGCGCAGCGTGTGAAACAAACATGACTTTAATTAGTTCAAGTATACCAAACAAAACACGACTCGTGAAGTCCACGGTAAACAAATACCGACACGGAACAAAAACCCACAAACACAAAGTGAAACACAGACAGTTAAATATGGCTCCCAATCAGAGACAACCAGCCGACAGCTGACACTCGTTGCCTCTGATTGGGAGTCACACAGGCAAACATAGAAACAGACAACCTAGAACACCCAAACAAAGAAACAGAACACATAGAATGAACACACCCTGGCTCAACATATAGAGTCCCAGAGCCAGGGTGTGACAGTACCCCCCCCTAAAGGCGCGGACTGCGACCGCGCCTAAATACGAGCAAAACAGGGGAGGGCTGGGTGGGCATACCTCCTCGGCGGCGGTTCTGGCTCCGGCCTTGCCCACCACCCTCCAACAAACCCCCCATAGCGCCCCTGGTCCGGTCTGGCCCCGCTGGCTGGAGCTGGACTGGACGTAGCAGGGGCGGTAGGCTTCAGCTCCTTAGTGGAGCAGTTGAGCGGTACCTGAATTGGCACCGATGACCCAGGCACGGGTTGTGCCGGACTGACGACTCGCACCCTAGGCTTGGTGCGTGGAGCAGCGACGGGCCTTACCAGGCTGACGACTGTACTCCCGGGCTTGGTGCGAGTAGCAGGAACGGCTGAACCAGGCTGACGACTCGCACCCCTGGCTTGGTGCGAGTGGCAGGAACGGGCTGGACCAGGCTGACGACTCGCACCCCTGGCTTGGTGCGAGTGGCAGGAACGGGCTGGACCAGGCTGACGACTCGCACCCCTGGCAAGGGTGCGAGTGGCAGGAACGGGCTGGACCAGGCTGACGACGCACACCGTAGGCTTGGTGCGTGGAGCAGGGACAGGCCGGGCTGGGCTGGCGACGCACACCGTAGGCTTGGTGCGTGGAGCAGGGACAGGCCGGGCTGGGCTGTCGACGCACACCGTAGGCTTGGTGCGTGGAGCAGGGACAGGCCGGACAGGGCTGGCGACGCACACCGTAGGCTTGGTGCGTGGAGCAGGGACAGGCCGGACAGGTCTGGCGACGCACACCGTAGGCTTGGTGCGTGGAGCAGGGACAGGCCGGACAGGGCTGGGACGCACACCGTAGGCTTGGTGCGTGGAGCAGGGACAGGCCGGGCTGGGCTGTCGACGCACACCGTAGGCTTGGTGCGTGGAGCAGGGACAGGCCGGACAGGGCTGGCGACGCACACCGTAGGCTTGGTGCGTGGAGCAGGGACAGGCCGGACAGGGCTGGCGACGCACACCGTAGGCTTGGTGCGTGGAGCAGGGACAGGCCGGACAGGGCTGGCGACGCACACCGTAGGCTTGGTGCGTGGAGCAGGAACAGGCCGGACCGTACTGGGAACACACACCACTGGTCTTAAACGGGGATCAGGAACGGGCCGGACCGGACTGGCAATACACCTCAGTACCTCTCGCCGTGCCTCTACAACTTCCTTCCCTCCTGGGCCATCGCCAGCCTCTCCATCTCCTTTCCTGGCGCTTCCTCCCATGTCCAGTCTGCCTGCTCCTGGACACGCTGCTTGGTCCTTTTATGGTGGGTTTTTCTGTCACGATCGTCGTAGGAGTGAGTAGACCAAGGCGCAGCGTGTGAAACAAACATTACTTTAATTAGTTCAAGTATACCAAACAAAACACGACTCGTGAAGTCCACGGTAAACAAATACCGACACGGAACAAAAACCCACAAACACAAAGTGAAACACAGACAGTTAAATATGGCTCCCAATCAGAGACAACCAGCCGACAGCTGACACTCGTTGCCTCTGATTGGGAGTCACACAGGCAAACATAGAAACAGACAACCTAGAACACCCAAACAAAGAAACAGAACACATAGAATGAACACACCCTGGCTCAACATATAGAGTCCCAGAGCCAGGGTGTGACACTCACGCTCAAAGCTGGGGGATGGACGTCTGTTAGGCTTCTCTCTTTTCTCTCCCCGGTTTCCCTTCTTGCCCTCTCCTTTATGTTTGCAGCGGGAAAAGTTATGGCCTATCTTGCCACAGTATTTACACGGGGCCTCACATTCTTTGGCGAAGTGCCCTCTCTTGTTACAGTTATCTGTCAATGTCAAATAAGGTTTATGTTCCTGTTGAAGTGCTAAGTCAATAGTAGCCAATTCAAACACCTCACAATTTGGATCAAAAGGGTTCCTTAGTCTTCCCCTCACTAGAGTCTACTCTTTCTCACTCACGCTCAAAGCTGGGGGATGGACGTCTGTTAGGCTTCTCTCTTTTCTCTCCCCGGTTTCCCTTCTTGCCCTCTCCTTTATGTTTGCAGCGGGAAAAGTTATGGCCTATCTTGCCACAGTATTTACACGGGGCCTCACATTCTTTGGTGAAGTGCCCTCCCTTGTTACAGTTAAAGCCCCTATTCCCCCCCCCCCCCCCCCCCCGTGGCCTTCACTCTTTCCTGCCTTATCTCCTCTCTCTCCTAAGTTTCTAGTTCTACCCGCCATCTCTCCCAGAGTGGCAATTAGTTACTCTGCATCTTCCTCTTCTTTCTTGGCTCTGTCCTGTCTGTTATTCTGCTCATGATGGATTGCATGTCTCTCTGAGGCTATTACACAATTCAGTTATTTTCCCAACATACTCTCCGTGATCGGCCCATGGCAAAAGTGTCCTCTGGGCATCCCCTGAAACCCACTGCCCTCTAACGGCAGCCCAAACCTTACTATTCCTGTTTTGGGGTGGGTCATTCGTTCTACCGCTCTGGCCATGTCCTCTGTGTTCATGGCCTGTCTGCTAAATGGCATATTATTATTATTACTGTATACATCTAAGGTTGCTGGGGCCCCTTTCATTCCCCGCCAATAGATTAGGTAAGGCTATCAGTGGGTACTGGCCCCCTCCTACTCTCTCTCTCTGTCAGGTGTTGAGTGTGGATGCGGTGAGGGAATCAAGCGCAGGAAACACGGGCGTTCGTCAACAGACTTTAGTAAACAAAAATGCAGCACCAAACAGGCGAACAGCCAACCCAACCGGGAAGCAAAGTACAAAATTACGCACAACACACACCGTGCGTAAAAATGAATAAAGCGCACACAGTGCGGACTCTCGGGAAAAAACAACAAACACGAGAGTATACAACAGAGCAACAGCTTGACAATGAACAATACCACATAACACCTGCCCCCACACACGAAAACTAAATAGGCAACCAAATCAAACACTAACAAGGGACAGGTGTACAAACAGACAAAACCAAACAAACATGAAACATCGAACGGTGGCAGCTAGTACTCCGGGGACGACGACCGCCGAAGCCTGCCCGAACAAGGAGGAGGAGCAGCCTCGGCCCAAAACCGTGACAGTACCCCCCCCCTTGACGCGCGGCTCCAGCCGTGCGCCGATCCCGGCCTCGGGGACGACCAGGACGACGCGGAGCAGGGCGCGTAGGATGACCCCGATGGAACTCGGTCAGCAGGGACAGGTCTAATATGTCCCTCCTCGGCACCCAGCACCGCTCCTCCGGGCCGTACCCCTCCCACTCCACGAGATATTGGAGACCCCCATCCGGCGTCTCGAATCAAGGATGGACCTCACAGTGTGCGCCGGAGCCCCTCGATGTCCAACGGGGGCGGAGGAGTCTCTTCTATCTCATAGTCCTGGAGTGGACCAGCTACCACCGGCCTGAGGAGAGACACATGGAACGAGGGGTTAATATTCCTGTAATCAATAGGCAGTTCTAACCTGTAACACACCTCGTTCAACCTCCTCAGGACTTTGAATGGCCCCACAAACCGCCGACCCAGCTTCCGGCAGGGCAGGCGAAGGGGCAGGTTCCTGGTCGAGAGCCAGACTCGATCTCCAGGTGCGTACACAGGCCCCGCACTGCGGTGGAGATCGGCGCTCGTCTTATGCCGACGGATGGCCCGCTGCAGATGAACGTGGGCAGCGTTCCATGTCTCCTCCGAGCACCGCACCCACTCATCCACCGCAGGGGCCTCGATCTGGCTCTCGTGCCAAGGTGCCAGAACCGGCTGGTACCCTAACACACACTGGAAAGGGGTTAGTTGGGTGGAGGAGTGGCGGAGAGAGTTCTGTGCCATCTCGGCCCATGGAACGTATCTCGCCCACTCCTCCGGCCGGCCCTGGCAATAAGACCTCAGAAACCTACCCACATCCTAGTTGACACGTTCAACCTGCCCATTACTCTCCGGGTGGTAACCCGAGGTAAGGCTCACCGAAACCCCCAACCGTTCCATAAACGCTCTCCACACTCTGGAGGTGAACTGGGGGCCTCGATCAGACACTATATCCTCGGGTACCCCGTAATGCCGGAAGACATGGGTGAACAGAGCCTCAGCGGTCTGTAGGGCAGTAGGGAGACCCGGCATGGGAAGGAGACGACAGGCCTTCGAGAACCGATCCACAACGACCAGGATGGTAGTATTCCCCTGCGAGGGGGAAGGTCGGTAACAAAATCCACCGAGAGGTGGGACCAGGGTCGTTGTGGAACGGGCAGGGGTTGTAGCTTACCCCTGGGCAAATGTCTGGGCGCCTTACACTGGGCACACACCGAACAGGAGGAGACATAAATCCTCACATCCCTGGCTAACGTTGGCCACCAGTACTTAGTGCTAAGGCAGTGAACTGTCCGGCCGATACCTGGATGTCCAGAGGAGAGGGACGTATGAGCCCAATAAATGAGGCGATCGCGTACCTCGAGCGGAACGTACGTCCGACCCACTGGACACTGTGGAGGACTTGGGTCGGTGCGTAACGCCCGCTCGATCTCTGCATCGACCTCCCATACCACCGGTGCAACCAGACAAGACTTTGGTAGTATGGGAGTGGGCTCAACGGACCTCTCCTCCGTGTCATACCGCCGAGACAGGGCATCTGCCTTCCCGTTCTGGAACCCAGGGATGTAAGTGATCTTAAACACAAACCGGGCTAAAAACATAGTTCAGCGAGCCTGGCGAGGATTCAGTCTCCTAGCTGCCCGGATGTATTCCAGGTTACGGTGGTCAGTCAAAATGAGGAAAGGGTGTTGAGCCCCCTCAAGCCAATGCCTCCACACCTTTAGGGCCTGTACCACGGCTAACAGCTCCCTGTCCCCTACGTCATAATTCCGCTCCGCCGGACTGAGCTTCTTAGAATAAAAGGCACAGGGGCGGAGTTTAGGTGGTGTGCCAGACCGTTGTGAGAGAACGGCCCCAATACCGGCCTCGGACGCGTCTACCTCTACCTGGAATGGTAAAGCGGGATCCGGATGCGCCAACACCGGCGCCGAGGTAAACAGGTCCTTCAGTCTCCCAAAAGCCCTGTCCGCCTCAGCGGACCACCGCAAGCGCACCGGACCCCCCTTCAACAGAGACGTTATGGGAGCTGCCACCTGTCCAAAACCCCGGATAAATCTCCGGTAGTAATTCGCAAAACCCAAGAACTGTTGCACCTCTTTCACAGTGGTTGGGGTTTGCCAATTACGCACAGCTGACACCCGGTCAACCTCCATCTTCACCCCTGACGCAGACAACTGATAACCCAAAAAGGAGACCGACTTCTGAAAGAACAGACATTTCTCTGCCTTGACATATAGGTCATGCTCCAACAGCCTCCTCAACACTCGGCGCACCAGGGCTACATGCTCTGCTCGGGTAGAACTGTACACCAGAATATTGTCTATGTACACGACTACTCCCTGCCCCTGCATGTCCCGGAAGATCTCATCGACGAAGGATTGGAAGACTGAGGGAGCATTCATTAACCCATATGGCATGACGAGATACTCGTAATGACCGGAGGTCGTGCTAAACGCTGTCTTCCATTCATCGCCCTCTCTAATACGCACCAAGTTATATGCGCTCCTGAGATCCAATTTTGTGAAGAACTGAGCACCGTGTAATGATTCCGTCATAGTCGCAATCAGAGGAAGTGGATAGCTGTACTTCACCGTAATCTGATTGAGACCGCGGTAATCAATACACGGGCGCAGACCTCCATCTTTTTTCTTCACAAAAAAGAAGCTAGAGGAAGCGGGTGAAGTGGAGGCCCGTATGTATCCCTGTCTCAGAGACTCGGCGATGTAAGTTTCCATCGCCTTCCTCTCCTCTTGAGACAAGGGATACACATGGCTCCGCGGGAGGGCTGCTCCTAACTGGAGATCTATCGCACAATCCCCCTGTCTATGAGGCGGCAGCTGCGCCGCCCTAGTCTTACTAAACACCAGTGTCAAATCCTCATACTCGGGGGGAATATGCAGTGCAGGCATTAGATTCGGACTTTCCACCGAGGTCGCCCCTATGGAAACACCCAGACACAGCCTCTCACACTGAGCAGACCACCCTTTATGAGCTTTCTCTCGCCACGATATAGTAGGGTCATGGGTAATCAACCAGGGAAGCCCCAGCACCACCGGATACGCAGGAGAGTCAATCAGATAGAGCTGAATTGTCTCCTCATGACCCCCCTGCGCCTCCATCTTAAGGGGCGCTGTGACTCCCTAATCAACCCAGATCCTAACGGACGGCTATCTAGGGCATGTACAGGGAAAGGCTTATCAACGGGTAGGAGAGGAATCCCTAATTCTACACAGAACTGGCGATCTACAAAGTTCCCAGCTGTGCCTGAATCGACTAGCGCCTTATACTGGGAACGAGGTGCTACCTGTGGAAAACAAACAGGCAAGGTTATGTGAACGACAGAAAGCTCTGGGTAAGTAGGGCGCCTACTCACCTGGGAGGACTCCCCAATGCATGGCCTGCCTTCACCTCCACCGGGGGACCCTCCCCAACACCTAGCCACGGTGTGCCCTCCACGGCCACAGTTGGTGCAGGGGACGGCCCCCCTCGGGTTCCTACTCCTCCTTTCTCTAGCGCCAGCACCTCCGAGCTCCATAGGGCTCGGCTCGGAGGTGCTGGAGGGTGAAATGGGCGACCCCCATCCGGGACGTCCACGGGTGGCGAGCAGGGTGTCCAACCGAATGGCCATGTCGACTAGTTGGTCAAACGTCAACATGGTATCCCTGCACGCCAACTCTCTTTGGACGTCCTCCCGAAGGCTACAACGGAAATGGTCTATGAGGGCCCGCACATTCCACCCTGCATCTGCCGCTAGAGTCCGGAACTCCAGGGCAAAATCTTGCGCGCTCCTCATCCCCTGTCGGAGGAAGAACAGACGCTCCCCGCCGCCTTCCCTTCTGGTGGATGGTCGAACACGGCCCGGAAGCGGCGGGAGAACTCCGCATAAGTGATGGTAGCGGCGTCCATTCTCCTCCATTCGGCGTTGGCCCACTCCAACGCCTTGCCGGTGAGACAGGAGATGAGGGCGGAGACGCTCTCGTGTCCCGAGGGCGCCGGGTGTACGGTGGCGAGGTAGAGCTCCACCTGTAGCAGGAACCCTTGACACCCGGCAGCGGAGTCGTCGTACGCCCTCGGGAGCGAGAGCCGAATCCCACTGGGTTCCGGAATGTGGACAGGAGGACTGACCGATGGGGATGGTCCGGTAGGTGGGGGCGTGGGTACCCCGCTGCTTTCCCATCGGTGGAGAGTGTTCATCACCCGATCCAAGGCGTGACCGATCTGGTTAATCCGGTCCTCCTGTCCACGAAGACGGTCCTCCATGACTTCTGTCGGCGCGGGTGCTCCTGCTGACTCCATGTGTGATGTGGTATTCTGTCAGGTGTTGAGTGTGGATGCGGTGAGGGAATCAAGCGCAGGAAACACGGGCGTTCGTCAACAGACTTTAGTAAACAAAAATGCAGCACCAAACAGGCGAACAGCCAACCCAACCGGGAAGCAAAGTACAAAATTACGCACAACACACACCGTGCGTAAAAATGAATAAAGCGCACACAGTGCGGACTCTCTGGAAAAAACAACAAACACGAGAGTATACAACAGAGCAACAGCTTGACAATGAACAATACCACATAACACCTGCCCCCACACACGAAAACTAAATAGGCAACCAAATCAAACACTAACAAGGGACAGGTGTACAAACAGACAAAACCAAACAAACATGAAACATCGAACGGTGGCAGCTAGTACTCCGGGGACGACAACCGCCGAAGCCTGCCCGAACAAGGAGGAGGAGATTAGGTAAGGCTATCAGTGGGCACTGGCCCCCTCCTACTCTCTCTCTCTCTCACTGCTTCTTTCTCCTTTACAGACCTTATGTATCTGTTTAAGCATGGATTCGAGTTTATCTGTGTCTAGACGTTCCTCAAAACCATACCTCTCCCTCCACCTGGTTACATAATGGAGATTTCTTCTATCCCTGGATTCCATTTGAATTACATCAAGTATTTCTCGTCCCCAGTAAATTCTGGGACCTCTTGTGAGGATTTGCCCCCCATGGTTGGTACTGTTAAAAATCCCTTAGCCACCTCTTCTATATAACAAGTCAATTTAACAAGTAATTCAAAATAGCTTCACACAACAACACCTTGAATCACCCCTTCCTGTATATGTAATCTTGACTATTCCCCCAGAATTATCTCATACTTTATAGAGGGATTTATCCCCACAATGTAATCTTGATAATTCCTGACAGTCTCATACAACAGGAATGGTTCTCCCTCCTCTATACAACCACCTGGAACAATTCATAAATGTGACTTTTGAGCAAACATTAGGTCTCACACGTATACAACCTTACATGATTATTGGTGTTATATCGGTAACCTGGAGTTTATAAGGCTCCAGAACGGATAGAGTTACAGCAAAATCTACAGTTGTTTGTGACTTTTGACTTTACTAATATTCTATTTCTCACACATGCTATTTTAATTCCTTCTGGTGTACTTTTTGTATTTGTTTAACCCGGATTATTTGTTGACTGTTCAATAATCTCTTACAGGTTCCATCCCATAGGTGTACTTTTAATAGTTCCTTCTATTTCAACACTGGGTAGTTTCTTTTGGTAATGGCCTATTACCGTGAATCATTACGGACCCACCAACAGGTTGACTAGTCCCCCAGAATTATCTCCTACTCTACGGAGGAGTCTATCCTCACAATGTAATCTTGATAATTCCTGACAGTCCCCTACATTTCACTTAAAATGGCTACGCATTGATCAATTTGCTACTTTTCAATATTTTAGCAAGTTCTCAAATCTATTTCACCAAGTAATGAATATAGACTACTGACCTTATCCTTGCAGCCGAGATTCAATGTAGGTTTGGATTCCGTCACCGTCTCTGTCATTAATCAGGTGTCCTCTGGCCTGTTTTAACCCTTAATGTCAAAGGGCAGGACTTTCTATTTACGAATGTATCATTCGCCCGTCGACGGTTTTCAGAGTTACCTGGAATGACAGAAACAGGGTATTGGAGTCCGGCTCAGAAGGACCAAGCTATTATGTGAATTATTTAACAAACTATTTCAGTTTCTCTGTGCGTCTCCCAAAAGGTTGTAAGTCTTTTGGGATTTAAGTAACGGCCAGAGTCCCGGTCTGCATAGTCAGAGATATTTATTCATTGAGAATTCTGCCATCACAATTTCAGAGTCCATCTTTTATACTCATACGTCATACAAAAAGAAATCCCTCCCCTCTGTAGGCGGGCTGTAGTTTTCCACTCTAAAACTGCTCTACTGACCATCAGTTCACACACACACACATATACACACATGCATACACACATACATACACACACACACACACATATCCTACTCCCTGCTTTACTCAGTTATTGCCGTTCTCACAATATTCTGCACCATGTTTTCATAACAGTTTCTCCCCTCCCTAAATTGGGAGGCCTCTTTATCTTAGTTTCTCAGTTGTCTTTGTTGTCTGGCCTAACTCTTACTCACATTGCTAAATAGTGGCTTAATGCCATAGCCTTTACTGGTCCTACACTCACACATTTCTAACACATTATATACAGTTTCAGGGTGTCATAATTAGTCATTAATAATTAATCAATCAGTAACCTGGGTCAATTCAGAGCTAGGAAATATTGGAATAACGTGCTTAAGATGTCACGATCGTCCAGAACAGATGAGGACCAAGGCGCAGCGTTGCAGGCAAACATACTCTTTAATTAGAGACACGATCAAAAACAACAAACGATACGTGACAGTTCACGGTCTAACATAAACAGACTAGAAACAAGATCCCACAAACACAAATGGGAAACAGACAGTTTAAATATGGCTCCCAATCAGAGACAACCAACGACAGCTGACACTCGTTGCCTCTGATTGGGAGCCACTCAGGCCAACATAGAAATACACATACTAGATAAACAAATGAAATGCACACCCTGGCTCAACATACAAGTGTCCCCAGAGCCAGGGTGTGACATAAGAGAACCCCTGACACGCACAACAGGATAACACAACAACCACATTTTCAATTGACAATCATTGATTTAAATGGATGTGGTCAATATATTTGTATAGCCATATATACTCATTTAATTTAACTTGTAAGCCAAGGTTGGATTAGTAGGTCTATGCAACATGCACCTGGAAAACTGTGTCATGAATCGGAAGGGGTCCAACGTCCTCATATACACATTATGACAAAATAAAGAGCTTAATCTTTCACGAAATAAAGACATAGAAGAAAACAGGTTCTAGAAACTCAATTTCTCCATGGCAATAGAATGTAAACATGTATATTGCGCCAAACATAACCAGATATCACCTACAACTCAATTCTCAGTGCAGCATATTGGACGACTCCACAGGCATTGATCATTCGCGACTTTAAGTCATTTCTGTTATCTCTAGAGCATCCCGTATATCTATAGTGCTGCATTTCTTCCCCCTCTGACCATGGATAGGGTTGGGAGCATTCCTGAGTTCACTTATGGTCCCAATAAGGTAATCTTAGGAGATATTCATTTTGGCATACTGTAAATGCCTGTGCATAATGTCCCTAATAAAGCATAATTATTTTAATTATCTTCAAAGGAATTCTGTAGAAGCAGCCTTTATTTTCAGATTCTGCAGGCCTGCTGGGAGGAAGTATATTACAATAAACAGGTAAGATTCATCCCACAAAAACAGTAACCACAGAAAAAAAAAGAGATAGATTTAATAGTTTTATTTCAAGACAGTTTAGAGAAGATGGTCATAAGAGTTCTTAATATCACTTGCAAATAGTGAGACATGAGCAGTTGTAAAATATTGCGAGAGGCCCTTCTGAAAGCACATTATATGGTCTTTAGTGGCACGGTCTCACACCTTACCTCATCTTGCAGAAGAAGTTCATGGTCCACTATCTGCTGCTCCAGAGTCGAGGCCAGGTCTCGCCCCATGTCACCCTGGAGCACATGAGCGACTGGCTGGTGTCTCAGGGCAAAAAATCCCTTAGGGAGAGGTGAGTACCACGTCAGCTCTCACCTTCACTGCCATTCTCTGTCACCAGCAGCACTCCAGGATGTGTGGGTAAAATAAACAACAGATAAATAGGAAGCCAGGAAAGTTGAAATGCTTTGTGTTTTATTTGAAGGGTGTGGAAGGAAACCCTGGAGGAGGGGAACGAACTCGCTCGGCTGGTAAGAGAATGAGAGTTAGAGACTTAGACTATCAGTCAGTGAGCTCTTTTCTAGCCTTTCAACAACTTGTTAGTACGGCAGAATATATCTGTTGTGAAATTACACTAATGGGACTTCCTGTTTCCTACGGCAGACCTGGGAAGTAAACACCTGCCTAAAAATTATTGACATGGAGCACAAGGCTGTCTGCAAGCTCCGCCGCTCTATGTACCCCACCTCTCCAGCTGGCGCTGACATGTGAGTTCCATGTACTGCCCCGCATACGGCTTGCTCCATTCATCTACACATCTGGAGCTATGCAGAAAAAAACTATGGCAGTGTTCTCTGTGTGAACATTGCACATCGTTTAGCTTTCTCTGCTGCTTTTTGTTGATTTCAGCGACCCCAAGGTCCACATCATCGTGGAGAGAGCTGTGAGGAGCATTCTGGACAAGCTGTCCAATAAGCCCTGTAGCAACCTGCTCAGCCCATCCCAGGTGGTGGTGGAGCTGGTGCCCAGGATCCTCCTGGCCCTGTGGCTTCAGCCAGAGGAAGGCCATTCAGATCACCCCATCCTCCTAAGCGGGATGGCTGTGAGTATGGTGGTGGCCGTAGGAGAGAAGCTCTCCAGCATGTTGAAGGCCTCTTCTCCTCACACCCCTTTCTCCCGGGCTGCTGCTTTTGACTCTGTGAGGTCGATCCTCGGGAGAATCAGCTAGTCCTTCTCCCTGGATGACCTCAAGACCCCTTTTTTTATGAGCTCTGTCTGTGCCTTTGTGGCGGACGAGGTAAAAAGCTACTTCCAGCCTACTGCAGACACCCTGCCAGTTCCTCCTGTCCTAGTGGTGGCCGTCTCTGCCACACTACCAGCTGACATCCAAGCAGGTGATTAGCACTCATAGAGAGCACTCTGACAGATGCCTTTTGTCATGACATCCTGGTTCCTTTTAGTAGAAGAGCCAATCAGGATTTTAATTGTCACCCCTAACACAGATGCAGACCAGCCTTCTTCCCACCTGGAGGTTGTGGAAATCCCCCATAACACAGAGGCAGACCCAGCTTCTTCCCACCCAGAGGTTGTGGACATCACCCCTAACACAGAGAAAGACCTGGCTTCTGCCCACCTGGAGGTTGAGGGAATCACCCCTAAGACAGAGTTTGACCCAGCTTCTCCCCACCTAGAGGTTGTTGACATCACACGTAGCAGAGAGGCAGACCCGGCTTCTTCACACATAGTGGTTTTGGACATCACCCCTAACACAGAGGCACACCCGGACTCTTCCCACCTGATGGTTGTGGACATCACCCTTAACACAGAGTAAGACCCGGCATCTTCCCACCTAGTGGTTGTGGACATCACCCTTAACAAAGAGGCAGACCCGGCTTCTTCCCACCTAGAGGTTGCGGACATCACCCCTAACAAAGAGGCACACCTGGCTTCTTCCCACCTGGAGGTTGTGGACATCACCCCTAACAAAGAGGCAGTCCCGGCTTCTTCCCACCTGAATGTTGTGGTCATCACCCCTAACACAGAGACAGTGCCAGCTTCTTCCCACCTGGAGGTTGTGGACATCATCCCTAACACAGAGGCAGACCCGACTTCTTCCCACCTGGAGGTTGTGGACATCACACCTAACAAAGAGGCACACCTGGAATCTTCGCACCTGGAGGTTGTGGACATCACCCCTAACAAAGAGGCACACCTGGCTTCTTCCCACCTGGAGCTTGTGGTCATCACCCCTAACACAGAGTTAGACACGGCTTCATCCTATCAGGAGGTTGTGGAAACCACCCCTAACACAGAGACAGTGCCAGCTTCTTCCCACCTGGAGGTTGTGGACATCATCCCTAACACAGAGGCAGACCCGACTTCTTCCCACCTGGAGGTTGTGGACATCACACCTAACAAAGAGGCACACCTGGCTTCTTCGCACCTGGAGGTTGTGGACATCACCCCTAACAAAAAGGCACACCTGGCTTCTTCCCACCTGGAGCTTGTGGTCATCACCCCTAACACAGAGTTAGACACGGCTTCATCCTATCAGGAGGTTGTGGAAACCACCCCTAACACAGAGGCAGACCCGGCTTCTTCCCATCTGGAGCTTGTGGACATCACCCCAAACACAGAGGCAGATCCTGCTTCTTCCCACCTGGAGCTTGTGGACATCACCCCTAACACAGAGGCAGATCCTGCTTCTTCCCACCTGGAGCTTGTGGACATCACCCCTAACACAGAGGCAGACCCAGCTTCTTTCCACCTAGAGTTTGTGGACATCACCCCAAACACAGAGGCAGATCCTGCTTTTTCCCACCTGGAGCTTGTGGACATCACCCCTAACACAGAGGCAGACCCGGCTTCTTCCCACCTAGAGGATGTGGACATCACCCCAAACACAGAGGCAGATCCTGCTTCTTCCCTCCTGGAGCTTGTGGACATAACATTTAACACAAAGGCAGACCCGGCTTATTCCCAGCTGGAGGTTGTGGAAATCACCCCTAACATAGAGGCAGACCCGGCTTCTTCCCACCGTAACGTTGTGGACATCCCCCCTAATAGAGAGGTAGACCCGGCTTCTTCTCACCTGGAGGTTGTGGAAAAATCACCCCTAACAAAGAGGCAGAACCCGTCTCTTCCCACTTGGAGATTGTGTTCGTCACACCTAACACAGAGGCAGAACCCGTCTCTTCCCACTTGGAAGTTGTGGACATCACCCCTTACACAGAGGCAGACCCGGCTTCTACCCACCTGAAGGTTGTGGACATCACCCCTAACACAGAGGTAGACCCTGCTTGTTCTCAGCTGGAGGTTTTGGACCTCACCCCTAACACAGATGCATACTCGACTTCTTCACTCTTGGAGTTTGTGGACGTCACACCTGAAGAAAAGCCTCTCATGGTGGCTGTCTACGCCACTCTGCCATCTGCTATCCAAGCAGGTGAGTAAGACTTATAGAAAGCACTCTGACAGGTGCCATTTGTCATGATAACATGTAAAGTGTTGGTCCCATGTTTCATGAGCTGAAATAAAAGATCCCATTCAACTGGCCAGTGTTTAGAACCTACGGTTTGCATTTATTTACGTTCTGTCCCGCTTTTGTCCCTTTCCAGAGGATGTTGCTGTGGTCACCCCGGATGTCACCCCACACGTCACCAAGGACGTGACCCTGGATGTTCCATGCAGGGCGAGGAAAGGGGCAGTCCGGCGTTTTCTTTGCAGGCTTTGGAGGGCAGTGTGCTGCTGGACTTGCCACAAGGAAGAGGAGGAACAATATTAATTATTCATTATACCAGAAACAGGATTGAACCATAGACCATTAAATTCTTTGCATTATAGTTGCCTTCAATTCTGATTTTCTTCTGTTTAATTCTCAATTAATTTCAGAACATTTCTCTAATCTTTGTGGAGTAGGTTGTGTAAATAAGTGGGAAACATCCCAATCCCATTTGTAATGCTTTTAATGATTTACTTATTACATTTTTTTTAGATGTATTTTTTGACAAAAAAGTGGAGGGCGCTCAACCAACGTTGAGTCGAGGTGCAACCAAAAACCTTAATCATAATATAAAAGGAAAACCGCAACTCTTTATCACTATTAAAAATGCATTGTTTTATTCAAGCAAGGTTAAAAGATTAACGTTTAGGCCTAGTCTATGACGATATGCAAGTTGTGTTTGCCCAGTTAAAGGGGGACCCAGACTCACCCTGGTTCTTGAGGGTTGCAGACAATTAATAATTATCATTTGAAATAAATGGCACTTTTCAAGTCTTGACTAAATATCTTTAATGAATATGAATTAAACATTTTATTTAAAATTTGTATTTAACCTTTATTTAACCAGGTAGGCCAGTTGAGAACAAGTTCTCATTTACAACTGCGACCTGGTCAAGACAAAGCAAAGCAGTGCGATAAAATCAACAACAACACAGAGTTACACATGAGATAAACAAAACATACAGTCAATAACACAATAGAACATCTATATACAGTGTTTGCAAATGTAATACGTTATGGAGGTAAGGCAATAAATAGGCCATAGTGCAAAATAATTACAATTTAGTATTAACACTGGAGTGATAGATGTGCAGAAGATGATGTACAAATAGAGATATTGGGGTGTAAATGAGCAAAATAAATAACAATATGGGGATGAGGTAGTTGGGTGGGCTAATTACAGATGGGCTGTGTACAGGTGCAGTGATCGGTAAGCTGCTCTGACAACTGATGCTTAAAGTTAGTGAGGGAGATAAGAGTCTCCAGCTTCAGAGATTTTTGCAGTTCTTTCCAGTCATTAGCAGCAGAGAACTGGAAGGAATGGGGGCCAAAGGAGGTGTGATATACCTGCTGGAGCACATACCACGGGTGGGTGTTGCTATGGTGACCAATGACTTCAGATAAGGCGGGGATAGATGACCTGGAGCCAGTGGGATTGGCGACAAATATGTAGTGAGGGCCAACCAACGAAAGCGTACAGGTCACATTGGTGGGTAGTATATGGGGCTTTGGTGACAAAACGGATGGCACTGTGATAGACTACATCCAATTTGCTGAGTAGAGTGTTGGAGGCTATTCTGTAAATGACATTGCCGAAGTCAAGGATCGGTAGGATAGGGCATGTTTGGCAGCATGAGTGAAGGAGGCTTTGTTGTGAAATAAGAAGCCGATTCTAGATTTAACTTTGGATTGGAGATGCTTAATGTGAGTCTGGAAGGAGAATTTATGGTCTAACCAGACACTTAGGTATTTGTAGTTGTCCACATATTCTAAGTCAGACCCGCCGAGAGTAGTAATTCTAGTTGGGCGGGCTGGTGCATGCAGCGTTCGATTGAAGAGCATGCATTTAGTTTTAATAGCGTTTAAGAGCAGTTGGAGGATACGGAAGGAGTGTTGTATGGCATTGAAGATCGTTTGGAGGTTTGTTAACACAGTGTCCAATGAAGGGCCAGACATCATTGATATACACAGAGGACAGAGTCGGCCGAGAATTGAACCCTGTGGCACCCCCATAGAGACTGCCAGAGGTCCAGACAACAGGCCCTCCGATTTGACTCATTGAACTCTATCTGAGAAGTAGTAGTTGAACCAGGCGAGGCAGTCATTTGAGAAACCAAGGCTATTTGTCTGCCAATAAGAATACGGTGATTGACAGAGTCGAAAGCCTTGGCCAGGTCGATGAAGAAGGCTGCACAGTACTGTCTTTTATCGATCGCTGTTATAATATCGTTTAGGACATTGAGCGTGGCTGAGGTGCACCCATGACCAGCTCGGAAACCAGATTGCATAGCGGAGAAGGTACGGTGGGATTCGAAATGGTCGGTGATCTGTTTGTTAACTTGGCTTTCAAAGACTTTCGAAAGACAGGGCAGGATGGATGTAGGTCTGTAACAGTTTGGATCTAGAGTGTCACCCCCTTTGAAGAGGGGGATGACTGCGGCAGCTTTCCAATCTCTGGGGATCTCAGATGATACGAAAGAGAGGTTGAACAGGCTAGTAACAGGGGTTGCTACAATTTCGGCGGCAAATTTTAGAAAGAAAGGGTCCAGATTGTCTAGCCCAGCTGATTTTGTAGGGGTCCAGATTTTGCAGCTCTTTCAGAACATCAGCTATCTGAATTTGAGTAAAGGAGAAGCGGGGGGCATGAGCAAGTTGCAGCGGAGGGTGTAGAGCTGGTGGCTGGGGAAGGGATAGCCAGGTGGAAAGCATGGCCAGCCGTAGCATAATGCTTATTGAAATTCTCGATTATCGTAGATTTATCGGTGGTGACAGTGTTTCCAACCCTCAGTGCAGTGGGTAGCTGGGAGGAGGTGCTCTTATTCTCCATGGAGTTTACAGTGTCCCACATTTTTTTGGAGTTAGTGCTACAGGATGCACATTTCTGTTTGTAAAAGCTAGCCTTTGCTTTCCTAACTGATTGTGTATATTTGTTCCTGACTTCCCTGAAAAGTTGCATATCGCGGGTGCTGTTCAATGCTAATGCAGTACGCCACAGGATGTTTTTGTGCCTGTCAAGGGCAGTCAAGTCTGGGATGAACCAGGGGCTATATCTGTTCTTAGTTCAGAATTGTTTGAATGTGGCATGCTTATTTAAGATGGAGAGGAAAGCACTTTTAAAGAACAACCAGGCATCCTCTACTGACGGAATGAGGTCAACTACAGTTGACTTGAGGATCAGAGCAGGAAGGCTGACTGGCTAGCCCTGAAGGCTCTCTGCCTCTACCTCTGTGTGGTTCATCTCAGCCAAGAGGTTGTATGGTTTTTCTGTCTCTCACTGGGTGTGAATCACTATCACTATGACCTCTCGCTCCGCCTGCCCGTTGGCCTGATCACAGTAGCAGGGGTGATGGCATCCAGGGTAACCTCCTCCTCTCCTGTATCTAACGCAGGGGTGTCAAATGTCCGGCCCGCAAACAGGTTTAATCCGGCCCGCGAGATGATTTTGTAAAGTATAAAAATGGCTGCAATTTTTCAATAAAAGAAACTGCTGTTCCAATTGCGTTCACTGGATGGCGCAATAGCAATTGTGTTAAGCAAGCAAACTGTTTATACCGGGGCAGAGCAAGTAGGTCAAGCAAGTGCAACCAGTCCGGATGAGCTACTTTGTTTTGCCCGCAATATTTATTACGGCTTCAAGAAACATAGTTGCAGACAGGATTTCCGATCTTTCAGTGGATTTGGACAGCCAGTTGAAGCAAAAAGTAAAGTCATTTATTGCGTTTCGGTTGCAATTGATGAAAGCACGGACATTACAGATGTTGCACAACTGGCCATTTTCATCCACGGAGTTGATGACACATTGACCGTCACCGAGGAGTTCGTGGAGTTGGTGCCGATGACAGATACAACGACAGCAGCTGATATTTTCACCGCACTCGTCGACGCGCTGGACAGGGTCGGAGTGGACTGGTCCCGTGCTGTCAGCCTGGCTACAGATGGTGCGCCCTCAATGATCGGGAAAAAAAAGCAGGCGTTGTGACAAAGTTCAGAGAGAAAGTGCAATCTGCAAATGGAGGACGTGATTTTTGGACTTTTCACTGTATTTTGCACCAGGAGGCTTTGTGTTGCAAGTAATTAAAGATGGATAACGTCATGAAGGTGGTCATCCAAACTGTTAATTTCATCCGATCCAGAAGCCTGAATCACTGTCAGTTTGACAGCCTTCTCAGCGAGAAAGACCACATCTATGGCCTGCCATACCACACTGAGGTAAGATGCTGTGGCGTTTCTTTGATTTACAAGAAGAAATTGAACAGTTCATGGAAGAAAAGGGCAAACCAGTGTTAGAATTTCATTTTGCAGAATGGATGCAGGACCTTGCATTTATGGTGGATGTTACAGAGCACCTGAATAACTTGAACAAACAGCTGCAAGGGCGCAACAAAGTTGTCACGCAGTATTATGACAGCATACGTTCTTTCAAGTTGAAGCTGTCATTGTGGGAGACGCAACTCGCTGGTGGTGATGCAGCTCATTTCCCCTGTCTGAAAAATGTGTGCGCGACCCAACATGTAGCAGACATGAAGCGGTTCAAAGATAAAATAACGGGACTGTTACGGGAGTTTGAGCAACGCTTTCAGATTTTGGGTGAACTGGAGAAAAACTTCAAAGTTTTTTGCTCGCCATTCACCGTGAATCCCTCTGATCTGCCCGTCAGCATCCAACTTGAAATAATAGACTTGCAATGTGACTCGGATTTGAAGGGCAAATTTGCCGCAGCAGGCTTGGACACATTTTATCAGAATCTCTTGCCAGGTTACTCCAACTTGACAGCCCTCGCTGCAAAACTGTTGTGCATGTTTGGAACCACATATCTTTGTGAGCAAGTTTTCTCTGTAATGAGCATAAATAAAACAAAGCTGCGCACAAGGCTCACGCACAAGCACTTGAATCACATCCTGAAGTTGGCTGCCACTCAGGATGTGACGCCTGATATTGATGCGCTGGTGAAAGCTAAAAGATGCCAGGTATCAGGAGTCAAAAACCCCACTTAAAGTGCTGATATAGTTCTGTGATCTGTGATATACTTCTGTGAATCACTGAGGCATTGTGTGTTTTGTGTGTTCTTTTTCTTTAGAATTTTCAAATAAACTTGAGGTGATTTATGATTAATAGTGATGTTGTGCTTGTACTATTTTGGACACACTGTCCTCAGGCTCCAGCTTTATGTTTTATGTTGATCGTATTAAAACAAAGAAAACAATCTGAAGTTGTTGTTTTTAAGTTATATATACCATGATTTTACCGGTCCGGCCCACTTGGGAATAGATTTTGTGGCCCCTGAGCTAAAATGAGTTTGACACCCTTGATCTAACGCATCTTTCTGGCTGTGAGTTCGACTGAGGTCACTCGTTCTCTCTCCCAGGGTGTTGGAAAGTTTCTCCTCTTCTGTGTCTTGTGTATTTTCTAAATTGTAGAATAATAGTGAAGACATCAAAACTATTAAATAACACATATGGCTTCATGTAGTAACCAAAAACGTGTTACACATATCAAAATATGTTTGAGATGTGAGATTCTTCAAAGTAGCCACCATTTGCCTTGATCACGGCTTTGTACATACAGAATAATACGAAATGTTCTGAGACCAGGTTGCGCTTTCACCTCCCCCGGTAAGAGGTGAATAAGGCAACCTCAGAGTTACATTCAAGGATACTTTATTGACACACATGGATGAAATTGACATGGAAAGGTAGTGGAATGATAGTGGTCCTGTAATGGACAGATAACAGGGGTAATGAATATGCACAATAACTGATAGCACAAGTAGAGCAACAATGCTATTAACAAAGGAAGGGCTGTATTAATGGCATAATGCTACCTGCAGAGTATTACACAACACAGTAAACACAGAGAGGCAACTTACAATAGGCAATGGTAGTAACTATAAAGAACAACAAGCAAGAATGATATGCATGTTACAAACTCACTTTGTGCACGTACACTATCCCACGGTATCTCTGTGCATTCAAATTGTCATCGATAAAATGCAATTGTGTTCATTGTCCGTAGCTTATGCCTGCCCATACCATAACCCCACTGCCACCATGGGCATTCACAACGTTGACATCAGCCAACAGCTCTCCCATACACTGCTTTACAAGTGGTCTGAAGTCGTGAGGCCAGATAGAAGTACTGCCAAATTCTCTAAAGCCGCCTTGGATTATGGTTGAGAAATTAACATACATTTATCTGGCAACAGCTCTGGTGGACATTCCGGCAGTCAGTAAGCCAATTGCACGCTGCCTCATAACTTGAAACATCTGTGGCATTGTGTTGTGTGACAAAACTGCACATTTTAGAGTGGCCTTTTATTGTCCTCAGCACAAGGTGCACCTGTGTAATTATCATGCTGTTTAATCAGCTTCTTGATATGCCACATTTGTCAGGGGGATGGATTATCTTGGCAAAGGAGAAATGCTCGCTTACAGGGATGTAAACAAATTTGTGCACACAATTTGAGAGAAATAAGCTTTTTGTGCGAACGAAATATTTCACGCTTTTATTTCAGCTCATGAAACATGGGACGAACACTTTACATATTGTGTTTATATTTTTGTTCAGTGTAGTTATGAGGTTGGGAGAATGGGATCCTATCTGGGATAGCTAAAGCCAACTACATGGTTAGTACTATGACAGACAAATTTAAACATCACAAATCTGAGGGGGCAAGTGACCATATTAATCTGGTACTGGTCCTACCATATAGATCAGGGATGGACAATTCCAGTCCTTGGGGGTCGGAGTGGTGTCACACTTTTTCCCCATCCCTAGCAAACACAGCTGATTAAACTTATTGCATTCTAAACTGAAGCCCATGAGTACTTGATTATTAGAGTCAAACGTGTTAGCTGGGGCTGGAGAAAAAGTGTAACACCAATCAGGTCCCGAGGACTGGAGTTGCCCATCCCTGATATAGATGCTCTGTTTGCACACATCGAGGGATGTGGTGACAGTGGAGACAAGGGAACACACATAAACAGCTTTGTCCTTTTAGAAGGTCGTCATAATCCTTACATAAATATGCTATGTATGCAAGAAATGCAGAGCCACTTCCAAAAACATATTGACAGAGTCTAGTATCTAGTAGTCTAATCAATCAGTTTTCAACCCCTTTGTTATGGCAAGCCTAAATAAGCTCAGGAGTAAAAAAGTGCTTAACAAGTCACATAATCAGTTAGATGGACTCACTATGTGTGCAATAATACTGATTTTTGAACGACTACATAATCTCTGTACCCCACACATACAATTATCTATAAGGTCCCTCAGTCGAGCAGTGAATTTGAAACATAGATTCAACCACAAAGACCAGGGAGGTTTTCCAATGCCTCGCAAAGAAGGGCACCTTTTGCTAGATGGGTACAAATAAAGCAGGCATTGAATATTCCTTTGAGCATGGTGAAGGTATTAATTACGCTTTGAATGGTGTATCAATACACCCAGTCACTACAAAAATACAGGCGTCCTTCCTAACTCAGCTGCCGGAGAGGAAGGAAAACGCTCAGGGATTTCACCATGAGGCCAATGGTGACTTTAAAACCGTTAGAAAGTTTAATGGCTTTGATAGGAGAAAACTGAGGATGAATCATCAACATTGTAGTTACTCCACAATATTAACCTAATTGACAGAGTATATACTCACTAACTGTAAGTCGCTCTGGATAAGAGCGTCTGCTAAATGACTAAAATGTAAATGTACAAAAAGGAAACCTGTACATGCATTGTGTTTCCAATAAGGCACTAAAGTAGAACTGCAAATAATGTGGCAAAGAAATGAACTTTATGTCCTGATTACAAAACGTAATGTTTGGGGCAAATCCAACACAACACATCACTGAGTACCACTCTTCATATTTCCAAGCATGGTGGTGGCTGCATCATGTTATGGGTATGCATGTCATTGGCAAGGACTAGATACTTTTTTAGGATAAAAATAAATGGCATAGAGCTAAGTACAGGCAGATTCCTAGAGGAAAACCTGGTTCAGCCTGCTTTCCAACAGACACTGGAAGACAAATTCCCTCTTCAGCAGGACAATAACCTAAAACACAAGGCCAAATATTCACTGGAGTTGCTTACCAAGACGACATTGAATGTTCCTGAGTGGCTTAGTTACAGGCTTGAAAACCTATGGCAAAAAAAAAATGGCTGTCTATATAATGTATATTGAATATATTTTACGTGGAGTTCCAGGTCTCCGGCAGCCTCTGGAACTGCCGTTCTGCGGCCAACAAGGCAGAGTTCATCTCAGCCTATGCTACCCTCCAGTCCCTTTACTTCTTGGCGCTGATGGAAACATGGATTACCACTGAAAACACTGCTACTCCTACTGCTCTCTCCTCATCTGACCATGTGTTCTCGCATACCCCGAGAGCATCTGGTCAGCGGGGTGGTGGCACAGGAATCCTCATCTCTCCCAAGTGGACATTCTCTCTTTTTCCCCTGACCCATCTGTCCAACTCCTCATTTTAATTCCATGCTGTCACAGTCACTAGCCCATTCAAGCTTAACATCCTTATCATTTATCGCTCTCCAGGTTCCCTTGGAGAGTTCATCAATGAGCTTGACGCCTTGATAAGTTCCTGTCCTGAGGATGGCTCACCCCTCACAGTTCTGGGTGACTTTAACCTCCCTACGTCAACCTTTGACGCATTTCTCTCTGCCTCCTTCTTTCCACTCCTCTCCTCTTTTGACCTCACCCTCTCACCGTCCCCCCCTACTCACAAGGCAGGCAATACGCTTGACCTCAACTTTACTAGATGCTGTTCTTCTACTAATCTCACTGCAACTCCCCTCCATGTCTCCGACCACTACTTTGTATACTTTTCTCTCTCGCTCTCCTCCAACACTACTCACTCTGCCCCTACTCAGATGGTAATGCACCGTCGCAACCTTCGCTCTATCTCTCCCGCTACTCTCTCCTCTTCCATCCTATCATCTCTTCGCTCTGCTCAATCCTTCTCCCTCCAATCTCCTGATTCTGCCTCCTCAACCCTCCTCTCCTCCCTTTCTGCATCCTTTGACTCTCTATGTCCCCTATCCTCCCGGCCGGCTCGGTCCTCCCTTCCTGCTCCGTGGCTTGACGACTTATTGCGAGCTCACAGAACAGGGCTCCGGGCAGCCGAGCGGAAATGGAGGAAAACTAGACTCCCTGCCAACCTGGCATCTTTTCACTCCCTCCTCTCTACATTTTCTTCCTCTGTTTCTGCTGCTAAAGCCACTTTCTACCACTCTAAATTCCAAGCATCTGCCTCTAACCCTAGGAAGCTCTTTGCCACCTTCTCCTCCCTGCTGAATCCCCCCCTCTCTGTGGATGACTTCGTCAACCATTTTGAAAAGAAGGTTGACGACATCCGATCCTCGTTTGTTAAGTCAAATGACACTGCTGGTCCTGCTCACATTGCCCTACCCTATGCTTTGACTTCTTTCTCCCCTCACTCTCCAGATGAAATCTTGCGACTTGTGACTGCAGGCCGCCCAACAACCTGCCCGCTTGACCCTATCCCCTCCTTTCTTCTCCAGACCATTTCCGGAGACCTTCTCCCTTACCTCACCTCGCTCATCAACTCATCCTTGACTGCTGGCTATGTCCCTTCCATCTTCAAGAGAGCGAGAGTTGCACCCCTTCTCAAAAAACCTACACTCGATCCCTCCGATGTCAACAACTACAGACCAGTATCCCTTCTTTCTTTTCTCTCCAAAACTCTTGAGTGTGCTGTCTTTAGCCAACTCTCTTGCTATCTCTCTCAGAATGACCTTCTTGATCCAAACCAGTCAGGTTTCAAGACTGGTCATTCAACTGAGACTGCTCTTCTCTGTGTCACGGAGGCTCTCCGCACTGCTAAAGCTAACTCTCTCTCCTCTTCTCTTTTCCTTCTAGACCTGTCTGCTGCCTTTGATACTGTGAACCATCAGATCCTCCTCTCCACCCTCTCGGAGTTGGGCATCTCCGGCGCGGCTCACTCTTGGATTGCATCCTACCTGACAGGTCGCTCCTACCAAGTGGCGTGGCGAGAATCTGTCTCCACACCACGTGCTCTCACCACTGGTGTCCCCCAGGGCTCAGTTCTAGACCCTCTTCTATTCTCGCTATACACCAAGTCACTTGGCTCTGTCATATCCTCACATGGCCTCTCCTATCATTGCTATGCAGATGACACACAACTAATCTTCTCCTTTCCCCCTTCTGATAACCAGGTGGCGAATCGCATCTCTGCATGTCTGGCAGACATATAAGTGTGGATGACAGATTACCACCTCAAGCTGAACCTCCCGGGGAAGGACTGCCTGTTCCATGATCTCGCCATCACGGTTGACAACTCCGTTGTGTCCTCCTCCCAGAGTGCAAAAAGCCTTGGCATGACCCTGGACAACACCCTGTCGTTCTCCGCTAACATCAAGGCGGTGACCCGATCCTGTAGGTTCATGCTCTACAACATTCGGAGAGTACGACCCTGCCTTACACAGGAAGCAGCACAGGTGCTAATCCAGGCACTTGTCATCTCCCGTCTGGATTACTGCAACTCGCTGTTGGCTGGGCTCCCTGCCTGTGCCATTAAACCCCTACAACTCATCCAGAATGCCGCAGCCCGTCTGGTGTTCAACCTTTCCCAAGTTCTCTCACGTCACCCCGCTCCTCCGCACACTCCACTGGCTTCCAGTTGAAGCTCGCATCTGCTACAAGACCATGGTGCTTGCCTACGGAGCTGTGAGGGGAACGGCACCTCCGTACCTTCAGGCTCTGATCAGTCCCTACAGCCAAACGAGGGCATTGCGTTCATCCACCTCTGGCCTGCTGGCCCCCCTACCTCTGCGGAAGCACAGTTCCCGCTCAGCCCAGTCAAAACTGTTCGCTGCTCTGGCACCCCAATGGTGGAACAAGCTCCCTCATGACGCCAGGACGGCGGAGTCACTCACCACCTTCCGGAGACACTTGAAACCCCACCTCTTTAAGGAATACCTGGGATAGGATAAAGTAATCCTTCTACCCCCCCTTACCCCACCCCCAAAAAAAAATTTGTAAAGTGGTTATCCCACTGGCTATAAGGTGAATGCACCAATTTTGTAAGTGGCTCTGGATAAATGACGTAAATGTAAATGTTTAATTTTATATTATAATAGTTGCTAATTTTGTGTTGCATTAATGTTGCATTCTTTATCATTAAAACATAAAAAATATAAAGACACAATGGTGTGATTTTGTTTGATTGATGGGAATCTACACTGCAACAGCCTATCACGGCCTTAATAAAAAGAAAGTTAGGCTACGTACGTGACGTAGCCTACGTCAGTGTAGCCGCTCAACAGTTACCGCGCATTTTTGAAAGCTGGATGAGTTTTCGCCGGCTTACTCGCTTCAGGTCGTCATGGATATCCGTAAGTGGTTGAAAAGCCCACCAACAGTCTCTCTGCCAAATTGGATATGACACCGACGCCTCCTGATGTTGTAGTTGGAGAAGGAGACCCTGGACGACAGTCTGAGCCTGATGCTAGTAGCTCCGTGGAGTCCGGGGCAGCATTTGGGCCACACCTGCCTGTTGAATCAGTGGGTATGAGTGACCTCGGCATGGACAAACCCAAACAGGTTGTGTTGAGGAAATATTCAGTCAAAATGTTTGGTTAAAAAAAACGATCATTTTCCTCTAGCTGGTATTTGAACAGGGACTGGCTTGAATACTCGGTGGAAAAGGACTCCGCATTTTGTTATGCGTGCAGGAAATTCAAATCTGTATCATCGGACGCGACCTTCTCCATTAAGGGATTTAATGATTGGAAGCATGCAATTGTGTCACGATCGTAGAAAGGAGCAGACCAAAGCGCAGCGGGTTGAGCGTACATACTTTATTTGTACTTCACACGAACACAAAAACAATAAACCACGATCATGAAGTCCTCAGTGACACGACTGAAACGGAAACAAAAACCCACAAATACAATGTGAAAACACACAGTTTAAATATGGCTCCCAATCAGAGATAACGAGCCGACAGCTGACACTCGTTACCTCCGATTGGGAGTCATATGACTAATAAAGAACAATTAACCCAAACATAGAAATGAACAACCAGAAATCCCCAACATAGAAATACACCCAAACAATGAAAATGAACAACCCTGGCTCAAATCTCAACGTCCATGGAGCCAGAGTGTCACAGTACCCCCCCCTAAAGGTGCGACCTCCCGGGCGCACCAGCATACAGTCTAGGGGAGGGTCTGGGTGGGCGTCTGTCCATGGTGGCGGCTCTGGCCCAGGTCGTGGTCCCCACCCCACCTTAGTCACTATCCGCTTCCGTAGCCCCCTCCACATGACCACCCCCCGACTAAACCCACCTGGATTAAGGGGCGGCACCGGACTAAGGAGCAGCACCGGACTTAGAGGCAGCACCGGACTAAGGGGCAGCACCGGACTAAGGGGCAGCACCGGACTAAGGGGCAGCACCGGACTAAGGGGCAGCACCGGACTAAGGGGCAGCACCGGGCTAAGGGGCAGCACCGGGCTAAGGGACAGTACCTGACTAGCTGGCTCTGGCGGATCCTGGCTGGACGGCTCTGGCGGATCCTGGCTGGACGGCTCTGGCGGATCCTGGCTGGACGGCTCTGGCGGATCCTGGCTGGCGGAAGGCTCTGGCTGATCCTGTCTGGCAGAAGGCTCTGGCTGATCCTGTCTGGCAGAAGGCTCTGGCTGATCCTGTCTGGCGGAAGGCTCTGGCTGATCCTGTCTGGCGGAAGGCTCTGGCTGATCCTGTCTGGCGGAAGGCTCTGGCTGATCCTGTCTGGCGGAAGGCTCTGGCTGATCCTGTCTGGCGGAAGGCTCTGGCTGATCCTGTCTGGCGGAGAGCTCTAGCGGCTCCGGTCTCCGGAAATGGAAGACATACAAGACCACTGATAATCTCCCTCCATCTGGGGCTCCACGCAAGATCTCACCCCGTGGAGTCAAAATGATCACAAGAACGGTGAGCAAAAATCCCAGAACCACACGGGGGGACCTAGTGAATGACCTGCAGAGAGCTGGGACCAAAGTAACAAAGCCTACCATCAGTAACACACTACGCCGCCAGGGACTCAAATCCTGCAGTGCCAGAGGTGTCCCCCTGCTTAAGCCAGTACATGTCCAGGCCCGTCTGAAGTTTGCTAGAGTGCATTTGGATGATCCAGAAGAGGATTGGGAGAATGTCATATGGTCAGATGAAACCAAAATAGAACTTTTTGGTAAAAACTCAACTCGTCGTGTTTGGAGGACAAAGAATGCTGAGTTGCATCCAAAGAACACCATACCTACTGTGAAGCATAGGGGTGGAAACATCATGCTTTGGGGCTGTTTTTCTGCAAAGGGACCAGGACGACTGATCCGTGTAAAGAAAATAATGAATGGGGCCATGTATCGTGAGATTTTGAGTGAAAACCTCCTTCCATCAGCAAGGGCATTGAAGATGAAACGTGGCTGGGTCTTTCAGCATGACAATGATCCCAAACACACCGCCCGGGCAACGAAGGAGTGGCTTCGTAAGAAGCATTTCAAGGGCCTGGAGTGGCCTAGCCAGTCTCCAGATCTCAACCCCATAGAAAATCTTTGGAGGGAGTTGAAAGTCCGTGTTGCCCAGCGACAGCCCCAAAACATCACTGCTTTAGAGGAGATCTGCATGGAGGAATGGGCCAAAATACCAGCAACAGTGTGTGAAAACCTTGTGAAGACTTACAGAAAACGTTTGACCTGTGTCATTGCCAACAAAGGGTATATAACAAAGTATTGAGAAATTTTTGTTATTGACCAAATACTTATTTTCCACCATAATTTGCAAATAAATTCATTCAAAATCCTACAATGTGATTTTCTGGAATTTTTTTTCTCATTTTGTCTGTCATAGTTGACGTGTACCTATGATGAAAATTACAGGCCTCTCTCATCTTTTTAAGTGGGAGAACTTGCACAATTGGTGGCTGACTAAATACTTTTTTTCCCCACTGTACATCCTGGGACTATGTAGTTGCTCATACCAAGCGGGGGGGGGGGATATGTCAATCTCCATACACAGTTTAAGGACAGGTGTAGTATTGTGAAAGTAGGGAATTACCAGAAATGGCAGTGCGACCCATATAAGGGTAGGTACTGTCTGAAAGTCTGAATTACGCTAAAACAGGTTACAGACCTGAACAAGTGAGATATCCTCTTCAACTGGGGCACCCTATAGAGTAAACCTCTCTGAGGGAGGTAGTGAGACCGGGGCTGTGGTGAAGATAGTGCAAACTATAGACCTAAAGGAAGTAGTACAGGTGGAGACGGGGTAAGGAGATCTGGACCTGTGGTTGGAATGGGTTCAGTATACGGCAAGAACTATGTCTAAAGAGGACTGTTATGCCTGTGGGACAGCCAAACCAAGGTTAACAACTACTCCGTTCCCCTTGACAGGCTTTAATTCTCTGTCAGGTTTATCCTCCATGATTAAATTGTTCAAGCCACCTAGGAATGTGGTGATGGAGTCTTGTAGTAACTTGCACTATCTGTATCCCCCGATAACAAAGTCACCCCGACCTAGGTTGCCTCCGTTTGAAGTCTCAGGGGATTCTTAATTGTTTTTCTAGGACTAGTAAGATAGGATACAGGGTAGGGCATCTTAGCTCCTGCTTCCACACAGAGAATGTCATAACTAAAGAGACCATGACTAATCTCTCCTCTTTGTTGCAGCCAGAGGATTTTAGGAAACAAAACCAGGCCCGTGCTGACATCTGATGGTTGTGTGGTGATAACAGATTGTGAACTCACCTACATACGCAAACAATCAAACGTGTCAGAGACTGGTGAGTTGTCACGTAGAAAGTGGGACCTCCTCCCGGGATCCTTTGATGAAAGGATATACAGTGGGGAGAAGAAGTATTTGATACACTGCCGATTTTGCAGGTTTTCCTACTTACAAAGCATGTAGAGGTCTGTAATTTTTATCATAGGTACACTTCAACTGTGAGAGACGGAATCTAAAACAAAAATCCAGAAAATCACATTGTATGATTTTTAAGTAATTAATTTGCATTTTATTGCATGACATAAGTATTTGATCACCTACCAACCAGTAAGAATTCCGGCTCTCACAGACCTGTTAGTTTTTATTTAAGAAGCCTTCCTGTTCTCCACTCATTACCTGTATTAACTGCACCTGTTTGAACTCGTTACCTGTATAAAAGACACATGTCCACACATTCAATCAAACAGACTCCAACCTCTCCACAATGGCCAAGACCAGAGAGCTGTGTAAGGACATCAGAGATAAAATTGTAGACCTGCACAAGGCTGGGATGGGCTACAGGACAATAGGCAAGCAGCTTGGTGAGAAGGCAACAACTGTTGGCGCAATTATTAGAAAATGGAAGAAGTTCAAGATGACGGTCAATCATCCTCGGTCTGGGTCTCCATGCAAGATCTCACCTCGTGGGGCATCAATGATCATGAGGAAGGTGAGGGATCAGCCCAGAACTACACGGCAGGACCTGGTCAATTACCTGAAGAGAGCTGGGACCACAGTCTCAAAGAAAACCATTAGTAACACACTACGCCGTCATGGATTAAAATCCTGCAGCGCACGCAAGGTCCCCCTGCTCAAGCCAGCGCATGTCCAGGCCCGTATGAAGTTTGCCAATGACTATCTGGATGATCCAGTGGAATAATGGGAGAAGGTCATGTGGTCTGATGAAACAAAAATAGAGCTTTTTGGTCTAAACTCCACTCACCGTGTTTGGAGGAAGAAGAAGGATGAGTACAACCCCAAGAACACCATCCCAACCGTGAAGCATGGAGGTGGAAACATCATTCTTTGGGGATGCTTTTCTGCAAAGGGGACAGGACGACTGCACCGTATTGAGGGGAGGATGGATGGGGCCATGTATCGCGAGATCTTGGCCAACAACCTCCTTCCCTCAGTAAGAGCATTGAAGATGGGTCGTGGCTGGGTCTTCCAGCATGACAACGACCCGAAACACACAGCCAGGGCAACTAAGGAATGGCTCCGTAAGAAGTATCTCAAGGTCCTGGAGTGGCCTAGCCAGTCTCCAGACCTGAACCCAATAGAAAATCTTTGGAGGGAGCTGAAAGTCCGTATTGCCCAGTGACAGCCCCGAAACCTGAAGGATCTGGAGAAGGTCTGTATGGAGGAGTGGGCCAAAATCCCTGCTGCAGTGTGTGCAAACCTGGTCAAGACCTACAGGAAACGTATGATCTCTGTAATTGCAAACAAAGGTTTCTGTACCAAATATTAAGTTCTGCTTTTATGATGTATCAAATACTTATGTCATGCAATAAAATGCAAATGAATTACTTAAAAATCATACAATGTGATTTTCTGGATTTTTGTCTCTCACAGTTGAAGTATGGAGTGTGGAGAGGTTGGAGTCTGTTTGATTGAATGTGTGGACATGTGTCTTTTATACAGGTAACGAGTTCAAACAGGTGCAGTTAATACAGGTAATGAGTGGAGAACAGGAAGGCTTCTTAAATAAAAACTAACAGGTCTGTGAGAGCCGGAATTCTTACTGGTTGGTAGGTGATCAAATACTTATGTCATGCAATAAAATGCAAATTAATTTCTTAAAAATCATACAATGTGATTTTCTGGATTTTTGTTTTAGATTCCGTCTCTCACCGTTGAAGTGTACCTATGATAAAAATTACAGACCTCTACATGCTTTGTAAGTAGGAAAACCTGCAAAATCGGCAGTGTATCAAATACTTGTTCTCCCCACTGTATATTGATGGGATAGGAGTACCTCGAGGGGTTCCAGAAGAATTCAAAGCTAGGAATCAGATCGCAGCTGGGTTTGAATCAAGTATTTTCTGGTGGTCAACAATTAATAAAAGCGTAGATTGGATAAATTATATGTACTATAACCAGCAAAGATTTATAAACCACACTCGTGATGCAATAAAGGGATTAGCTGAGCAGACAGCGGCAACTAGCTTAATGGCATGGCAGAATAGAATATCATCAACAGCGCCGGAGAAGATGGCTGCCGTTTTACAGTTGTATAAGGCCATAAATCAACAGGAAAACGCTCATCCAGATGCAGCGCTCCTAGTGGCCGGGGACTTTAATGCAGGGAAACTTAAATCCGTTCTACCTAATTTCTACCAGCATGTTAAATGTGCAACCAGAGGAAAAAAAACTCTAGACCACCTTTACTCCACACACAGAGACGCATACAAAGCTCTCCCTCGCCCTCCATTTGGCAAATCTGACCATAACTCTATCCTCCTGATTCCTGCTTATAAGCAAAAACTAAAGCAGGAAGCACCAGTGACTTCGGTTAATAAAAAAGTGGTCAGATGACGCAGATGCTAAGCTACAGGACTGTTTTGCTAGCACAGACTGGAACATGTTCGGGATTCTTCAGACAGCATTGAGGAGTACACCACATCAGTCACTGGCTTCATCAATAAGTGCATCGATGATGTCGTCCCCACAGTGACCGTACGTACATACCCCAACCAGAAGCCATGGATTACAGGAAACATCCGCACTGAGCTAAAGGGTAGAGCTGCCGCTTTCAAGGAACGGGACTCTAACCCGGACGCTTATAAGAAATCCCGCTATGCCCTCCGACGAACCATCAAACAGGCAAAGAGTCAATACAGGACTAAGATTGAATCGTACTACACTGGCTCTGATGCTCGTCGGATGTGGCAGGGCTTGAAAACTATTACAGACTACAAAGGGAAGCACAGCCGTGAGCTGCCCAGTGACACAAGCCTACCAGACGAGCTAAACCACTTCTATGCTGCGCTCGAGGCAAGCAACACTGAAGCATGCATGAGAGCACCAGCTGTTCCGGATGACCATGTTATCACGCTCTCCGTAGCCGATGTGAGTAAGACTTTTAAGCAGGTCAACATTCACAAGGCCGCAGGGCCAGACGGATTACCAGGACATGTACTCCGAGCATGTGCTGACCAACTGGCAAGTGTCTTCACTGACATTTTCAACATGTCCCTGACTGAGTCTGTAATACCAACATGTTTCAAGCAGACCACCATAGTCCCCGTGCCCAAGGACTCTAAGATAACCTGCCTAAATGACTACCGACCCGTAGCACTGACGTCTGTAGCCATGAAGTGCTTTGAAAGGCTGGTCATGGCTCACATCAACAGCATTATCCCAGAAACCCTAGACCCACTCCAATTTGCATACCGCCCCAACAGATCCACAGATGATGCAATCTCTATTGCACTCCACACTGCCCTTTCCCACCTGGACAAGAGGAACACCTACGTGAGAATGCTATTCATTGACTACAGCTCAGCATTCAACACCATAGTGCCCTCTAAGCTCATCACTAAGCTAAGGATCCTGGGACTAAACACCTCCCTCTGCAACTGGATCCTGGACTTCCTGACGGGCCGCCCCCAGGTGGTAAGGGTAGGTAGCAACACATCTGCCACACTGATCCTCAACACGGGGGGCCCTCAGGGGTGCGTGCTCAGTCCCCTCCTGTACTCTCTGTTCACCCATGACTGCATGGCCAGGCACGACTCCAACACCATCATTAAGTTTTCCGATGACACAACAGTGGTAGGCCTGATCACCGACAACGATGAGACAGCCTATAGGGAGGAGGTCAGAGACCTGGCCGTGTGGTGCCAGGACAACAACCTCTCCCTCAACGTGACCAAGATAAAGGAGATGATTGTGGACTACAGGAAAAAAAAGAGGACTGAGCACGCCCCCATTCTCATCGACAGGGCTGTAGTGGAACAGGTTGAGAGCTTCAAGTTCCTTGGTGTCCACATCACCAACGAACTATCATGGTCCAAACACACCAAGACATTCGTGAAGAGGGCACGACAAAGCCTATATCCCCCCTCAGGAGACTGAAAAGATTTGGCATGGGTCCTCAGATCCTCAAAAAATTCTACAGCTGCACCATCGAGAGCATCCTGACTGGTTGCATCACCACCTGGTATGGCAACTGCTTGGCCCCTGACCGCAAGGCACTACAGAGGGTAGTGCGTACGGCCCAGTACATCACTGGGGCCAAGCTTCCTGCCATCCAGGACCTCTATACCAGGCGGTGTCAGAGGAAGGCCCTCAAAATTGTCAAAGACTCCAGCCACCCTAGTCATAGACTGTTCTCTCTGCTCCCGCACGGCAAGCGGTACCGGAGTGCCAAGTCTAGGTCCAAAAGACTTCTCAACAGCTTCTACCCCCAAGCCATAAGACTCCTGAACAGCTAATCATGGCTACCCGGACTATTTGCACTGCCCCCCCACCCCATCCTTTTATGCTGCTGCTCCTCTGTTAATTATTTATGCATAGTCACTTTAACTCTACCCACATGTACATATTACTTCAACTACCTCAACTAGCCGGTGCCCCCGCACATTGACTCTGCACCGGTACCCCCCTGTATATATAGCCTCCCTACTGTTATTATATTTTACTTCTGCACTTTTTTTTCTCAACACTTTTTTTGTTGTTGTTTTATTTTTACTTTTTTTGTTAAAAATAAATGCACTGTTGGTTAAGGGCTGTAAGTAAGCATTTCACTGTAATGTCTGCACCTGTTGTATTCGGCGCATGTGGCCAATACAATTTGATTTGATTTGATTTGAATAGCTTTAGATATGCTTTTGGCTGAGCGGGGCGGAGTTTGTGTTCTGTTTGGATATATGTGCTGTACTTTCATCCCCAAACAATACAGCACCGGATGGGTCCGTGACCAAAGCGCTTCAGGGACTCACCACGCTGGCGAACGAACTGGCTGAGAACTCTGGTATTGATAGCTCCCTAAACGGTTGGTTTGATAACATATTTGGTAAATGGAAAACTATTGTTGTAACTATTCTGGGTGCAGTTATAGCTTCTATGGGTATACTTGTTCTTTGTGGATGTTGTCTTATTCCCTGTGTCCGAGGGTTGGTGAGCAAGGCGATGGAGAAGGCGGTTTCCCAACAGATGGTGAGATACGGCCCAATCCCGGACTCCGACCTAAGGAATGAAGGATATGACCTACCAGGCTTGGTGGAGGACGACGACGATCCAGATAGTTTGAGACTGGATGTTTTCCTAGAACTATAAATCTCTAGTTTAAAAGTTATTGTAATGATATTTTGTGTATTAAAGTCTCGTTTTAAGTATGATGTTCTAGTTACCATTGCTAAAAAGTAACGTTACGCTTTTAATCATGGGGTAAGCCTGATGAACCTGTAGTGTTTTTATATGCAAACCAACTTATATACTTCAATGAGTGTGATTCATTTCTATAACAACATATATTTTGTATGTGTGTAATATTTAGTCAAAGGATGGAATTGATAGATTAATTATTAATGACTAATTATTACACCCTGAAACTGTGTATAATGTGTTAGAAATGTGTGAGTGTAGGACCAGTAAAGGCTATGGCATTGAGCCACTATTTAGCAATGTGAGTAAGGGTTAGGCCAGACAACAAAGACAACTGAGAAACTAAGATAAAGAGGCCACCCAATTTAGGGAGGGGAGAAACTGTTATGAAAACATGGTGCAGAATATAACGGCAATAACTGAGTAATGCAGGGAGTAGGATATGTGTGTGTGTGTGAACTGATGGTCAGTAGAGCAGTTTTAGAGTGGAAAACTACAGCCCGCCTACAGAGGGGATTTATTTTTGTATGACGTATGAGTATAAAAAGATGGACTCTGAAATTGTGATGGCAGAATTCTCAATGAATAAATATCTCTGACTATGCAGACCGGGACTCTGGCCGTTACTTAAATCCCAAAAGACTTACAACCTTTTGGGAGACGCACAGAGACACTAAAATAGTTTGTTAAATAATTCACGTAACACAGTACACCCAGTCACCACAAAAATACAGGCGTCCTTCCTAACTCAGCTGCCGGAGAGGAAGGAAAACGCTCAGGGATTTCACCATGAGGCCAATGGTGACTTTAAAACAGTTAGAAAGTTTAATGGCTTTGATAGGAGAAAACTGAGGATGAATCATCAACATTGTAGTTGCTCCACAATATTAACCTAATTGACAGAGTATATACTCACTAACTGTAAGTCGCTCTGGATAAGAGCGTCTGCTAAATGACTAAAATGTCAATGTAAAAAAAGGAAACCTGTACATGTATTGTGTTTGCAATAAGGCACTAAAGTAAAACTGCAAATAATGTGGCAAAGAAATGAACTTTATGTCCTGAATAAAAAGCGTAATGTTTGGGGCAAATTCAACACAACACATCACTGAGTACCACTCTTCATATTTCCAAGCATGGTGGTGGCTGCATCATGTTATGGGTATGCATGTCATTGGCAAGGACTAGAGACTTTTTTAGGATAAAAAGAAACGGAATAGAGATATGTACAGGCAGATTCCTAGAGGAAAACCTGGTTCAGTCTGCTTTCCAACAGATACTGGGAGACAAATTCCCTCTTCAGCAGGACAATAACCTAAAACACAAGGCCAAATATTCACTGGAGTTGCTTACCAAGACGACATTGAATGTTCCTGAGTGGCTTAGTTAAAGTTGTGACTTAATTCGGCTTGAAAACCTATGGCAAAAAATGGCTGTCTATATAATGTATATTGCATATATTTTACAATCCAGTTGTGCAAAGCCCTTGGAGACTTACCCAGAAAGACACAGCATTAATCGACTCAGGGGTGTGAATACTTATGTAAATGAGATATTTCTGTATTTCATTTCCAATACATTTGCAAAAATTTCAAAAGCGTGTTTTCACTTTGTCATTATGGAGTATTGTGTGTAGCTGCGTGAGAGAAAATATTATAGTTGAATCCATTTTTAACCCTCCCGTTGTCCTGGTATTCTGTACACACGCCGTGCCCTCCGGGTCGAACTGTCCCCCTCTCACTAAAGGCCCAGTTGGAACATGTGGGACAGTATGGGTGCGAGCAGCCTTTGCAGATGTATTTGTTACACCTGGTGCACACCGTGTGTGTTTTACAGTCCTTCTTTGTGGGGCAGACCTGACACCTCTTCCTCTTACTGGGTTGTGCGGGGTTGGGTGCTTGGGCCGGTGGTGCTGCGTGGTCCGGTGCTGCGGGGGCGTGATCCCGCCGGGGCTGATCACGATACGTAGCCCTCTGAACAGCTTTGACGAGCGCCGCAGAGGCTTCGGTGCGAGGGAGACGGGCCCTTCTTTGTATGAACGGAGTCACTAGTGCCTTTCCCAGCTGCTCGAGGAACACCCTCCTCTTGTTTCGCTTGCCAGGCATCCAAGTGGGGTTGAGCTCTCGCCATATGACAAAAGCGTTGTAAGAGGACACGTCAAGGATGTTGTGGAAGATGACCAGGGGCCAGCGCGCGGTCATCCTCCTGCAGCTGTAGGTTCCAATCACCTTGTCTAGGTTGTCCACACCTCCCTTGTTGCTGTTGTAGTCTAGGACGATGGCCGGCTTCTTGTCCTGGCGACGGCTAACGTGAGCCTCGGTGTGCAGCGTGCTCAGGAGTAAGACGTTCTTGTTTTTCTTTGCCAGGTAGGACACTAGAGCGGTGGTGGACGTGAAGGCGAACTTGGAGGAGAAGAGGAGCCTGTCCTTTGAGGCGAGCAGCGCCTGCGGAGCTCTGGCTTGTTCTTTCTGACTGTGCCGACCACGGTGACGTTCCTGGTCAGGAGCTGGCGCGCGAGCTCGTATGAGGTGAAGAAATTGTCGCAGGTGACGTTGTGACCCCTGAGTCCCTGCGTCAAATCGAGCACGACCCTCATCCCCTGGTTCTTCTCGGGGCCTCCGCATGTGGCCTTGCCGGTGTAGACCTGCATCTTCCAGGCGTAGCTGGATTTGGAGTCGCAGGCCACCCATGTCTTGATGCCGTATTTGGCCGGCTTGCTTGGGATATACTGGCGGAAAGGACATCGGCCTGGAGGAGAGAGAGAGCGGCGGAGGAGAGAGAGAGAGAGAGAGAGAGAGAGAGGAGCGAGAGAGAGAGAGAGAGAGAGAGAGAGAGAGAGAGAGGAGAGAAGAGAGAGAGAGAGAGAGAGAGAGAGAGAGAGAGAGAGAGAGAGAGAGAAGAGAGAGAGAGAGGAGAGAGAGAGAGAGAGAGAGAGAGAGAGAGAGAAGAGAGAGGAGGAGAGGAAAGACGAAAGACAAGAGATTAGCTTTAGCGTGTTGTGTTGTGTTGTGTTCAGTGTTGTGTTCAGTGTTGTGTTCAGTGTTGTTGTTGTTGTTGTTGTGCTCTTGTACGGTGTTGTTGGCCCCGGCACACCTCTGAAAGGGACCAGTTGCTCGTCCACCGTCACGTCGGGCCCCGGGGTTGTAGAGGAGCGGCAGCCTCTCGACCCACTTGTCCCAGACCTCTCTCACGGCCGCAAGTTTGTCACCGCCGCCTGCTGCGCGTCTCTCGGCTCTGGTCTGGCGGTCGTCGGGCGAAGGAGTCTCGAGTAAGCGTGAAAGACTTTGAGCGGCATGGTTGCGCGGAAAATGGTCCTTCCGCTCTCGGCGTCCCAGAGACTAGAGGCCGCTTCGCCTCGGGACCTGTACACGCCGGCTAGGATGAGCAGCCCTACGTAGGCTCGCAGGTCTGTGGAGTCCATCGCTTTCCAGCGGCCGCCGCCGCCGCGGTCGCGGTCTTCGTGGTCTTCGTGGTCGTCGTCGTCGGCGTAGTGGCGGCGGTGGTCGTCGTCGCCGTCGTCGCCGTCGCCTCGGGCTCCGTATTTTCGAACGCCCTCCAGATTGGTCATCTCCAGGATGATGTCTTCTATCTCGGGTGTGAAAAACAAGCGGAACGTGGAGAGGATGTCGCGGGCTTGGCCTACGGCCTGCCTAGTAGGCCCGGGCCTCATGTCCTCCGGCACCTCAGCAACCGGCCTGTTACTATTTGCCGCTGCCGCGGCCCCTCCGACGCCCCGATTGTTGTCACAGGGCACCGAGCACCATTGGATTTGGCCGTTTCTCGACACGAATGTCTCTCTTTCCACTCGAGGGATATCGTGTTGTGTTCTGGGGCTGATGCTGCGGCGGCGGCGGCTGCTGCGGCTGCGGAAGCGGCGGAGGTCTCCTCGCTCTCCTCGCTCACTTTCACCTTCCCCTTGTTCTTCCCCTTGTTCTTCTTCTTCTTGTTGGTCGTCGTCGTCGTCGTCGTCGTCATCGTCTCGTTCGTCTTCTACGCCTTGACCTTCTTCTACTTGGACATCGTCCTCGTCATCGGCGGCGTCGGCGGCTGCGGCGTCGTAGTCGTCGTCGTCGTCGTCCTCTGTGGTCTCCTCGTCCTCTGGGTTGTATTCCTCGCCGTCTTCTTCTTCGGACGCTTCCTCGTCCGCTTCCTCATCGCAGTCAGAGTCATTGGAAAATATCTGTTCTAGGACCTGTTTGGCCGTGAATCGCACAGCACTCATAATAGCTTCGGCACCCAGGCTGGGGAAGTCCCCAAGACCTCTCTCTTCGGCACGTGTCCGGACATGCCACGGAGGCAATATTAGTAGTAGTAGTAGTAGTAGTAGTAGTAGTAGTAGTAGTAGTAGTAGTAGTAGTAGTAGTAGTAGTAGTAGTAGTAGTAGTAGTAGTAGTAGTAGTAGTAGTAGTAGTAGTAGTAGTAGTAGTAGTAGTAGTAGTAGTAGTAGTTATTGGTGTTGGTGTTGGTGTTGGTGTTTGTTTACGGCTTACCTAGTACCTCTGGCTCAGAGCTTATGCCTCTAACGTGTAGCCTGGGTCGTTTTGACCCAGACAGGACAGGACAGGACAGGACAGGACAACGCTAGGGGTTATACAGCAACTCGCTCTAACACTCTGACATGTAACCTGGGTCGTTTTGACCCGGTCAGGACAGCAGGTGGAGACATAGAGCGAGTTGCTCTAACACCTAGGCTCTAACACGTAGCCTGGGTCTTTTTGACCCGGTCAGGACAGCGGGAGGGGATATACAGCCACTCGCTCTAACACCTAGGCTCTAACACGTAGCCTGGGTCCTTTTGACCCGGACAGGACAGGACAGGACAGCGGGAGGAGATATACAGCGAGCCACTCGCGCTAACACCTAGGCTCTAACATTAACCCCAAAAAAAACAAAAAAAAATGAATATAATATAATTTATTATTTTTATGGGAGTGGTCATTGAATCCACAATATAACAGGTTCGTGTCTCACAGACAAACAACATCGATCGAAGCTATGTCGACTTTCCAGAACACAGAAAACGTCAAGGGGGATTCTTGCTGCATCACTGCAGTGTTTGACATACACACGTCGGACTCCAGTCACGTAACTACTACTACCGACAATACCACCACCACCACCACCACCACCGTCGTCGCCACCGTGATCGGTCTGGGCATCGTCGGAGGGTCGACTCGACTGAATCTGAGCACCATCAACTTCAACGACATCTATTCTGCGTTCAATCGAGTAGTGAACAACATACCCATACTTCTCGGCTACACGGTGAAAAGCCTCTCGGTCATGCCCAACAACAAACTGGAGGTGAGACTATTTGTCGAACCCAAATATAGTCTGTTGAGGTATGAGCTGTGGCTCGTTCGGGTCGTAGGACAGGCTCTGCTCTTGTGGTTTTACCACGGTGCAGTGTCACACATCATGGTGACACACCGGGACCACCATGTGCAGAAGATACACCGTCAAGCTGTGGGATGGTGTCCCTGTGCTGCAACGTTGACCGGGTTCGACGACAGCGAGTCTTGTACTTGTGCTTTGTACTACGACATGTGGGACATGGACGTTCGTCACAGCCACGTCCGAGACCATTTGTTGACATATTATCGGACAAAATATCGGCAAATGCCATGCGACATCTCATCCGTGTGTAGCGGTGTCCACATGACAGATCTCTCAGATGAGGAACAGACACTTCTGATGAAGAAAGTCGCCTGGATATTTCAAGGCTTTTCTGTTGGCCCCAAACAACACGCCATGATGGGGATCCGTTCGAGCCTAGGCATACCTTGTGATTTCACGAAAACCCAAAATGTTGTACCGCAAGTCTACAAGTTGACAGACTGTCAGAATGAAACACGTGCGGAGATGTTCAATTGTCAGCAAGCCGAAGAGCAGATGACATATATTCACTTGTCGAGGAAATGGTTATCTTGGGTTTCCAGCATTGTCCTCGACTAGTGACACACACACACACCTACAATATTACAAGGAAATCACCAGATTCTTTTACCAAGTTAAAAATTTCACTGTAATGTCTGTACCTACAATGTGACCAATAAAAAGTTGATTTAATTTCATTTGCAAGGGTCCCGTTCACAGCACAGCACACACTCGCTCTAACACTCTAACACGTAGCCTGGGTCGTTTTCACCCCAGCCAGGACACGAGAGGACAACGCTAGGGGTCATACAGCCACTCGCTCTAACACATAGGCACTGACACGTAGCCTGGGTCTTTTTATTTTTATTTTTTTATTTTTGTTTGACCCGGACAGGACAGCGGGAGGAGATATACAGCCACACGCTCTAACACATAGGCACTGACACGTAGGCTGGGTCGTTTTGACCTCGGACAAGAAAGGACAGGACAGGACAGGACAGGACAGGACAGCGGCACGGGATATACAGCCACTCCCTCTAACACATAGGCACTGACACGTAGCCTGGGTCTGTCTGACCCCGGACAAGACAGGGCAACGCTAGGGGTTACACAGCCACTCACTCTAACACGTAGCCTGGGTCTTTTTGACCCGGACAGGACAACGGGAGGGTTATCAAAGACCTATCATTTTACAGCGGTACAATGCCGACATCTAGTGGTCATACAACATACAGGGTGAACGAAAACACATGCAAACACAACGCATAACCGCCAGAGGGGCTTCACCGGCTTGTGGACTGTGCTTTCTAATAACTAATAGCTTTTCTAACACGCTGTCCTTGGACAGTTGAGTGGAACCTAGATTAGGCTTCACTGAGCCTTGCAATGATCATGAGCACATTTACCTAGGTGTGCTTGTGTGTGTGCGCATTCTCATTGTCTCCCCCTAGCGTTCCTATAGTGTCTTTACCTATTCAGGCATAGGCAAGCGGCTGCAACGATGCTTTTCTAATAGCTTTTCTAACACGCTGTCCTTGGACAGTTGAATGGAACCTAGATTAGGCTTCACTGAGCCTTGCAATGATCGTGAGCACGTTTATCTAGGTGTGCTTGTGTGTGCATTCTCATCGTCTCCCCATAGCGTTCCTATAGTGTCCTTACCTATTCATGCATAGGCAATAGCGGCTGCAATGATCTGATACAAGTGTAATGAATATGCTAGTTCGGATATGATAGCAATAACGGAGAGACAGATCTAAAGGATAAATAAACATAACCAATGAAATGAGAGACACAGACGTGTTCAATGACATGTTTAGTTGTTTACGTTTATTCGGTGTCATTGACATACAACATGCTGTACGGGGAACTGGGGTTGGTATTAGTGATCGGCCTCAGCTGGTGCTCCGTCATGGCTGAGGGATTCCACATTGACACGGTCCAGGGTTTCCTTCTCGTGATCTGTCAGGGTCCTGTTCTTCAACAGGAGACAGTTGTACCACGAGGCCATTGCGGTAGTCGATTCGGTGGGTGATCCTGGTGTAGATTACTGGTGGCGATGTAGGAGTGTATAGGAGGCCTGCTTGGGTTATCCGAGGTGGGTTTGATGAGAGCGCAGAGCGAGTTGATGTCACAGTGATCGACTGGGCAGAGTTTGCTGTGCCCAGATAAGGTTTCCCAGAGAGGAGCGCTCAGTGACAATCGCTCTCGAGCCTAACCCGTATATAGTTCCTCATGCGGTCCCGGTGATTTTCGTCTAGACATCTACATATTGACGGCTCTACCTGAAGTAACCTCATTTGGAACCGGTTGGCATTAACTGCAACCCGCGTCCAATATGATGAGCGTGCCTCCCTGGAGTCTTCCGACATGGACACAAACTGTACCTGGGCTATTGGGTTGCTGAACTGTACCCTGCGATGTTGGTCTTGTTGCTTCTTGTTGTTCTTCTCATTCACGGTTGTCTCCACTTCATCCTCGCCCGGTACCTGGGCTATGGGCTTGCTGAAATGTACACTGCGGTGTTGGTCTTGTTGCTTCTTGTTGTTCTTCTCATTCACGGTTGTCTCCACTTCATCCTCGCCCGGTACCTGGGCTATGGGCTTGCTGAAATGTACACTGCGGTGTTGGTCTTGTTGCTTCTTGTTGTTCTTCTCATTCACGGTTGTCTCCACTTCATCCTCGCCCGGTACCTGGGCTATGGGCTTGCTGAAATGTACACTGCGGTGTTGGTCTTGTTGCTTCTTGTTGTTCTTCTCATTCACGGTTGTCTCCACTTCATCCTCGCCCGGTACCTGGGCTATGGGCTTGCTGAACTGTACCCTGCGGTGTTGGTCTTGTTGCTTCTTGTTGTTCTTCTCATTCACGGTTGTCTCCACTTGATCCTCGCCCGGTACCAGGTAACGTCCGCGTCTGCGTCTGCGTCTGCGTCTGCTTCCGCCTCTGCGTCTGCGTCTGCTTCCGCCTCTGCGTCTGCGTCTGCGTCGTGGACGAGTTTCGTGATTTGAGCACTCGTTTAGCACGTCACACAGGGCATTGCATTGGGATGTCATGGAGGATTGGGCTGTCTCGGTAGAGAGGTTGTGATCGTTGTGCCCCAAGCACCGTTTCTTGGTAATCGGTCTGGGTTTAGGTCTGTGTGTATCGATATTCGCCTCGTGAGACATCATGTATGCTGTTCGACACCTAATGACTCGGTTCTATGATTATTATACTGTAGCGTCTATGGGATCCGTGTGTGTGTGTATATATGGGTAATGTAGTGTGGTGTGAGATGTATTAATGTGTGCCATTCGCATGTAAATATATATGTCCGTACACACTGCACGCATAGCCCTATAGTGAAGGTCTTTACACAGTCTACCACTATTCTATCTGCCACGCTTGTCCGGTTGGAATAAAGAAGTGGCGTGAGTCGGTAATATGTACCCAGCTCATGTACGCTTTCATATCATCCCTACCTACACCTGTGAATGTTGTCTATGTTCCTATGCATAGTATTGTTATGTTGAAGTGATGAACCTGTGTCAATAAAGGATACACCAGAGGCTAAGACGATTTGTTCCTTGTCATTTATTCACTGTCATTTACTCACATTTACACCACAAAAATCACATATATATTTCAGGTTGAAATGCACACGGGAGGGTAGTCCACTAGTGGGACACGTAATGTTCATCGCCAACAACCAAGTAACAAAGGCACAATAGGGACAACATGTGTTAAGCTACACAACTGATTTTACATTGTAAGGAGACCTAGGGTCTATCCATGAGGGACAGTGTCAAGATTGTTATGCATTCCTTCTGAAGCTCCGGGTCTTGTAGACAGCTTTGTGTTTCGGGCGATGCAGATCTTTACACCGGGGACTGGGGCTGTAAACACAACGCACAACACCGTGCACAACGCTCAACATACTCTGGGTTCTATGAAAATATCACTACTATAGCCATACCAAACGGTCTGGGTAAGGTCTAGCGCTACCAATCCCCTCGGTTCTCAGCTCAGACAGAGGTGGAGATTACAGAGACGATGGATGGAGGTCCTTACATGAAGCTGGACTGCGAATTGTAAGGGTTGACGGTTCTGCTGCTCATGTAGTCTCGAGCTGAGGAGGGTATGGAACTGGGGTTGGTATTAGTGATCGGCCTCAGCTGGTGCTAGATCCAGGGTCCAGGAAATCTTGTGGTGTTGGTTGTTTCCAACGATGACTGTTGCCCCTGTCATCTTATTTACTTTGAGTCTTGTGAAGGTTGGACTAGGAGTTGCTGCGGTGCTGCAAATTGCACGTGTCTCACGGGGTAGTCAGACAAGCTTTTCACTGACGGGTCGACGTAGCTCGCAAGCATGGCTAACAGAGAGTCGAGATGGTGGTAGTGTGTCAACTCTAGGTACATGGGTCTTGTGAAGGGACTGTCCTTGGGTCCTATCATTGCATTGACTCCATCACTGCTGAGGGATTTCACATTGACACGGTCCAGGGTTTCCTTCTCGTGATCTGTCAGGGTCCTGTTCTTCAACAGGAGACAGTTGTACCACGAGGCCATTGCGTTAGTCGATTCGGTGTGTGATCCTGGTGTAGATTACTGGTGGCGATGTAGGAGTGTATAGGAAGGCCTGCTTGGGTTATCCGAGGTGGGTTTGATGAGAGCGCAGAGCGAGTTGTTGTCACAGTGATCGACTGGGCAGAGTTTGCTGTGCCCAGATAAGGTTTCCCCCAGAGGAGCGCTCAGTGACAATCGCTCTCGAGCCTAACCCGTATATAGTTCCTCATGCGGTCCCGGTGATTTTCGTCTAGACATCTAGATATTGACGGCTCTAACTGACGTATCCTCCTTCGGAGCAGTTTGGTATTGACTGCAACCCGCCACCAATATGATGAGCGTGCCTCCCTGGAGTCTTCCGACATGGACACGAACTGTACCTGGGCTATGGGCTTGCTGAAATGTACACTGCGGTGTTGGTCTTGTTGCTTCTTGTTGTTCTTCTCATTCACGGTTGTCTCCACTTGATCCTCGCCCGGTACCTGGGCTATGGGCTTGCTGAAATGTACACTGCGGTGTTGGTCTTGTTGCTTCTTGTTGTTCTTCTCATTCACGGTTGTCTCCACTTCATCCTCGCCCGGTACCTGGGCTATGGGCTTGCTGAAATGTACACTGCGGTGTTGGTCTTGTTGCTTCTTGTTGTTCTTCTCATTCACGGTTGTCTCCACTTCATCCTCGCCCGGTACCTGGTAACGTCCGCTTCGGCGTCTGCGTCGTGGAGGACTTTCGTGATTTGAGCACTCATTTTGCACGTCACACAGGGCATTGCATTGGGATGTCATGGAGGATTGGGCTGTCTCGGTAGAGAGGTTGTGATCGTTGTGCCCCAAGCACCGTTTCTTGGTAATCGGTCTGGGTTTAGGTCTGTGTGTATCGATATTGGCCTCGTGAGACATCATGTATGCTGTTCGAAACCTAATGACTCGGTTCTATGATTATTATACTGTAGCGTCTATGGGATCCGGGGTGTGTGTGTGTGTGTGTGTGTGTGTGTGTGTGTGTGTGTGTGTGTGTGTGTGTGTATATGGGTAATGTAGTGTGGTGTGAGATGTATTAATGTGTGCCATTCGCATGTAAATATATATGTCCGTACACACTGCACGCATAGCCCTATAGTGAAGGTCTTTACACAGTCTACCACTATCCTATCTGCCACGCTTGTCCGGTTGGAATAAAGAAGTGGCGTGAGTCGGCAATATGTACCCAGCTCATGTACGCTTTCATATCATCCCTACCTACACCTGTGAATGTTGTCTATGTTCCTATGCATAGTATTGTTATGTTGAAGTGATGAACCTGTGTCAATAAAGGATACACCAGAGGCTAAGACGATTTGTTCCTTGTCATTTATTCACTGTCATTTACTCACATTTACACCACAAAAATCACATATATATTTCAGGTTGAAATGCACACGGGAGGGTAGTCCACTAGTGGGACACGTAATGTTCATCGCCAACAACCAAGTAACAAAGGCACAATAGGGACAACATGTGTTAAGCTACACAACTGATTTTACATTGTAAGGAGACCTAGGGTCTATCCATGAGTGACAGTGTCAAGATTGTTTTGCATTCCTTCTGAAGCTCCGGGTCTTGTAGACAGCTTTGTGTTTCGGGCGATGCAGATCTTTACACCGGGGACTGGGGCTGTAAACACAACGTACAACACCGTGCACAACGCTCAACATACTCTGGGTTCCATGAAAATATCACTACTATAGCCATACCAAACGGTCTGGGTAAGGTCTAGCGCTACCATCCCCTCGGTTCTCAGCTCAGACAGAGGTGGAGATTACAGAGACGATGGATGGAGGTCCTTACATGAAGCTGGACTGCGAATTGTAAGGGTTGACGTTTCTGCTGCTCATGTAGTCTCGAGCTGAGGAGGGTATGGTCACCACATCCGGGATGTCTCTCTGACAATCAACCGGGATCCTTTCGTGCTTCCCCTTTAGGATGGTAGATGTCAGCACCATGGTCACCACGTACATGAGGTAGATTATGATATTGAACACGGCGATAGCGCACTCCATGTTATGCAACCTCTGCTGGTTGCTGATCAGAGGTCGGTACAGCAACTCCATGCAGCCTGCGATCACAGCCATGAACAGCTCAATGTTCATCATGATCAGGCACGTCAGCACGGTCCTGGTGCTATTGGTAGACTCCGGACCCCCGTAGGAGCCCTCGGAGTCGTCCAGTTTCCTTTTGCTCTTGGCTGCGAAGTAGCTGAGCACTATGCTCACCACCATGGCCAGGCAACCGAGCGTGATGAGGGCTATCCCTGCGTGGATGTAAGCGTGCTGGTATTCGGGTCTGCCTTCTGAAGGAGGCGACTGCGTTGCGGCTGAGTCCAGCCGGCCCGTGGTCCTGGTAACGTGCCTGTTGTCAATGAAGTAGAGAACGTTGTTGGGAATGGTGAGAAATCCCACGATGAGAGAGGTGATGACTGCAATGGCACCTCCCAGCTTGCCCCTGAAACGGACCTTGCTCAGCATGGGGCCGTTAGGTATCGCTGACATTCTGCTGTTAAACAGATCTTTGCTCTTGGATATCAATGACTCGAAGCCTCCAAGGCTTGGTTTCTTGCGATTCATATCTGTTTTAGGGAATCGCTGGCCTCCTCCCTGGGTTCCTAGGTTACCCGGGTTCTCTTTGTCCTTCCTTATTTACTCACGTTGCAAGATTGGGAGTACCCGAACGGTCCTCTTTTCTGTGGTTTTGTTTATCAATGGGATCCGGTTATAGTATCAGCCTACCAATCCTTGAACATTTAATACAATGAAGCTCCAAGACCCCGTGATCGAGTTCTTAGGCTCAGGAGGTGAACGATGTGCGAAGTCTACAGGCGACCACCGTTGGTACAAGGTTCAGGGTATCACCAAAACCATACACTCCATGGTGTACTGCAGGAAGCGGCCATCCGGTCACAACATGATAAGCATGGATCTGTTCACCAGGGTTGTAAAGGACCTGAACGCCAACCCGGAGAGCTCGCTCCAGTGGGTGCCTGAGTATGTAAGAAACCTGAATGCTCCCGAGTCCAAGGGCACCAAGTTCACGGAAGACCTGCTGCAACTGGTGAGGTCTAAAGCCCTGACCCCAGATGCCTGCAGACGCCTGTGGGACAGGAGCCGTATGTCCACCGGTATAGGCGTTGCGGTAGACGCACAGTGCAAGGACGTGTTCAACGGAAAGAAGAAGATAAGTGACGTGGGGCCCGTGTCTCGCCTCATTCTCACACAGCTCGAGGCCCTGTGCCTGACTCCCATTTGCGCAGGCCTCAAGGTTGCCGGTTTGCCCACGCCCGATATGTTCGGTGAACCCGGATCCTACACGTATCACAACGGCTGTACGCGAGGCTGCAAGGCCATCCGTGACACATGGGGCTCCTACACCGAGGTGGACCTTGTTGCCCACGACACAGTAAATGACAACATAGCGCTGCTGGAGCTCAAGACCAGGAACAACGACATTATCGACCAGACTACCCTGTGGCGATACAACACTCAGCTGTGGCTGACCTGGGTGATGTTCTCGCTCACGTACCCGAGCATGGCAGAGCGGTCAGCCGCATACCTTGTGATAATCAGACCGGGGACCAACCAGGTTACCATACGGAGTTGTTTAAGGCCCACGATATCTAAAAGTATACGCAGCAAGTTCCCGTGGCTCAACTGTTTCTGCACCCAGGTGCTTAATTGTCTAGCCCCTATGTGTGTGAACATGAGAGTCGAAACTCAGCTGGCCTCCTCGGCAAGTAGACGGGTATCCTGGGTAGACCCTAAAGACCTGTGTTATAGGAACATAATGTTCAACCAGGAAAAAATTAAAAACAGGAAGACTGTAGATGGGCCATTGACCTGGGTTTCGGATGATGTCTCTCGTGTTGACATCGACCAAGATCACGACAAGGAAGATCACGGCTAAGAGGAATACAAAACAAACGTACATGCGGTGTACATTTTACATGTTCTCTTTGTATAGTCCTTTAGCAGGACTCTCCCTACGCCACAACACTACAGCAGCAACCAAGCACCAAGGAAACACTTACCGAACCAGGACTAACGTCTCCACACGTAGAGCGTGTAGCCCAACTAGGGCTCATTTGACCAACCACGGGCCCCTAGCCTAGAGCATTTGTCAAAGGGTGCATAACCACATCCAACCAAGGTGTGCACTGGGCTTACATGTTGGCCAGGTTAGACTGTCCGTGTGCACAGACTATAGACCTACTCCATTTGGCTGTTACTCGATCGGATAACGCTTTGAACCGAAATGGGGTTGAAACACAAGGCTATCCACGCAATGCTCGCAAACCCTCACCTGGCACCGTTCGAATTGATCGACAGACCCTGCAAACGACAGGATTGGACTCTGATAGACCATCTCATGGTAATCCACAAAGTGAAGGAAAGTGACTACATCGAGGGTGATTCTCAGGCGTCCATAGTGAACATGGCCAGAACTCTGGCACTTTGCTACATCTCTGAGACTGCAGCCAGCCTGTGTGTAGTGCTCGTAAAGGACGGCTCCGGGGCCCAGAAACCATCCGTGAGGGAGCTCAGACTCAACCGAACCCCTGTACCTCACATAGAGTTCTGTAAGCGTAATCTGTGCGCCATAGAATACACCATGATGAAGCTGTTGGCCGACATGGGTATGAAAAACGACTTGTTTCTAGTGACCGGTGCCAAGGGAGACTCCTCCGAGGGCGAGCTCCTAAAGGGAACCTCGGTCGATAACCTGGTGTCTTTCCACCAGAAGTACCTGGAGTACCGGGAGTGCCAGGACGACATGTTATTCGCAAACACGCTCGACCGTTTCGAAGATCTGAATCCCGCAGAGTGTCAACTCTCCGCCGTAGATCCCGCAGACGGCTCGATAGACAGACCCGAGGGACTCGAGGGCGTCTTTGTGGCGACCTTCGCGGACCCCGAGACTATACAAGTGTCTGTATTGCGGGACGCGTGTCTACGGTGTACCACCACAGAGGCCGACACGCTGCTCGTGGAGTTGGCAAACATTCTGAAGGGTAGTGTGACCGTGTGCACCGGAGATTCAGATGTGGTGGCCGTGCTGACGGCTTGCGGCCGCGAGGGCATTACCATGAGGCTAGACAACAAGAGCTACCACGAGGATCGAGACATGCACATGTCAACCTTTGGAGAGCTGCTGTTTGCCATTCCCGACCACAGCACCCAAAGAAACATGGCATTTGGGGAGCTGGGTTCGAGCGAGAATAGGTTCCGAGTGCTTTCCGACATCTCAGCCGAGGAAGAATACCTGCTCCCGGCGCCTCGAAAACAACACGACGCTTTGGAGGTCATTCTGGATGATCACGGCAATGTCAACTTTAAAGAGAAACTAGCTAGGTACCTTTACCTAGGCGGGATCAGGGGATCTCTCTACTGCACCTTTCTGTATAGGTTCTTTGAGTCAACCGCACGGAACAGATTGCACGGTTTGGCCCTGGCTGTAAACAACGGCCGTCTCTGTGCCGAAACAGCCTGTTATATCTTCGAAACCCTGTGCCCCATATCTGACGAGAGTCCGCTATCGAGATCCGAATCGGATAACCCCCCGTCTACCGGCAAGAAGAGGACGATCTCCTGTGTCGAGGGACACCAAGTCCCCGACCTCTACCTAGACAAAGACGCAGAATATAAGGTGGTCCTGCTGAAAGAACAGAAACATGTAATGAATTGCCTCAAGCGGTTGAGTAAAGCGTACATGAACGGGATGATACCGAGGGGCAGTTACGGACGTTTCTTGAGGTTGAACCGATCAGGGCCCCACTTTTACATGCGCGTGAAAGGAGATGTACTCCGAGACGAGACAGACCGAACGGAAAAGCTGGCTTTCATGATTCTATGTGGGACCGATTATAACATCGTTCCTATGGGACTAGGGATGAAGAGATTGCTGACCGGAGTGGTGACCAACTACCAGTCATTTTCGTCTTGGTGCAAAGAGGTGAAGATGCTACTGTGGGGAGCAGGATCTCCTCGGGAGTGTGACTATCACACTATGGGTATGAAGCTGGCTGATATCACAAAGATCCCAACAAAGACCCGGTCTAGGTACTGGACAGAGTTGAATTGCGGATTAATGGCTAAGACCATGAAATATGTCTGGGAATTGTGGAACCTGGAGAGGCCTAGACCCGGACCCAACTATGGGTTCTCTGTACACGACGGCGGTGGCATAGTCCGCTTTGACTGTGACACCTCTAATGAAATGGAACCTTGAGGCCGTGATGATGATGTTTTACATGCTGTTCTATATGGACAGCAGAGGATGTGAGGTGACTGTGGTCTGTCTGTACGAAGTGTGTTATGCTGTATACAATAAACTCTATCATACCTATCTGACTGAAATACATCTAGTCTCTTACTCTAGTCTCTTACTTATAAAGCTTGTCATTTGATAAGGTCTGGAACATCACGGGGCCCTTGTCAATGTGCACCACATGTGCCCTAATGTGGACAGTAATGAGGACAACATACGATAACATACATATGACAATATGTATAGGATATACTATACTCGCTAAAGTATACGTGCACATGCAATAACATCTTCTCTGAATGGTCTGAATGGTGTAGTAGATGCACACATACCCATGCTTGGATATATGAGCGAGGATGGACCCAAGATAGGCTGGCATATCAGACCACTTACCACTGTTAGACTGCCTTTGACAATGGAATAATTGTATGGATGTAACCCTCTGGCCTTGAAATGAACAAGGAGACACAGGTGTTTCACTCTTTCCACTCACAGGTGTTTATTTCGTTTGTAGTACACAGATGTTGGTTGGTTTGGTAAAGGACTCAGCTCTACTAGTCAGGCACTACATAACACAAAGACATCTTCCATAGACATTGTTGGCATATCAAACACATGCATGTTACAGGAAAACACTACCAAGGAGATGAAACTCCTATTGGCCTCAGGGACCTTAGTGAAGGGTGTATTGCCCCTGAACAGTTGTTCCAGTGTATTAATCAATGCCATTTGATCATTTTGGTGTACAAGGAACTCTGATTCCTCTTCAGGAAGCAGTTGACCATGAGCAATGAGTACGTCTATTGCGGGCATGATACGAGTGATCCTCTCGATGTAGGAACACATCGCAGGCATAGACAGTAAATCGTTGACTCTATCACCAAGTGCGCGTCGCACCTTGGTTGTGAGGTTATATTCGGGAGGATCCGTCCTGACTGAAACAGACACACAGACACATAGAGTACCTTAAGTTAAGAGCGAGTCATGATCAACATATCCAGGCCTTGACTTCACAGTACAGTTGTTTGCACTCACCGAATTTTTCCCCCTGGTCCGCACGTAAACAGGTCATCATATAGGCAGGGATTTCTCTCACGTATAACCTCGAGGAATCCAAATGCCCGTTCCTCGGTCTTGAGGCAGTGGTCGATTAACTTGTACATCGTCGTGACCCTATTGGTCTTACTGTCATATGACCTGAGTGTATCCCCACCATCCGGGAATCGCATGAGGACTTGTTCAACGGTACCTCTGATCACTACATGCCTCTCTGCTATGTCATCCTTGAACCGCTCCAATGTATTACGATACTCCATTATACAGGCTGATGTTGTTTGTGACCGTGAATGTATATGTGGTAAAGGGGTTACTCCTTCATATGTGTGACTGTGAATGTATATGTGGTAAAGCGTTAATCCTTCATATATATATATACACCCCATGTCTGGATGAATGGTCTAGTAGAGGTACCCCTGTTTGGATACAAGAGCCATGATCTTGGATGTACCCAACCTCTGCTGAAATATCAGCACCTTTGCCAATTGCATACTTGTATAATGTTTGTGGTTACTCAATGCATCATCGGCTAATAAACATCCACAGACATTATGTGTAGTGAGGTATTCCATCATTTATTTTGTCTCACACATATAGACACAGCAAGGACATGATGATTACAGATATATGTTGTATATAGTGTATTGTATGTACATCCGACAGTTGTCTTGGTGAGAAGAAGAAGAAGAAGAAGAAGAAGAAGAAGAAAAGTCCCAGGGTGTAGAAGGGCTAGGCCGAACGCTGTCTTCCTAACCACGGGTCCCGGTGTCACACGATCGTTTCAGGTTCTGTAGAGTGACACACAGAGTGGGAGTGAGACAACCGTAACCGCACCACTGGTCACAGTTGCTGCTTTTATATGTACGAACGTAAGATTTCCTTACCCCTTTCCACAGCTCCGATCACAGACAAATCTGTAGCGCAGATGACATGTACGTCCTCCTGCATGTTTGTCACATCATACCTCGTATCGCCAAACGAACAAGTCGTGGGAACGTACACAGGGTGGTACAAAGGTGAATGTGGGCTCGAACATGGTTTATAAATACGGGACCGTATGCTACGGGTCCAGTAGGTGATCAACACCAGCCCAAAAACAATTAACAATGGAGCCCCGATCAAGCTGATTTTGAGCCACCCGTCTTTGTTGTTACTCCACCAAGACGTAGTACTGTAGTAGTCGTAGTAGTCAACCATTGTGTCAACTATTGTGAAGAGCTGAGAGCCCACTGCTTTGTGTAGCTTACTTGAATCCAAATATCATGCCCTAGACATATAATATATATTTCTTTTTTTAAATCACCGATTGTTAGTAGTTTAGACAACCCCACACCTGCACTGACAGTTGTTTATTTTATGTCCACTTTGACAATGACCACTCGCCACACACTATTAGTATATAAAGAATTATTTCATTTTAATATACACAGGTGGCACATACATCGTGACAGTACATTGGAACCGCATTGCAAGCAAATAGCCTTCAGTGTTGTCCATGGTTTAAACAGTGTGCGGTGTCGTTGCAGCTCCATTAAAATCAGTGTAGTCACCCGGGATCACTGTGGTGTTGATCTGTCCGCAGCTGAGGTTAGTTCCACAACCAGGTCAATTTCCTCGAGATAGGTGAAGATCAGACTCATCACAACCAATGTGCGTTTATGGTGATGGGATACAATAATGTCTGCTAGGTCACAAACGTCTAGCCTCTCACTACGTCCGTAGGGAATACGCTCATACCCCTTGATGATTTCCCATGTCAGCAACAGTTTCACTCGTTTCACAGTAGCATCACTGAGGTTCAACATTGTGTCTTGAAATGATGTCTTTATCTCCGGGTTCCAACGCATATCATACTTCACAAGTTTCTCAAGGCCGTGAGCCTCGAGATCCGACACTTTGAAGTCAGGGTTGTGCCTTTTGAGTATGTGGACCAGAACATCCCAGGCTACATTATTGTTCAGGTAGGCCTCCATCATATGGATCAGCGTCTCGGGGTGTTTCATATCAGGCCTCAGCTTCCTTTTCATCATGGCAATGCTGTCTGTCAGTTTACCATCTAGGCCAAGACCTTTGTGGTCTTGTATAGCTGCCACTACTTTATCATAGACATCTTTATGTCTCATTAGGTAGTTGGCCATTTTGAACTTCTGAGTCAGTTCCATTCTGTGTGTCTGCTCTGGCCTCTCAGAGAGCTGGACATGCAACTGTGTAAATACTGTATGTGATCCTGTTATATCGTTGTATCGGTCCTCCAACCCTGTGTAATACATCCAGACCTTACCGCATGGTGAGAGACAAAGTGGAAAGTGGACAAAGTCTAGAGGTCCCATAGATGCTGTTACTTACCATTTTATACATCTCGACCTAGGTTCATGTAGACTACCCACAGTTGCAAGTCATGGCTGTACACGTATACCTCAAGAGATGGAATCAATGTCACCTGAGTGACAAACTCAAGGATGTCACATTCGATAGGTTCCTAGCCATCCCAAACAAACAGGTGATGGCTGAATACGGAGAAGTTTTCGCTAAGCACCATCGGAACCTTTGCGATACTCTACGAAAAGCGCTGATGCAGAAACTGTTGGTAGATCGGACAGACGCTGTTACACCTACGCCATGGAAAAGTACAGGCACAGATCCCAGCGGTCTAGCGTCGACCATGAAGAGACTATCGGTCAAGGATCGACTGGGCGTCAGGAGAATATTCTTCAACTCTTCACCCCGTGACACAGACATGGGTTCCACTGTCACCAACTGTGAGCGACGTGTCTCCGCAAGGGACCGAATGGGGGTCCCGTGGAGAGCCAACAACTGGAGGCGAGAGAGAGGATTCAGATTGAGACCGGTGCACAGGATGGGTAACAAGCACTCTGAGTGTACTGGTACCAACATGGTCACTGGCAGACACAGTAGCCATAGAGCTCACCCTCATCGACCTCACCCTCATAGAGAACGTTCACGTCGAGGCGGAGACCCTGGGCACAGAGCTAACATGTTGAGATTCAGAAACAACTACAATGACTGACCTGATAATGGCTGACTGAGGGCGCAGCTCTCAGGCATATGCGTATGTGTGATCGGGTCCTTGTAATGTGACAATATGTGAAAAATAAAATGATGTCTACACAGAGGTGTGACTGTGAGCAGTTTATTTATTTCAATTCATTCTTTACATGTCAATGCAATACTCGACAGTACACTACATAGGGATAGATATACCAAATCTCCACTCACTACACACGGTCAAAAGTGGTGTATATAAAGGTGTGTATTCAACATGTATATTCTAAATTGACATTCACAAAAAGAGGACATCAAACCTGCCTAACTAACTGCCTATCACAGAGAAAGACGGTCCATCCCTGGGGGAGTGTGGAGCTATAGCACTTCAGCACAGTCCTGTAGCCTTCTGAATGTGTCAACAATCTTCTTCCATAATGCTGACCAACATCTCCGACAGGGCAAGGGGATACACATACCCCTATTCCGGCTCTGGTGTAGCTCTCCTGCTGAACAAGACAAGTGACATGCCAAGGGGATACTCGTACCCCTCTTCCGGCTCTGGTGTAGGTGTCCTGGGAACCGCACAGCTCCAGATCATCGGCATTGTGTTGGTCAAATTACTCTGGGGATTGGAACCCACCCGACGGTGGTGTTGGTAGAAGCAGGTTGAGCCGAAGCGGCACGTCCCACGGCCTTCATCGAAGTATCGGCACGGTTTACGCGCCATGTAGTCCTTGTATATCTGGATCAGTTTCTGCTTCTCGTCTTTATCTTCGACCCAGTGGTCACTTGGGATGTAAAAGATCGATCTGGTTCTACACGCTGGGCACAATTTAACTTGTTTGGCATCGAGGAATGTCACTCCCCTCCATGTGCGGATGCACCCCAAACAAAAACAGTGGTTACAGTTGGCCAGAATTCCGAATCTCCGCTCCCTCGGATTGTCTTTGTTCAACACCACATCGAGGCACACACAACACACCTTGTCTCTACTGTGCTGGATGGCAATGGGGGTGCACTCGTCAGTCTCCATGTGTGTCTCTGAGAGCTGTCTCTCACTCGGACCACGGTAAGGTTGTCCCTGACCACACACTGCAACTGTTACCCAGTCCATCACATCTTGCCCCGTAGATGTTGCTGCTGCCATTGCCATTGCTATCTGTAGGGATTAGCCTGGCTGTTGTGAACAGTACCACTGTTAGTGGTAGTAAAGTAAACCAATGTCTCCAACCATGGACAGGGTATCAGCCCATGCTAACAAGGAGTGTTGTCTATTGTGTGGTATTACATTGACTAAGGGCTACATAGTCTATTGTGACATTTAGAATTGAAATGGTCCGTACCAATGTCATTGGTACACACCGGATGGTACTAGGTGTGGATGTGTACCCTTTGTTAAGTGTACACGTTTTAACCACTCAAAATTCATCCTCACTCTCCAAGTTTGAATCATAACATCCCTTGAGAAACACAGTTCTTGGTTTAGTATCTGGCTTACGATCCGGACCTTTGAAAGGTTTGCCATGTGTCTTGCCTCTATATCGCTGATCTGTCAGGTCTGGATACAATTGGTTGTTGTTGCTTTGCAACTGGAGCCCTTGATCATTTTGCTTGGTGTAGTCCATCTCTTGCGTATACTCTCGAACCGAATTTGGTGGCTGATGTTGTAATGTCTGCTGCGGAAGACCGTGCTGCCGAAGCTGTGGATACCGATCATTGTCCTGAGTCTGGGGTAGCTGCTGATGCGGCTGCTGAGGTGGCCGCTGAGGTGGCTGCTGATGTGGCTGCTGATGTGGGCACTGCTGATGATGCTGTAGAGTTTGGGGTAGCTGCTTAAGCGGTTCTTGGGGAAGGCAATTGGGGATCCTGCTAATGAAATTGCCTTCTGGGATAGGTGGAGCAGAAGGGTAGGTTGTACACATTCTATTCTGGAGCCAGCCCAGTGGAACATCCACTAAGGGAGCTGAGATGTTCTTGGGTTCAAACAGTGATACATGGATCAGGCGGTTAGACCCCAATCCCTGCTGGCTGTATGGCTTAGGGCATGCTGAGCTAATGCAATACCGAAACAACAGATATATGTAGTATCTGGACAGTTTGCCAGCCTCAAACAATATCGGATCCGGTATAGGCGTTCCGCAACGCCCAGTGCTACTGCATTCCATGCGGTGTAGTGAATCTACATCAGCTCTGGGAATGTACAACATATCAGCTCTTTGCCACATATCCCGCAAGACCCGCAAGGTCATCTGGAGGGTGTCTCTGTCTTTGGACACTGTATATGTCATCAACCCAGTAGCTGGCGCACCTGCCACTATGAGGCACTCGAACAGCGACACGGACGCATGTTCAGAGAACAGGATCTCTCTACGACCCGAACCGTTCATCTCCTATTTACTACCCCAGATGTGTTACAGAGACCTAAGCTATATCGTAACACGCTTTTACGTGTGACAGAAATGGCAGAGGAGAGGCTTCACACCAGGAGCTGCGCAGAACGGTTGCTCGACTTGGTAGAGCGTTACAATCTGTATCACGTTAAGACCTTACATTACAGCGATGTGACAAGCGTGCTGCAGTGGCTTGGGGTAAACACGGGGGAATTCACCTTCGCCCACTATGAAGACACCGTAGCGGTACTCAATAGGGCTGTGGGACAGTGTAAACTCCGGAACGTAGGAGTAATGGGCATTCGCGAGGAACCTCAGGTCGAGGGGAGAGATCGCTTAGTGGTACACATAAAAAGAGACTACAACACAGAGATGAGGACCTGTAAGTATGACTCCGTCGTACTGTTCCTGGTGATCCAATGCAATACGAGAGCCCCGTACTCTCATGAGCTGACCAAATTGATACGAGACACACATACACTGATCGGGAATCCCCAGACCCCCATATTCCCCAGGTTTGCCAGGTGTCATCCTCAGCACGTCGAAGCCATCTCTCAGCAGGCGCAACCGGTTATAGACGGCTTCTTGCCCTCGAGCTATAAAACGACCACACCCAGGACGTCCACGGTGATCATAGACAACTTTGGCCGCAAATACGAGCTTCTAACATCTACCGAAGAGGCCAAGCCATGGAGTGTGTACACAGACATAGCGGTACCCCGGGATTCGAAATGTGAATTCGACATAGAAGAACTGATAACAACGCCAAACAAGGTGATGGGTAGAGGAGGCTTCGGGGTGACCGTGCCCATCAGCGATAGCATGGTCGCAAAGACCAACCTGTTTCCGGAAATGGTGAACTGGAGCGTTCCTTTCGTAGACAAGGAATTCAATCGCTACGCGCATATCGCTTCTCAGGTGGAGGAGGTCATGATCGGCGTCTCCATAAAACACCCAAACATCCTGCGCACATTCGGAGGTTTCTGGTGTGACATTCCCGGCTACCAGTTGGGAGGTAGAGCTGTGCTGGTCATGGAACGAGCCCTCTTCTCGCTGCAGGAGTTCATGTGGCATATACGCCAAAACTCTAGCTCTGTTGTACCCGCGGTCGAACTTGACACCCTAAGAGGGCTGGAGTACCTGAGATCCAGAACGATCCAGCACAGAGACTTCACGTACAGGAACGTCTTGGTCTGTCACCAGCCGGACAGGAAACCATTACCCTTTGCTTTCAAGATCAGCGACTTTGGCACATCGTGCAACTTCTCTACCCCAGATCAGCCTAGGGGCAACCGGACTAACATGGCTCCAGAAGTGCTGTGGTGCTTGAACTCGGCCACCGGGAGTGATATATTCAGCTGGTACTGCGTGATGTGGGAGTTACGCAGTGGCTCGCCCCTGGTAAATTACAAGGCTTCAGATCGCACATATTGTAAAAAGACATACGCTGAGAATCTCTCCAAGCTGGTTGGGGTATACAGCCCTGAAAAGGATTCAGCGTTCGAGCTCTGCCACATGAAAGCGATCAACGCTCGCGCCCTTCATGCCAAACACAAAAACAAACGGCCGTCCGTAAAGAGGATACTGGACAAGCTCTATCAGATGGGACATGACATAGCGGACAGGACCTTTATCTGTATGGGAGTGCTTTGCATTACGCTGTTCCCTCAAGAGAGGTGGTCTCCATCCCAACTGCTGGAGCTCACTCGATACCAGTGTTTGAGTGGGGATATCAGTGACGCACGGTTACCTTCCGAACAGATGCCGTTGTCCGTACAGGTAGGGGAGTATAGGTCGACCGACATCATAGTTGGAGACGACTGCGTCCCCGAGGGACTCACTAAATTGGTGTCAGATGGATCGGCGACGGGATCCACCATTTCAGTGATCACGTCCGACCCAAAAGTGTACTACGGGATAGACTTTATGAGGTTGGCTCCTGATCTCATCCAGCCTTACACCTGGTACTCAAAGAAGGTGAAAGCGCTGGAAGATGTATATAAGAGCAAGTATAACAAACGCAAGGCTGGTGACAACGACAACCTTGTAGGGGAAAGGCTGTCGAAAATGGCTCCTGGAGGTAAGGTAGTAGACAATTCAAGACAAGAGGGAATGTCCAGGGTCCTCGGACTAAGACAACAGGTTCCTTTTCAACCAGCCGTTACGGATGTGACACAGGCATCCCACCCGGAGGACGAGCTGCTGCCCGTACGAAACACCGATGCTCACCGCGCGGAAAGAGATATTGGAAAAGCCGGGGCCCTCATCCTAGATTACACTGACCTACAACGCAGCAACGCCTCAGTAGAAATGTTGAGCTGTAGTGATGCTGGTGATGCGATACTCAGCAGTGGCGATGATGCCAACATGTCTTTCATGAGCGATACCGCAGACAGCACTCTAAACACTGTGTCAGGTCAACTGACATCCCGTGTCATAGGCGGCAGGGCCCAAGGGCAGGACATTGACGCTTGTCTCCAAGATGCCCCGCAACCACAACCACCAAGAGAATTGGCCGAGGACCCAGTCCCGCTAGCCGTAGAGGAGCAGTATGGTTCAGTCATTTTGCGAGGCAAACAGATTGACGGGGAGATAGACACGACCATGGTCATTCTCAAGAGCCACAACGAGAAGGAGATAGCACGTTTCACAGACAACGTAGTTGTCCAGTCTCAGGACATGACCCGAACGCACCCTCTCATATTCGCTGGTCCCAGAGACGGATTGTGTAGGTGCTCTAGACGCAACGGCATGTTCATCTTCCAATATGCCCAGTTCTTCCAGGGGTGCAAGCAGGTGTTGAACTGGAATGAGTCGGAATCACCTAACTCCGTACACGCCTTCCTGCAACAGGTTTTTCTCACACTCAAGGCATCCGTAGACCTGGAGCTGTTGCCCACTCACATGACCGAATGGAGGGATGTCCTGATCGGTAAAGGAGCCGTGATGATCGACATTGTCCCTTATCTCAGCAGGAACTTCAACATGCCCCAGTCCTCGATGTTTGGCAAAGAATGTAGGAGCTTGGTCAGTCTCTGTACTACTATGGTGGCAAAGCACTTACCCAAATCCAATCTGTGCAAATGGCTTTGCAACCTGAGCACCGGTACGTCCTCCTCGCATGTGCTGACCAATGCCATCCAGTGGTTGAGACAATTCGATATCATCGAAAGGACTACTCCATACTTGTCGACCATAGACGGTAACTGTTTCACGTTCAGGGATTATTTGTCCGACATACCAAACTGGCTGACACACCTGGGTAAGGAAGAAGAAGCTTGTAATAGAAGCAGCGCCAAACTCGTTGTGTACGGAGACCCGAAGCCTTCCAGAGGCAACCAGACAGCAGAGGGTATGGGTGATACCAAGATGAATGGACTGGTTAGGAACATAGTGCTCAGGATGAGAGTCAAGATATTCGGCTCATCCAGGCTCCAAGTTACCACACTGGATTGCACGCAGGGGTTGGCGAAGGTGACTCTCAACAACTCTGCACTCTCTGGGATTTCCAGCGTAGATCACCTGGACCGGTCGAGTTTTCTCAACCACAAAGGCGTATGTTTTGCACATGACTCAGTTTCACAGAGTGAGTCCAAGTGGGCCCCAGTCATAATGTTCACAAGGTGTAAGAGACCGGGGCCTGTGCAGGAGTTCACTATCGAATATTACAGGATGACGATCCTGGTGGTTCTACTGAGCCAGCAGGGCTCGGTGAGATCTCTCAGAGAGCTGTTTGAAAACTTGGTGATGTTCAGCGTGACAGACTATTAAGTGCAAAGACAGGACACACCCTAGGATGTGCTTGTTTGTAGGTCATCCCCTTGTACATGTACCGATGTACTAAACCAGTCTTTACCATTACGCTAAGGATGTGTGACTACAATTGTGCATAATACAATAGAACACAGATGGAAATCACCAGCAACAATACCCCCGGTTGTGTGTATGAGGATATGCCGGGTTAAAAAAAAACATTGGCAGAGATACCGCTGGCATAGTGAAGGTGGAGAAGCGCTTTGTGTTCCCGGAGACTGTGAATCTGAAATACATTATGAAAGGCCAACCAGACGCAGCTCTGTACGAGCTGTATGCAGTTGTAGCTCACAGTGGTACACCCTACTGTGGACATTACACAGCTTACGTGCAGGAAGATGACAGTTGGTATCTTGCAGACGATAGTTGCGTAAGGTTGTGCTCATGGGAGGATGTCATGTCAACCTACCAAGCGTCAGGCTCTACCTACAATGTGGGGGTAGCTTACATGCTGATGTACCACAGGATGCACAGCGATTGAACTTCTAGTGACATGTACAAATGTATGTGTGATGTTGTGATGTCTCTGTACAAATGTGATATAGTTTTGTTGATGTACCATGTCGATGTTGTACCATGTTTCTAAAGTAATAAAGGTGTGTTACATGTACATTAGCCTCATCATTGCTATCCTGTGGCTTCTGTCGAGGCATGTATGATTGATGACCCTGTCATTAGTCCTGCGCCGCTATGAGGCATTCCGTTCTTTCTACCAACACACAATGTACTTATTTATATGTCATACTACACACCATAAGCTTGGTTATACTATTTGGTTATACTATTATACAATTGGGTTATAAAAAAGTATTCTAACGTAATAATAGTGTGTTAAATCGCAATTAGCCTCATTGCTATCCTGTGGCTCCTGTCAATGTCTGTATGATTGTTGACCCTGTCAGTAGTCCCACACACACCATACGCTGTGTTATACAAAGTAATCCATGTGTGTTATATCTGCATTAGCCTCATCTGTCACGGTTGCTTTCATTAGGCTTCTCTCATACAGTTGATGGTGCAGGTATATGAATGATTCCAAGAGATCGTCTTGATACTGATACATGTAATTCTTTTTATTATGTCATACACACAATACAATGTGGGTTATACAATGGCTATACAACACCCAATAGGATAGCTGTGTTACAGGGATGTGCTATACATACAGGCACACAGGTATAGAGCATCTAGCTAAGGTAGATGTCACACATTATGCAATCTGAATCACTTGTTAACAAAATACCTATCGAGTGTATTAAGAACAACCTTAGGTTTGTTTGCCTTGTGCTCTCGAATCGAATACTTGGATGACAGTACTACAGACGTGCATGGTTTCTCTAACTGAGACACACACACAGTGTTAGCCAGCACCTCTAAATATCGTATCATACAAGCACTTTGGGGCCCAGGTACAGGCTGCTTCTTTTTCACTGTATGGAAAGACATGATAACAACTCTCACATAGAGACAAGATATTCGTTGTCTTCGTCAAAGTCCGTTTCCTGGTCTTCAGGATCGCTATTACACCCTGTCCTTTCTGGACTGTTGTCTAGTCTATCGTTACCGTCGGACTCGAAGTCAAGATACTCTTCATCTGCATCTGCAGCAGATATAGCCCCAACAGGATGGGTGTCCTCTCTGTGTAGTAGCCCTTGCTCCTCACAATCCACCTCACTCTCACCGTCGCGATTGGATGACTGTTGTTGAAGGGTGTCAGTGGGCAATGCAGCTTGATGGGTGACCTTGGTCACCTTTGCAGTGTCTCCGCTTAAGGGCCGTCTCTTGGACTGTGAAAGACCTGGACTCCGATGTGAAGATGTAGAGCCTCCTGGTGGGTTGATGAGGTCGTGCGTTTTGACAATCTCCTGCTGATTGAGGGACCTCCCGCACTCACTAGTTCCCTGTTTCTGTCTGGGCGTATTGCCCACTTTGCCCCTTTGAGTCTTCTTGCAGACTGTTATATCCTCGTGCTCAGAGTCGGTGTTGATGACGGGAGAGCGAGCGGAGTGTATCTTGGAACGATGTGCCCCCTTTATACATAGCTCACGTTTCTCCTCCCCTTCGTCGTAGACATCACTGTCGGAGGAGGAGGAGGAGGAGGAGGAGGAGGACTGCATGTTTTTGTATAGAGGGGAATCTCGGTTACTGGTCCCTGTGTTCATAGCAGGCCTTACTCTTTTGCACCTAGTGTCAGACTTGTCCTGTCTCTTTTTAGCATGAGTCCTCTCTTCCCTGTCAAAGGCCTTGACAAAGGGAACTTTGTTGACCACCTTGGCACTCTTGCTACGTCTATCGTCACTCTTGTCGAACTTGTGTTTGCCCTTTGTACGTTTGACACGCTTCACATCTGGCTTGATTGAATCCTCCGAGTCTGATTGCAGTGCTCGCTTATACACCAGACCGTCATCTTTTATACTGCTACAGCTAGGCTCAGGCGAGTACTGGTGCGTGTACTGGTATTCTTCGGACTCTTCGGACTCTGAAGAATACACAAGTCTACACTTGCGTCGCCGACTGACATTACTTGTCTTACACTTAGCCTTCTTTGCACTGCTTTGAACCTGAGCACAGAAAGCTTTGTCATCCTCATCCTCATCTTCGACGCTGTATTCATCCTCTGTGGATGAGTCGTCTATGAAGTCATCACTGTAATCGTATTCGTCAGGCATCTGGCTGTTGTCGTACATCATTGTATCCTCCAAATCTTCGCCCGGGGTCTCATGCTCATCTTCTGCAAACTCTTGAAGACTGTCATCATCTTCACTGTTCGCTTCCTCAGCCTCGCTCAGCCAAGGGTGGTCGTCGTCGCGACTGTACCTGAGGCGCCGGGAACTGTGTGCTGGCACATCGCGGGCCTTCTTGCCACTCTTGGACCTGGATGCCTTATAGGCTGAATGTTTAGTTGACTGTGAGGCAGAGGGATCTCGCTTCACCGATGTGGGGTGGTGGTGGTGGGAAGGTGCTTGTTTCGTACCAAGTTTGCCAACACCGCTCTTGCTACGCATATCGCTCTTACTGCCTTTAGCAATAGGGTTGATCTTGGTTGACCTTTGTGGAGAGACCAGCTGGTCCGAAGTCACCCTGGGGTAATCCCGGGTGCCCTGGAAAGATGACAATACCTTGCGTCTCCAATTGTCGGTGGACGTAGACTCTAGGCAATTCACCAGAGCTATGCTGAGTCTGTCCTGCAAGCCGTACGTCTTGAGTATATTTACAACGGTTCGGTTGGTAATTACCCAGTCGCGAAGGATGTCACTATATCGCCTGTCCAGCAGAGTGTTGTCCAATCCCAGGAGGGTACAAACAGCTTCTCTCCTGAGATGGTCATCGTTCAACCAGGGTTCGCTCAGCAGCAGAGTCGACATGTTCTTGATCCATGTCGTAATCGGACTTGAATCCTGTGTGACAATAGAGTAGAGACGGTCATGTTTCTCACTGACTCCAGCCGCAGTAGCATCATCTTCCCTGTTATCCTCGACCTCAGCCTTACACTTAGAGGACGCATCTTGCGCTTCAGTGGATGACTGCGGGGAGCATGATCCGCTCTCTGTATCACAGCGCTCTCCTTCTCCTAGTTTCTGAGCTTTCTTCATCCTGTTGTGATAAGTGCGGAGCTTTAGAAAGAGTACCTTGGCAGTGGCGTACGTGTGTACAAACTCATTGTCCTTGTTCTTGCCTGTATCAGGTTTGATCAGAGTGTGCCACATCCTCTGTGCTTTGGCTACGTTGTCCCCGGTCTTATGTTTGAACAACTCCTCACACGCTGAGACCATTGCGGTGTTCCCACTTTCACCATATCTCTTTCGGACGTAACCGGAGACGATTTCAGCCAAGGCCACCCAGTCCATTCTCATCTGCTCTTCCACCATACGGATACGCTTCTTTGTCACATTTGTGTGAATGGTGCTGTCAGAGGAGTGTACGTTCCAAAACGTCAGGTATTCTCGCACTTTGTCAAGTGGGCAATATAGCAACTCGGCCACTGCGAAGGCAGTTGGAATCTTGTTTTCCATGAATCTAATGGCCAATTCCACCACCTCTACCATGATAGGATCCACAATCATACTCTCCACGTGCTTGGGTATATAATTGCACCAGCTGTTTGGATTAACACGTTTGATGAACGCTGACAAGGCGGGATTGTGTATCTCCTGATACATGTCGGTTCCTGTGATAAACGTCTCCCTATCCAATTCCTTTAGCGTTTCATTCCAACACCCCACCAGTTCCCCATTGCCCTTGACGCATAATTGCTTCACGGCCCGGCAGAACCTCAATGTCGTGGACACATACAGCTCAGGAGCCTGAGCCTGACCCTTTCTCAGAACGACAACCGGTACCAGGTTCACCCGCTTGCCATCCAGTAACCTACCGCTCCTTCTAAAGTAGACGGCACGAGTGTCACCGGTCTCGTAGTGGAAGTGCTTCAGGTCACATATCACTTGGGGTTCCGTGAACCAATCGACACTGGCCTCACGCTTTCTCTTCAACATGTTGGCTGAGGCCGTGCCTAGCACGCAGCACATGGGTTTTATGACTTCCATGTGAGACGCCAGCACCTCGTCGATGTTCTGGGTAGAGGAAGTTTTGTCCTCAGTGCGCAACAACTGCACAGGCTGGATTTGTTGAAAGGCCGGGGTGAGAGCTGTGGAGTGCGTGGGCACCTCGAGTGTCATGTCCCAGAATTCAAACTTGTCACCGGTGACCACCTTCAGCAACTCAAGGCTCTCCAGTCCCGGGACACACAGTACCTCTTGCACGAAGTACGACTTACTGTTACATTTCCGGTCGTAGGGATGACGACTGTGTAAGTTCCGACCATTGACCTGATGCTGTCGTAGTGCACAAAGGTGTGTTTGTCAGAGTACTGTGTGACCACGGGAATCACCTTCTTGCCGTTGGCAACTGTCAGCTCTTTACTCGGTATATAGAAGGTGGTGTAGTTACCATATGCAAGCAGCACATGTTTTATACCAGCCCTGTCTACAGATGCCATAGACTCAAGGTTGTTCCCGCCTTCAATGTCCACTAGGTCCATAAGCGCAAGCAGCAGGGAGCGTGAAGGCCTTTGCTGTATAGTGTCAGCGTCCCGGATCACCATGTCCCTGATAGTCTTGTAGATAGTGTTCGGTTTGTATCTTTTCTCTCTTTCTGATAGTCCCTGTTGCTTGCACATCATCAGGTCCACCACTTTGTCGAACAGTCCTTGTGTACGTTTACAGCTAAAGCCATATTTGCAATCCGAGGTCAAATACCAAGGAGGGCGCTCTGTCACGATGTATGTCGTTGGTTTAGGCTCCATTCTGCTGTATGTCGTTCAATAAAGGCACTTGGTTTCAATGGGAATGTACAGTGTTGCGTTTTATATCAGCCAGGCTGTACACAATACTAAGCGCCCTGTAGTCTACCGGTGTAGAATGTGAGTCAACCACCTCTTCTCAGAAGCCTCACAGGCTGTAATGTCAATGGTGCTTGTGTGAGGGCTTATACATGCCAGACCTTGAATGAGATCATGAATGAAATCGCCTACCATTGGCTGGCTCAGAGACAGTTGAACCACAGACCACAGTACACTCAGCACTGTGTAGATGTACAGCCATGGCTGATACATCAGCAAATGACTCGTATATCCTCCCCTTGTGTCAGACATCCAACCAAGTATCATTCATCCAGACCTTGCTTCATTTGTCCAACCAAGTATAATCAACCAAGTATCATTCATCCAGACCATGCTTCATTTATCCAACCAAGCTAATCAACCAAGTACCATTCATACAGACCTTGACCATTCATCCAGACCTTGTTTCATTTATCCAACCAAGTACCATTCATCCAGACCTTGCTTCATTTGTCCAACCAAGATAATCAACCAAGTACCATTCATCCAGACCTTGTTTCATTTATCCAACCAAGTACCATTCATCCAGACCTTGCTTCATTTATCCAACCAAGTATAATCAACCAAGTACCATTCATCCAGACCTTGTTTCATTTATCCAACCAAGTGTAATCAACCAAGTACCATTCATCCAGACCTTGTTTCATTTATCCAACCAAGTACCATTCATTCAGACCTTGTTTCATTTATCCAACCAAGTATAATCAACCAAGTACCATTCATCCAGACCTTGTTTCATTTATCCAACCAAGTACCATTCATTCAGACCTTGTTTCATTTATCCAACCAAGTATAATCAACCAAGTACCATTCATCCAGACCTTGTTTCATTTATCCAACCAAGTATAATCAACCAAGTACCATTCATCCAGACCTTGTTTCATTTATCCAACCAAGTACCATTCATTCAGACCTTGTTTCATTTATCCAACCATGTATAATCAACCAAGTACCATTCATCCAGACCTTGTTTCATTTATCCAACCAAGTATAATCAACCAAGTACCATTCATCCAGACCTTGTTTCATTTATCCAACCAAGTACCATTCATCCAGACCTTGCTTCATTTGTCCAACCAAGATAATCAACCAAGTACCATTCATCCAGACCTTGTTTCATTTATCCAACCAAGTATAATCAACCAAGTACCATTCATCCAGACCTTGTTTCATTTATCCAACCAAGTACCATTCATTCAGACCTTGTTTCATTTATCCAACCAAGTATAATCAACCAAGTACCATTCATCCAGACCTTGTTTCATTTATCCAACCAAGTATAATCAACCAAGTACCATTCATCCAGACCTTGTTTCATTTATCCAACCAAGTACCATTCATTCAGACCTTGTTTCATTTATCCAACCAAGTATAATCAACCAAGTACCATTCATCCAGACCTTGTTTCATTTATCCAACCAAGTACCATTCATTCAGACCTTGTTTCATTTATCCAACCAAGTATAATCAACCAAGTACCATTCATCCAGACCTTGTTTCATTTATCCAACCAAGTATAATCAACCAAGTACCATTCATCCAGACCTTGTTTCATTTATCCAACCAAGTACCATTCATTCAGACCTTGTTTCATTTATCCAACCATGTATAATCAACCAAGTACCATTCATCCAGACCTTGTTTCATTTATCCAACCAAGTATAATCAACCAAGTACCATTCATCCAGACCTTGTTTCATTTATCCAACCAAGTACCATTCATCCAGACCTTGCTTCATTTGTCCAACCAAGATAATCAACCAAGTACCATTCATCCAGACCTTGTTTCATTTATCCAACCAAGTATAATCAACCAAGTACCATTCATCCAGACCTTGTTTCATTTATCCAACCAAGTACCATTCATTCAGACCTTGTTTCATTTATCCAACCAAGTATAATCAACCAAGTACCATTCATCCAGACCTTGTTTCATTTATCCAACCAAGTATAATCAACCAAGTACCATTCATCCAGACCTTGTTTCATTTATCCAACCAAGTACCATTCATTCAGACCTTGTTTCATTTATCCAACCAAGTATAATCAACCAAGTACCATTCATCCAGACCTTGTTTCATTTATCCAACCAAGTATAATCAACCAAGTACCATTCATCCAGACCTTGTTTCATTTATCCAACCAAGTACCATTCATTCAGACCTTGTTTCATTTATCCAACCAAGTATAATCAACCAAGTACCATTCATCCAGACCTTGTTTCATTTATCCAACCAAGTACCATTCATTCAGACCTTGTTTCATTTATCCAACCAAGTATAATCAACCAAGTACCATTCATCCAGACCTTGTTTCATTTATCCAACCAAGTACCATTCATTCAGACCTTGTTTCATTTATCCAACCAAGTATAATCAACCAAGTACCATTCATCCAGACCTTGTTTCATTTATCCAACCAAGTATAATCAACCAAGTACCATTCATCCAGACCTTGTTTCATTTATCCAACCAAGTACCATTCATTCAGACCTTGTTTCATTTATCCAACCAAGTATAATCAACCAAGTACCATTCATCCAGACCTTGTTTCATTTATCCAACCAAGTATAATCAACCAAGTACCATTCATCCAGACCTTGTTTCATTTATCCAACCAAGTATAATCAACCAAGTACCATTCATCCAGACCTTGTTTCATTTGTCCAACCTTGTATCATTCATCCGGACCTTGTTTCATTTATCCAACCAAGTATAATCAACCAAGTACCATTCATCCAGACCTTGTTTCATTTATCCAACCAAGTACCATTCATCCAGACCTTGTTTCATTTATCCAACCAAGTATAATCAACCAAGTACCATTCATCCAGACCTTGTTTCATTTATCCAACCAAGTACCATTCATTCAGACCTTGTTTCATTTATCCAACCAAGTATAATCAACCAAGTACCATTCATCCAGACCTTGTTTCATTTATCCAACCAAGTACCATTCATCCAGACCTTGTTTCATTTATCCAACCAAGTATAATCAACCAAGTACCATTCATCCAGACCTTGTTTCATTTATCCAACCAAGTACCATTCATTCAGACCTTGTTTCATTTATCCAACCAAGTATAATCAACCAAGTACCATTCATCCAGACCTTGTTTCATTTATCCAACCAAGTATAATCAACCAAGTACCATTCATCCAGACCTTGTTTCATTTATCCAACCAAGTACCATTCATTCAGACCTTGTTTCATTTATCCAACCAAGTATAATCAACCAAGTACCATTCATCCAGACCTTGTTTCATTTATCCAACCAAGTACCATTCATTCAGACCTTGTTTCATTTATCCAACCAAGTATAATCAACCAAGTACCATTCATCCAGACCTTGTTTCATTTATCCAACCAAGTATAATCAACCAAGTACCATTCATCCAGACCTTGTTTCATTTATCCAACCAAGTACCATTCATTCAGACCTTGTTTCATTTATCCAACCAAGTATAATCAACCAAGTACCATTCATCCAGACCTTGTTTCATTTATCCAACCAAGTATAATCAACCAAGTACCATTCATCCAGACCTTGTTTCATTTATCCAACCAAGTATAATCAACCAAGTACCATTCATCCAGACCTTGTTTCATTTGTCCAACCTTGTATCATTCATCCGGACCTTGTTTCATTTATCCAACCAAGTATAATCAACCAAGTACCATTCATCCAGACCTTGTTTCATTTATCCAACCAAGTATAATCAACCAAGTACCATTCATCCAGACCTTGTTTCATTTATCCAACCAAGTATAATCAACCAAGTACCATTCATCCAGACCTTGTTTCATTTATCCAACCAAGTACCATTCATCCAGACCTTGCTTCATTTGTCCAACCAAGATAATCAACCAAGTACCATTCATCCAGACCTTGTTTCATTTATCCAACCAAGTATAATCAACCAAGTACCATTCATCCAGACCTTGTTTCATTTATCCAACCAAGTATAATCAACCAAGTACCATTCATCCAGACCTTGTTTCATTTGTCCAACCTTGTATCATTCATCCGGACCTTGTTTCATTTGTCCAACCACGTATAATCTCTGAGTTCATGTAAGGGCGTTCATGTAAGGGAGGCTAACCCTAGGCCTGGTTGTATATTCTAGCCATTGTTCAAGACCCTCAGTTGGATATTACCTTTGTATATATAGGGGCAAGAGAGTTGCACACTTGAAAGTGAACACACTGTTACAGCCTAGGATCCCATACCAGTACAGCTTACCAATACACAGTCCGCTACAGCCATGAGCAACAACACCGAGACACCTCAAGAATGCGATCCTCCCAAAGTCACTGTCTATGATGGCTCAGTGTCAATGGACGTTCTGCTCACCAACATGAACAGCCAGGAGGGCTTGGTCGTGGCAGTGTACAAGAATATGAAAATTGAAGGTGATTTCACTACGGTAATTCATCCAAACCTCCAGAAAACACAAGCATACCAGTGCACCCCAGATGACGAAATGGAATCATATAGCACGGATCTTGTCATATCCAGAGACGGTACCAGTGTTCGCTTTGGGGAGCATGACCATATGACATCAAAGGGCAGAGTGCTCATTTCCAGGGGAGCCTCTGCTATATTCGACGAAGACATCGGAGACGGGCTGGGTTTACACTATGACATTGAGGCTAATGTTAGCGTGAGCGTCTATACCGAGAAAGATGACCCAGGAGTCAGATCGCACGGTGTATTGGTCCTGGCTCCTAACTTTATACTTGCCCAAGACAAAGAAGACACATCGGTCCTGAGTGTGGACAGAAGCGGTTATACCAAGATCAAACCTGATGCCAACGGGGGTATAAGCAACATACACGTCAAGGGCTCCATGATCGTTGACCAATATATTTGCATCAACAAATCCATGGCAGGCTCCACGGGAGGATGGTTCTTTGGCCCGCACTCGGGCGAGTGGTTCCAACCACCCAAGGAGATTGTGATACCAGAGAAGCAAACTGAACTGGAGATTGTACAAACTGGCGACTTGGTAATCTCCAGGGACAACGCTTCAGTGCTGTTGCGCTCAGGCGGAGGAGTCTTGGCGTCCGGGAATGTGGCAGTTATATTGGTGCCACTTCGTAGTGCACACCAAGATCAGATGGAGACCAAGATTGTTGTTGTATTTCAATGAATTTGTCTTTCTGGTCTGAATAAACATCACTTGTGACAACATGTTAGCTTTCCAGAACTGACCTGAGGTGTATAATAAAAGTGTATTGCTATGTTGTTGTATAAACCAAGGTATAAGCCTCAACCATGCACAGGTACATACTTTGCAGTTCATGTGTATACATGGTGTATGTATGATGGAATAAATAAAACTGTGTAATCACAACACCTTGTTTGAAATCTGTTGTGTTTCTAACCCTGATTCACCTCACTCCTCTCCCAAGATCCCAGGATCCTAGTTTACAAACACAATGTGACACAATGACACAAACACAAGGACGCATAGAATCTTTGCCATTGCCATATAGGACATTTATTCAAGCATCCTAGCATCCTAGGACATCGACATCAACATATACACAACTGTACAGAAGGGCTGCTGGTGTTGTCTATAACATTTTAGACCTTCTCTTTATATAGTTTGTGAGCACGACCCCTCCTCCGCCACAACTACCACCTCCTCCTCCAACGAAAACCATGTACCCAATCCCCACTGATAGCGCAGTACACCAAGCCATGAGTATAGCTACAGAGGTCCATATGGCTGCGTCACTGGCGAATCCGGACAGCCACCCTCCGAACGTTACCCTGCTGGCATTAATCTCATCGTACCGCTTATCAAAGTCTTGGAGGCTTCTGGTGATGTTGTCCAGGTCTTGGCGCATGTCGATGAGCTTTACGCTGGTGTTTATGGCCTGAAGCAACTCCATTGTGGAGATGTCCGGGATGGCGTCTTTCAGTAGATCTGAGAAAGACACGGGTCCGTCTGATATGTGCGGTCTGGAGAACGGTTTGAGTGGAGGAGACTCGATCTGTACCGCGGCAGACCCCTCCATCCATGTGAATTTCTTATCCTGGTAGCAAATACCTCGGTGACAAGGAGCGCATACCGTTTTGCACTCGCCAGGATCATTCATGCATCTGAGGTACCTCTCGTGAGGTTTGGGCTTGTGACAGTACTTGCCGTAACAATCGGACGGTTCGTAATACCTGCCATCTATCAACCACACCTTGTAGTCGGGCCAGCAAGGTACTCCGTCGGTGCTCATCTTGGGCATGGGTATGACCCCTCTGACTACGGTCTTCTCAACGGTTCCGGGGATAGAGTGTACTATGAAAAGCTTTCTGTCTTTGTACAGGGCCGTGCCAACGGTAGGGAACTTCGGACAGGCCAGGGTGTTCCCGCATGACTGTCATGCCGCTGGGGCAGCTCCCTGAACGCTTTGACGCTATCTGCCTCAGACAGTTTTCCACTCCTCTGGTCATGAATTTGGTGTGCATCGCGGCCTGCATCATCTGATGGGTGACGCTCTGCATCTGAGCGTACCACATTTGATAACTGGCCATGACCGAGAATTTGACATTGGTGTCACGCAAAGCCGCTTCCGTATTCCTCATCATCGCGTCCCTCATCATGGCAAAGTTACTGTTGACGATCTCGTTGTTCTTCTGTATCTTCTTCTCCTGCTCGTCGATCCTATCATTTACCAGGCCTATGTTGGTGTCGAGCTTGTTGCTCACTTCGACTAACATGTTGGTCACGGACACGTAAGAGGTCTTTAGGGAGTCCATTTGTTCCTCCAAGAGGTCCACTCTATTGGAAACGTGCCACGCGAGCCCCAAGCCGGCTGCTCCTGCCAACACTCCGAGAAGAAACCTCTTGCGCCTAGTGTGGCCTCCATGCGGTTTGTCAAGCCAGGGGAAGGGCGCGTTGTCAGGCAGCTCATACATCTTCGCCTTCTTCTCCTGTACAGCCAACTCCTCCAGACCTTCCCTCATCAGCTCTCCAGCCCTGCGAGCGTCGTTGATGATCTCGTGCGCTGAGTTGCAGAGCCTCCCGTAGTCCTTCCTGCAACTGTTGTCGCCTCCGCATATGGCAATCAGACATGGTCGCAGAGCACTCACGTCGTAATTGACGCAGCTGACGTTCAGGTTGATGTAGTCTATGCCCGGGGTGAAGTTGGATACGAAATGAAAGGGTTCAACCGCTTTCACTATTACCCCATGTTTGGCTTCAACCACCGGGGTGTCAACACTGTAACCATCGTCCACAAACACAACGTTCATGCTGTGTGTAGTATCTCCAGTGTTGTAAGCGGTGCACACCTTGTTCACGGGAGGCACGTACTCGACGACGTGTTCGGAATCCAGGATGCCTACCATGTAGTGGTTACGGTCCGTCGTGGGGATTAGGGTGTTGATGTTGACTGCGATCTGTGGAGGCTTTGTGGACACAGCGGCCCTTTTTCTGGGTTCTCCCGGGGTGCAAGACTCGAGCTTGTACAAATCGGCTATGTAGATTTTATCGTAGCTGGTGCTGTACAACTCCTTGTGGGCCTCCTTGAATATACCCACCGCGCCGTGAGCGGCTATGAGCCCGGGACACACTATCGTGTTACTCAAGCCTATGTTGTACTGGGGGTCAAGACAGTTCTTGGAACCTGATGCTGGGTCCTTGTATTCGGTGTCGGGGATGTTTACGACCACGTCGTCCATCTTCACCACCACGCTAGGGTTGTCAACATCCGAAGCAGAGTGCCTGCTTCTGTCGCGAGGCCTCGTTGCAACAGTGGCTATACCTGCCGCTGTCTGCTGTCTCTTCCAGTCTCTCAGCCTGTGTACGGCCGACGTGATACCCAGTATCGCCGGGGTGTCGGATCTAACGCCACGTCTAAAATCCGAGTCAATCGGGGCTACGACAAACTGGTTGATTCCGAATGCGACCGCGACCAGCTCGGGAAACCGCTTGAGCGTCTCGAATGAGGTCGAGGTTACAGTGATGTTCACCATGACGTCCCTAGCCCACACAGTGACACTGGACCCTGAGCAGCACTTGGTGTTGAGGTTCTCTTCGCAATTTAACACAGTGTTGGTTTCCATGTCGGCCAGCGACAGCTCGCCTGTGATGTCGAACTGATGCGAATCTCTATGTTCGAGCGGCCTGATCTTCACGCCCCCGGTAAGAGACAGTGTGAAGATTACCTTGTTGGCCCGCACTCCTTGCCTTAGCAGAGTCAAGAGGTACGACATGACCCCAGTGGAGGATTCGTCTCTGCTCCCGGACGCCCACATGTTCTGACAGTGTCCAGCTCGACTCATGTCGACCAAACCTTGGGGTGTGATGAAAGCGTCGAACGCTCCCAGCTGCGAGAAGTCTATGCCGCTCAAGAGCTTGTGGGATCTGGGCAGCCTGAGGAAGAGTTTCGACACCCCCTCTCTGATCAGAGCAGAGGCGAGATCAACTGCGACCCTGGTGAAATTCGAACCTTGCCAGTTTGCTCGAGAGCACTCCGTTGTGCCCCAGTCAGTGGCATCAAGCATGATAGCTGTTGAGTGTGTGGACACTCTCACCTTGGATAGCGTTTTGGCTACCGTGTTTACAACCCGGGGGAAATCCAGGCTTGCGGATGAGATGGGAACGAGGCACTCGTCAAAGGAGACCTTCATGATCACATGTCCCGCTTCAGCCACTGTGTGGAATGTGGCAACGTCGAGAGCCACCGAAAGATAGTGTGAAGTGTATACGGCTCTGTCCACAGAGAGAATGGTCGCGTCGCACGAAGAGGGTATGAGGAAGTCCCTGATCTCTGTTGCGGTGGGTTTGTAGTCCGGGTCCCGATCCTTTAGACTCGCCGCACTTGACACCTCGCAGATTGCAATAGGGGCTGATGCGGCACCGTCTGCGTTGGTTATGCCCAGTGTAGGGGCTCTAGAATTGCCTATGCAGAACCTGTTACCTTCGGACACAAAACAGTTTTCCCCTAGTTGTGCGAAACAGGTACCGATGGACTCAGCGTCCCCGAGTCCCACGTAGGTGAGCACACAGGCGTAAGGGGAGTTTCGGATAGTCAAGACGTCATCTGTCTCGGGCCATTTTCTACTCGCAGCGGGTGCGTGTAGCGTCGTCCTTAAGAGCTTGAAAGCTGCGCACTGAGGATCGGGTTCACAGTCAGCCATCGGGTCCTCTCCGAAGTAATAGTCTCTGTTATGGGGCTTGGCGTGGAGCAGAATCGATATCTTGTTCAACGGGGTGTTTGCGACAACGCGGTCAGAACACTTGAACCCTCCGGGAACCGCGAGACAGGAAGACTTGTCCAGCCTCCTTACATAGGCACCAAGTAAGGCGCCTTCAGACTCGTGCTTGTTGAGATCACCAGCTGGGTCTGGAAAGGGTCTCCAGTAAGCGTAGATCATCCCCGGGCAGTAGTGCGTGCACATGTCGCTCGTGTGGTTGTAGTTGTCCACCGTCAAAGCAAAGCCGCTCTTGCTCCTGCCCTGACACCAGCCAGTTTGTTTGATGCATGTACCGACGGTGATCCAAACGTAGGGAGCGTAGCCGTAGGGGTCGTTGTTGTTTACAGGGGAGCCCTTGAGGCACTGGAGGAACAATAGTGAGAGGGCTATCACGAGCCTCATGGGGGCAGATCGATGTACACGGTGGGGTGGTAACGACTCCATAATGCGGACAGCGATGGCAAAGGCCTCTGACACACTAACTAACCAATTACAACAACTTTGGTTATACTATGATATGGGAGGGGTGTATAGTAAGTTGTTATTTGTGAGAAAGTGTTACAACAGAGGATTTGACGCGGGAACCCTTTCGTTATCGGTGTGCTTATATTTCATCAAAGCCTGACATGTAGACGCGAGGCCAATGAACTGTTTAACGGCATCATTGTGAACCTTAGCCACATCCTGATCGGGGACGAACACCGGTCTACCCATGTGTGTTTGGATGCGGTTCAGGATGCGAAGAGAAGCAGCGTTCGCAAGCGAGTACGATTTGCTCATCAGGTCGACGGCCATGTTCTGTATCACACCAATTACATTTTCATCCCTCATGCTGTGTGCCAGATGAACGTTCACTTGCTCCTCTGTGAATGTGTGGTTGTAGGAGTCCAGGTAGCCCTTCACCTCGTGGGCCTTGAGCACTTTGATGGAGTCCAAAATGTTCCTGTCTACTTGACACAAGAGACATTGGGTTCCCTCATTCTCGTAATGCACATCGACTATGGAGGGGTGGTCATGAGCGTTGAGGTTCATGTACAGCATCGGGTATTGTTTTTGTATGAATCGATCAGTCTCACTGATGTTATTCTCGCCCATGTTGTACACGTCCCGATCATGTTGCTCCCGGGGCTCGGGGAACATGTGGAATATAGGGTCTGCGGCCATGGCCGAGTAGTAGCCTCGCTTTGATGAAGCTTTAGAGTTTGGGGTTCGGTCGTCTGAGGCTCCATGGTCTGAGGCTCCGGGAGGTCCATTGCGGAGCATGTTAGGATTACTAATAGAAAGAGGTGATGGCATCTCTCCCCGCGACACCCGACCGACACCGGCGCTGGCAGCGGTTCTCTTACTAGGAGGTTGTTCGTTGACGTGATCCGGCTCAGTTCTCACCCTCACCCTATTATTCTGGGCTCCTCTCCCTGGGGAGCTGGCTCCAAAAACTTCACGCGATGACGACGGTCGCTGAGAGTAAGACCCAGAAGGAGCCGAGGAACAACACGTCGAAGAAAAGGCACGCTCGCTCATCTGCTCACTCATCTTCGGATGCCGGTAAAAGAGGACACGGGTCTACGGCTGTGGCTGGAGTTATCGAGAGTGACAAATTAACGGTGTGCGGAGGACTTATAGCGTCGTGCTGCGGCGTACCTTGGGGTAGCCAATGTCTATTCCGTACGAGTTCCAAGCACGTAATTGCCATAGTGAACAGTGAACATTGTAAATGGTGCAAAGGTGCTTCGGCTAAACGTGTCAAAGAGAGCGAATTCGATGAGGTCCGGACTAGGGCCTACTTACGGGCGGTGTTCTCACTCAACTTGTCAGACTCTATGAAGCTATCCGAACTGATATCCGAGCTCACGCTCACCCAAACAAGCTGCGACAGTCGCAGCTTACCATTCACCGGCACCCCTCCCTATTGCACAGTGGAGAACGTGACACACATGTCTTGTCTCGCACTGCGGAAATTGATCGAGTTTGACAAGGAGTTTGTCTGGGGAGACAATCTGATCTTCAACACCAAGGTGAACCGTTGTCCCCAGTAGGGTTCGCACTAAAGTATAGGCGGGGAGCCCTAGGTCCTCGCTCTAGGTACTCGCTTCATCCGCACGGGATAAAGGGGATAGAGTCGCGATGTCCTCAAGCGGCGTAACCCCCTTGGTGAGTGAGGGGTCCAGGGTAGGACCAGTGTTCTGCAAAAAAGACCAGTGTGCGTTTGTGAAAGTGTCGAGCGAGGACAAGAAGAGAGCCGTAATAAACATGACCAGCATGACTCTAGTGGACTATACCGATATACGCGAGTGTCCCGAGGGGACTCTGACTTCGGACCAGTCTCTGTTTGTGCCGATCTTCTGCAAAGAGTGCTACGGCACCAACGACGACGATTACACTGAGGCGCTGGCTAGTATGGTTACGTGCGGCGGGAGTGACAAGTTCCTCGTGGGGATGTGTAGTGTGTTTGGTGTGGGCCAGGGTGAGGTGTACCCGGAGTCGAGGAAAAATTTCATTGTGGCCAATGACATGTCGTACTCGGGAGCGTGTCACCCCCAACCCGGCAAGGCTGTGTTCTCACACAATGTCAAGAAGGACATCGGTAGAGTCAAGTGTTACTGGCACGTCCACAGCAGGTCTGTTGACAAAACGTTCCTGTACTGCTGTGTGGCGTGCAACGACACAGAGTACACCAATTGCGTGTTGAAGCCGGAGATTAGCATTGGCTTCAGTTTAGGCACAGTGGGAGACAACAATAGCGGCCCCGTGACCGAGGAGTGCAGTTTAGTCTCTGTGCCCATGAGGCCGGGCTGCTTTTGCACCCTGGTGACAGGTAAGGATCTGGGCCAGACAATGACCAGGATGGGGTTTTCCACGCTGAAGTACTCGGTCCTCGACGCAGGCCTTGATCTGAAGGATTGCGCCGGGGTGGTCTGTGGCCAGACCGAAACTCCCTTTGATGTCTCGGACGAGAGCTCCGAGGGGCAGAGTGTCACAGAGACTGTTAAATCCCTGAGGAAGGCCGTGCTAGACCAAGCTGCAGAGGTGCGAGTGCTGAAGGATGTATTAGAGGCCATCAAGGTTCAGAATAGCGTACTAACTCAGAGACTGAGATGTCCTGACGATCCTGACACAGTGTTCACGGTACTAGGAGCTAAGGATTTCACCAGACGCACCGGTGTGAAAACTAAACTCTGTGCTGGTATTAAACCTACTGACAAAGATACTAACTTCGGAGTAACAGACCCTAAAGGAGATACTTCAGAGGCCAAACCCCAACAGATGGAAGATACAATGTCTGCTACTCAGACCCAAATAGATAATCTGATCAAGCTGTTGCAGCAGCATCAGCCAGCTCTGCCTCCACAGCAACAATATCAGCAGTCTCAAGCGCCACTACAAGATCTACAGAGTTTGATGCAGTTGGCACCCATACTTCAACATCTTAGCCAAACTCAACCCCAACATCTGCGGGATCATCATCAGCAGCAGCAGCAGCAGGCAGGGCAAGGGTTCTTCAATGGGCAGGCTGTTTACACCCCGAGCGGTGTATCAAATCGTGGTGACAAATTGTTTCAGTACGGGACTCTGACCGAGGAACAAAAGAGGAACATAGCAATGGAGTATAACAAGGCGGAATTGGAGAGACAGGCAGCCTCGCAGAAAGAGCAAGATAAGATGCTCGACTCGATCAAGGCCAGCATAAGAGACGTCATACTGGAACAACAGCGCAGCTCGGTGTCACCGGAGTCCTCGTCTAACCAGTACAATATGGATACGTTGCAGACTTTGGCCAGAGACACCCCGTATAAGCGTGGCCGCAAACAAGGCAAGGACGATCAGGATCCCGGGGATATCTCTAAATTGATGAACGAACTACGGGAACTTACGAAGCAGATCGCAAAGCGGGGCGGTGGAGGTTCAAGTGAGGACAGAGGCGAAGTGGTCACGATGGACACGGACGGCGTCGGGGAACCTAATACACCCTCGGCGTCCAACAACCAACAGTCTCCGCCGTCTGCACAGCTGTCCAGTACGTGCGTGACCACCAAACAGCAAGCTGGATACTTGGCACCCTCAGGTGGAGCCAGCTCCTTGAAGCCTTCCACGTCTGTGGCAGATTTCATCTCCGCGGTTGTCACAAAGATATAAAACATAGGCCCATATGGTGTTACCCTGCTGGGCTACTGTATGTTGTTGGTAGCATACGTGTTGTACACACCTGTGTGATTGGTTTTGTTATTATGACTGTTGATGTATCGTGTGAACATAATAAAATCTCACCAAGATCTGTGGTTCTAAATGTCTTTATTGTCTTTAGAGCAATATACACATATACAATAAAAAATATACACTTCATGATGGGGTGCTTGACCAGGGGATGTGTTATGATGAAGGATCAACTGTTTACATACACACCAGTAAGCAAACAACTAATGACACACGGACCAGCCGTGTACTACTAGAATCTGACACTCTATGATCGCAGACACATACTATGGCCTCGCACAAGTCCATCTGCTTAATGCTCAACGAACCACCCGTGAGATCGGTCCAGTCGCGGCAAGGCTGGATTCGGAGGCCCTTGGTGACAGATGAACCCGTGGACAACGACGTGGTGCTATCTGGGTTGAACGGGTATAAGGGGCAATGGAACAACCTAGCCCTGGGTAATCTCGACTTCAAGCACGTACCCTCTCAACTGATCGCCTCCACTACCAAACACAGTCCTCGAATTGGGGATGTGTGTGTCAGCCTCATGCCTATCCTCAGTAAATCAGAAGACTACTCTTCCATCGTGGACCTGTACAACACTTACATCGCCAAGGGGAGCTCTCTGATAGCCAGGAGGTGTATAAACATCTACGCCTGCACTGAGGAGATGTACATCCCCGCAATCCCTATCCACACGTTTGTCTCCGAGTGGAACAAATCGCTCCAAAGGTTTCACGATATGATCAGGTCCGATGGCCACCCAAACCGTCAGACCCAGCGTCAGCGTCGCATGACTGTGGTTTCCAACGTGACAGAGCTTGCTCTCAAGGATGTACCCATTGTCAGTGACCATTTGTGGTTCGTGCTACACTCTATTGTGTCAAAGCCGTCCCTTGTCAAGCAAGTTGTGCAGCTGGTGGGCGCCATCGCGTCGACATCGGGCACTGTGTACCACACAGGTGAAGTGGAAAATACCACGGTTCCTGGTGATGCCGCTATCCACGCTGTGAAATTGTACCTGATAGCCAAATCGGTGCCCGCCACGGGAAACAATGTCACCATTCTTGGAGAAGAAGCGGGTGCGACACTAGGTCTCATCTGGGTTGCTGAAGAAGAGGAACTGCACGACCACCTAAGAAACAGCCGAAACTGCTACTATGTCCATATAGGCACGGTGGCAGGGAACACCTTCAGGTGCAACGGGTTTTGCGAGTGGCGCTATTATAACCACGGCGTGTTCAATAGGATGACTACAATCGGACAGGAGACCGTGTCCAGGTTTCAGAGCACTACCCTTGCGGGTAACACGGGAGACTCGGCTAGATTGGCCAACCAAGCCTAGCTGCCTAACAAGTTTCGGTTTTGGTACACATTAAAAATAAAGACAACCGCATTGTAACCCAGTGCCTCTTTCGCTACCTCTATCGACGGGGACATGTTACCTAGAAGGTCTTTACCCGATCATGACTTGATCCTGTGCGCATCTCTGAACAGGACTATGATGACTACAAACGTTCACCCCTTGTACCTACCTCCCGTCGTGTGCTGGCTCAATCGAACCTGTGTGCAAATGAAGCGTGTCAAGGGTGTCCTTTACAACTTACTCAAGGTTATCTCGAGCGTGCTAGTTTTTGCCACTATCTTTGTGCACATAATCAGATTGTGGAACTTGTTCGCATGGGGTTTGCTGGGCACCCTGTGGTCTCTGATGGTATGCATCACCTTGATAGGAGGTTCCATTCTTACCATCCTGAGCTCGGACAGACGAAGCAGTCGCAGTGACACCGGCGTGATCACCGATCCAATGTCGGGCGTAGCCATGTCCCAGAAACTCCTCATGTTCATCTTCTTCTTAGCCACCTACATTTACACCTGGTTATACTACGAATTCTGCAGCGGCACGAAGGTCTCGTGGATCCAATGCTCGGACAGACGAGGTCCGTCTCTGCTCCCAATTCTGAACTGGACAACGTTCGTGTTTATCTGGATTAACACGATCGGCTTCGTGAGACTTGTTCGATCCAATTGAACTCATGCCATCTTACCAAGGGACTCGGTTATACCTTCTCTTCTGTTCCATAATCTACCTGGCATACGACCTGGCACAGGGGGACCTGACGCCAATGAACTCCATCTGGCTCGCCGGGTACAAGGTGATTTTCTTGGTTGCAGCTGTGAAATCTGTGACATCCTACGTATGCATGGAACTGAACACTCTACTCGAGAGGACCAGGCAGCTGCAGTGCTCGGCCCTCTCGACCACAAGCAAAGGCGAGGTGCTCGCACTGTACAGGGAAGAGAGACTGACTGACTCCGACACGGACGAAGCTCGCTACAGCAGACAAGCTTTTGGACATGGACAGCAGATACCATTTCACCCTCATGACAAATACAACCAGGCCCCGGTGTTCTGGTGTAGTCTCATGGCAGTCATTCTCCTCTACAACACGGCCCATCTTGCTATGGTTCCCTTGTCGTACACATCGCCTCTATTCTTCGGTATGCCCGCATACGTGCTGTACTGGGGAGCTATGAGAACGGCCCAGATTACCTTATGACGTTACGCTGAACATATATAATTATATTTATTTTATTAAGCAAAGAGGCAACCCATTTCCCTAGGGCCCAAAGGACATGGTGTACCCGGATCTACAACGAGAGCCAAAGGTGAGCTCAAGTAAACGTGAATCAGCGTCACTGGAGAAACATTTGGAACAGTGTATTACTGTAATCCTATGTATACTGGTCCTACTGAATATCGGCCTGTGGTTCGCTAGACTGTGTTTCCATACCAGCGCATTAGTTGAGTGAAGAGTGAGACGACTCGAGAACCTTGTGAGACATGGGTCGTCTTGAGGAGGACAGCTGGTGGATGAACCTTTTGAAAGGCAAGCCCACTGAAAGACACAGCCAAGAACACCTTTTTGGATATGGACACACCGATAGCTGGGCACTCGACCTCGGACACATGAATATCCCCATGATCACTAGCGATCCATGTGAGGCATCGGAGCCGTGGGCCGGGCAATGGTGGATGACCATATCGTTTGGGGAAGACAAGAGTGCTGATGTGGCCGAGTCTGCTACACACAGCCTTGTAGACAACAGCTCTACCTCTGACAACGCATTCGACAGCTCCCACGTTGTGAGCTCCGGGGCTGATGCTGCTGCTAGTGACTCTAACGACCTGGATGAGAGAGCCGGGGCTGCTGCTGCTGCTGCTAGTGACTCCAAATCCGAAGTTGTATTCAGTAGAGTCAAACCTTCAGTCATGACATCTACCATGCTAGAGATGCTTCATGCTAAAGTCGATAATGTAAACCCCAGCTCCTGCCAGCTCATAAGGGATGCTGATAATCTGAAGTACATGAAGAAGTGTAACAAGAATTCCATTGGGAACCCTGATCGTCAGTTGAAAAAGAAATCTGTTACCAAGTGTGTTTGATGTTAGTGATCATCATGTGGTTATACTATTGTGGTGTGTACTGTTATGGTGTGGGAACGTGTCACAAGGAATAAAGATGTATGGGGACAGGTACCTGTTGTATAGTTTCTTTATTTGTTCATCGTTGTTCACCCTTTATTATGGAACATACAAAAAAGCAACCTTTACAAATGTATTGCCTTCAACCAAAAACAATCAAACGTACAATGGGGTAGACACGAATGGAGATACAAGATACAGTGGAACTGCGTACTACACGTAGGGGAAACAGAGTAGGGAATTGTCATATCGTGTTAACTTGGTCTCCACTGAACCTCTCACAAAAGCCATCTGTTCATATTCAGCTGGCCCATGAATCTGTCACCGGTCTTGATTGTGCTGAAATTATAACCGCTGCAGGCTCGTACCACCTGTCCTCCTGCAAAGCCTTGCACACTTTCCACTATGTTCATGGCATGCCCGACCACGTTCCTGAGAAACCCTTTGACACCGTCGTCCTCCACGATAGCGTTGATGGTCCCAGCGTCAAAGTCCTGGTTGACGGCAGCAGCAGCACTGTTTCTCATTACATCAGTGACCTGGTGATAACCAGCCCCGTTGGCAACCAGAGTCATCATTGACAGTATACTCTGGGGTGTGTAAGGGGACATGAGTTGAAACACGTCGAACCCGTCCTCCTGTTTAATAGCCTGTATCACCTCTTCCACGGGGTCTCCGCCTGACTCACAATTAACTCTTCTAGTAGCCAGCAGTCCTCCCCAGATGCCCTTGTTCACGGACATGTTGTAACCTAGATCGACCTCAACCTCCTGTTGCGCTGCTACATCCTCTCGGTTGGGGAGCTGCACTGTGAAACGGTCTCCCTGTTTCAGGGACTCGTGTCCCGTGTTAATCAGCTCAACTTCGTACAGGTGCGGGGTGTTCAGGAACGGTCTATTCGCAATGGCGCTGCTGGTGGCGCAGACCGCGACCTCCTTTAGGTTTCGTATGAACTCGGAGCTCAGTCCGTGTAGCGTGGGCACGTACGAATTGCAGTCTTTGACAAAGTGGAACAGGCCACCGGGTAGGTAGTTCTTAGCCGACTCGTGTTTGTAGCACCCGTAAGGGACCTGGGTGGTACCGGGCCGCTGATCACTCAGATTGTGTGTGTACGCACGAATCGGTTGGTGCACTCGGGTGGACGACATAGCTGACTTATAAATAGAGGCAGAGGTAGAGGCAGAGGTTCGGCTTTGCTAGACTGTGGCAGACGATGTGCTAGTACAGATAATTGTCAGTCAGCTGCAGAATGTCAACTGCAGAATAGGAACCTCTCTGCCTGAGATGGATCCCGACAGGTTGGCGAGTAGGGCACGTTGGGATGCTTGAGGACGAGCGACGCGGCTGTGAGTAGTTCCAGGAGGATAGGGGCCTCTTCACTGTTGAGCCTGAGCAACCTGATCGTAAGCATGTTAAGATCGGCGTCCGACAGCACCCCGAAGGTTTGCGAAAACCAAGGGCACCACCTTAGAATGATGTACGAATTCAGATCGTCTTGTGCACTAGCCTGGGGTGGTGTGAGACTCTTGTCAGGAGCACTCATAGACCCTTGCGTGTGGATGAACAACAGAACTCGGTTATCCTTCATCTCGTACTCTTCAGTGAGTTCAGTTAGAGACTTGGATGACGTGAGGCATATCAACTCCTCCAGTGTTAGCGTGTGCCATGTAGCACCCCAGCTCATCTCCTCACCTTTACAGTATCTGGTTCCAGTGTGTGGACGGTGACAGTTCAAATGAGGCCTGCCTACTACACAGGGATAAGTGTTTATAGAGGTGCGTATTGTAGTATAGGTGTGTCATGATGAATAGTTCATCTCCACCCTCTTGCGATAAGCCACCAGGCTCTGGTTGTAAAAGTCGACAGCTCCGACATTCTCGGCAAAGTTACAGTTTGTCATTTGTAGATTTCCTCTTTTCACCACCCTAGTGAGCACAACGTACACTGAAGGCTTTATTGGTGACATGGAGAAATACCTGGGCGGGTGGTAGAGCACTTGCCCGTGCACGGTGCAGCCTTGGCAGTCGTACGTGTTCATCGCCAACAGACAGGCCAGCGGGTGTGTGGTCACTGTCCAGTTCATGTAGGTCCACATGGAAGGAGCCACCTTGTACATGGTCCCCGTCTGATCCCCTTTCACGTAGAACTCGTTGAACTGGCCCTGTACATTGAACGAAATGCCTAGCACTACACCTTCCATGTCTGGATTGGAAGGGAGTTGCTGCTGCCGTATCGTCATTTGTGTGCCCGTCATGGCAGATGAGGACCCCAATGTATTTTTGTTCGCAACCTGTATACCGTTGAAGTCCATGTGCCAGATCATTCGCACCTTGCAACCCACCCACAGCTTGTCCACCTTCAGATACTCCCTTTCCGTGGTGCGGATCCCGGGACGGTATTTGGGCACTGAAAAGATCTTGGGCAGCGTCTGAGCGGCCTGCTTCAGCACTTCGTACCAAGCGCTCGGTCCTTTGTAGGGCGCCCGGTTCCGAGACACGCTGAGAAACTTTTCCCCAACGCGGGCATGTTGGCTCGCCTTGTCCATGTACGCTGCTGTGTATCTAATCTGCTGTTCGTCCTGGTGGAAGATCCTCAGCTTCTTTGGCTCGTAGTCTGGGTCCATAATGTCGGCCTCGCGGACAGCCACTTGGCTCTTGAAAATGCGCCGAGACTCTTCCGTGACCGTGTTGAACTGAAGGTACGTCACGGCCTCAGCGTAACCCGGGTCCTTGAACTGTCGCCTGTTGACAAAGAGCGGAGTAGAACAAGAGAGGAGACCTTCGAATCGCTCCGTTTGCCAAATGCGCAGATTGGACCCCACGGGCTGCAATTGTGACACGCTGCCCGAGAAGACTATGAGAGGACCCTTACCGGGTCCGTAGAAGAGAGCCAGGCAGCACAACATCCTCTCGAGTAGCTCCACGTTCATCAGACCGTACTCGTCTACAATCAGCACGTTCACTCCCAGAAACGCAGGGGCGTCCTCCATGGGTGCCAGTTCCGCGGGGTTCTTAGACATCCTAAGGCGCGCCAGCATTTTACTACACACGGCACAAGACTCCGGTCTCAACTGTCTACACGAATGTCGTCTGATCCCGTCGTCCCGCTCGGGGGGCAACTGGGCCTGGTGCAGTGTATTGAAACGAGATATCACGTTCCAGTACACTTTGCAGTAATGCTGCGTAAATTCGTCGAGCGAAAGCTTCTCGTCCAACAGTTCCTTCTTGAACCCCATCAACTTGTGGAACGTGTAGACGTGGTCAAGGTCGCAGGATTCCATCAGGGTGCCCGCTGCCTTGTTGGTCATAGCGCTCACAGCCACGCTGATGTTCATGCTCCTCAACTTCTTCTCCAGCAGTGATATGGCGTACGATTTGCCGCAGCCGGCGTCTCCGCTCAGCAGAGCCACTTTCATACGCTCGCCTCGAGACATGTGCAGCTTGACCATTGTCCTCACCCAACGATCCTGGCAGTATCTAGACATGGCCAACATTGCTTTCGTTCTCAGGTCCTCCTCATCCTCCTCTTCCAGACACTGTTTTTTGCTGCCAGCATCGCACACCACTAGCCCATCTCTGTGTCGCTCGGTTGACCTGCTCATGTCCGTATGGTTGACTATATCTCTATGCCTATCTCTCTAGCGATATATATATATATATATATATATATATATATACATCTCCCTACTACTCTGTCCTTGTAAAGCGCTACAGAGCAGGTGAATCTTTCGACCAAGGTGAATGGAACAGCACCCGGTTTTCAAGAGGCCCTGCTAGGAGACTTGACGTAGCGGCCTTAAATGGGACCTGTTGTTCCTGGTTACTCCGATGAACAGCAGACCGTCCAGCTTTGTCCTGACCCTCCAGACCCCTAAGTTTCATGAACGCAGAGAGTGACTGCTCTAAGCGAAGGGGGTCTTGGCGAGACACTCTGTCTACCTCTCCATTTGCCAACACGCTGCTGATGTGAGGGGGAGCTTCGATCCCTTCCAGTACAGAGCGCAAGACCCTGTTTCTGACAGAGTGGGAACCTCGTTGACAGTCGCTCTGATCAGCACCCAAGCCTGCAGTAAGAGGCACGTAAACGACACCTTGCGCCTTACGCACCCTCTGAGCTCTCTGACGTACGCGTACAACACCCTCGTAGGCCTTTGACACCGTGTCTCTGAACAGTGTCACATACGAGCTGTACATGTGCTTGCTCGTGTACAGAGATGCCGTGGTCACTCCTCCCTTGCCCGTACTGTTTAGAACATTTTGGAGGCCGGCGAGCACTTCGATCAACGGTGCGTGAGCCCCATACTCGAACAGCAGCCACGCAAAGTCCTCGGTGTCTACCCTGTCTGTAGATTTGTATTTATTGCCATGCACGTAGGCTCTACAGAAGCCAAAGTGTTTGGCGTACCACTCGGGCTCCAGTTGAGATAGCATGATGTTCATATTCTCCACCATCAGACTGAACCCCGTTGCCAGTTTATCGCCTACCCTGATCTCAAACAGCTTCTGTAACACCCCGACCGGTGTGACAGACTGACCGGGTTTGAACATGCGGTCCTCCGGGAGCGACACCGCAAGGTAATGTCTCCCTACCCAGTCTAAGTGAGGGTGTGAGTCTTCTGTCTTGTGCGTTCCGTCGGCATATTCCTTGGGTTCTGCATCCTTGCTAGGCTGGCGGCTCTCTGACAGCTTGATCCTCAAGGCTTCCCGCTCCTCACAGGCTTCCTGAAGAGCGTATCTTGTGTCCTCCAGTTCCTTTGTACACAACTCGAGTTCATATAGCGTGTGCCTGTGTGTATCGCTCAAGCGGGCAGTGGCAGCTTTGGTCGCTATATTTCCTACCATAGCCTCACCTACCAATGCCACATTTCTTTCTGCTGCTTGTTCTCCTTGCCATTTGGCGAGGCCCTCACCCAACATCTTTCTCTCACGGCTAGCCTCCATCCTCTGTTCGTGCTCCACATCCAGTGACTTCTTGAGTTGGAGGATTTCACGTTTCAGGTTGGCTATCATCGTTATGTGAGCACACTCGTTACACGCACCTGTACCGGAGGACTCTTCTCGGGTCCTCTTTCTGCACAGAGATGAGCTACTGCGTGTGGAAGGCATGATGTTACACAACCCCAGTCCTTACTTATAGTGTTATTTGGTGACAATAATAGCACCGCTTCATATATGTTGTACTCCTAGGCACGATGAACATAACACACACTGCACCTTATAATGTAATACATCGGGAAATAGTTTATTGGGGTTCATACACATCACACAGGTTTTATTTAATAACAAAGACATATATCAACACACAACCTGGTCAGAGATATGGTTGTCAAGAAAACAAAAGTATGATTGTCTATGAGGACACCGATCACCCCTGTCAGTGTGTACACTCCCTTATTCGTCCGCTGTCTTCGCAGTTAGTCGGGGATGCCTGCGACCATCTCCAAGGGTCCGCTGCATTGCTCTTTTGAGCAAGCGGCCAAGACCTTTAGGTGCTTTGGTGTATAGACCATACTCTGCATCACGTTTGAGAACCACACCGAATTGATCCACTGGAACCACGAGTACTTGATCTCGATCTTGAAAAGGTCCATTGCTAGTTGTGAGGTTAGCGTAGGGACTCTGGAGTACCTCTGAGCTGAACCGACCGTCATCTTTCAACGATGCCCTTATGGTCTTCTTTGGGTCCACCAACACAAACAATGTGGCAGGCGTTAAGCACGTAGTTCGAACATTGAGTACATTACGCCCCGCAGGGTGGAACCGTGACGGGTGGTACTGTGAAGATATCCGTATAGTGAAGCTGTCGTCTCCATGCGTTATGCTTCTCCTGGGATAGGTCGGTTGGGGAGTAGACGTGGGTACCACGGTGAGGTGAATGCGACCTGTCTTCGGCATGAGATAACATGGAAAGTTGTTAGGCATCCAGGTCGGAGGCTCCATCCCCGGCAGGAATAATACAATCAGAATGTTATGCACAATAGTCCTGTGTAACATTCCGTAGAAAGGACACTTGTCCAGAGCTTCCTCGATAGTATCAATGTCCTCGTAGGTACACTGTATCTTGTACCGCTGTTCACATCGTAATACGTACCCGAAGGGGTGACGTATCTGGTGTTGGGGAGACACCCCGGCAGTACAACACCTTACATGTTCAGTTCCACCAGTCGTTTGTAGCTGTGAGTCCTGAGATGATCCTCCTGAGGTGGAGTGTAGATTGGTGCGTTCGATGGAAGATAGAGACATGGTATGGTGGTTACAATGGCATTCGTGGACAGGTTCCTCCACAACCACAACAACTCCAATACCTCCAATGTGTTCCCAACCCAAGTACAAGTGTACATCGCGTATTCAGTTATTCTTGTGCTATGTTCACACTGGGGGTTCCTTGTTACTGACTATATTGGACAGCATCCCATTCATCCAGCCATAGGTCATCAGCCGAGGTTGGGTATCACAGTCAGGGTATGAACGTCTGAACTAACATTGGTCTGATGTGTAGGCCGAGATCGGATATCACAGTCTCTTCTCTTCTGAGTTTGTATTTAACTACATCATCATACCCCATATAGAGGTACCATTGGGTAGGATGTCACAGCATTGGGTGGACGAAAGGGTTGGTGAGTGTGTGTGTGTGTGTGTGTGTGTGTGACGTGTCAGGCTCCAGCGTGTATATAAAGGGCTCAACAGCTCCTGCAGGCAGCATTCTGGCACTGTGCTCCCGCTCTGTGAAAGTAGCATCAACAGGACTCCAAGCCGTATCAGACTTGTCTATAGCACCACGCCCTATGACAATGTACTTTCCTATCACATTGAGTATGCTGTGCATGGCAGCGATAACCTTAGAGTGTTGTGAGAGTTGTGTGTTGAAGAGGGCGACAGGTCGTACGGATGATAGACATAAGCCCGTCACCATTGTAGGTACAATGGGAAACCCTGTCAGGCTGCCCGGGTACTTGGACAGTCCCACTCAGTCTTTCTATAAAGACAATAAAGCCGTCCAAGGTAGTGAACACATATACGAGAGGCTG